>NC_138530.1:97561371-97946649 GCF_964234715.1 Podarcis melisellensis | reverse complement strand
CCTGATTTAGGCAATTCTTATGTTCTCAGGTTTGAACTCAAGAGCACCTCCTTAGATAGCTTACATAAATTGCAAGATGAAGATGAATTAGATTGTTGCAAAAATCATTTTTATAAGGACCTCAGCTTTGTCTAACTGATGAAAGCAATCATGGTAAAATGGATTGAAGCTAGCAATTTATAACAGAGGTAAAGTTCTTCAAAATTAAACATGTCCTGTTAGTTATTGCTTTGTTATAAGTTAAATAGAAACAAAACAGAACAAAAGCTGTTTTAAGAACCCCAGACAAATGAAAATCACTCCTTGCTGTCTGGGCAAGAGTTAAGCATCATCCATAGAGGAATCTACAAATGATATCAGATTAGTTATATCTTTACTTGAAATAATCAAGAGGAGTTTCAAAGGCTTTTAAAGATGCAGAGGGAAGAAGCAGGAGAAAGAGCTTACTGGTTGCAGAAAACTATTCTGATGTACAGGTTGAGTACTATATCTGAAAAATCAATTTTGAATGTTGAAATAATACAAATAAAAGGAACCCATTTGGATCATAGAGTGCACCTTTTAATTATGACAGCAAGAAAGCCAAGCATATCAAGGTTGGTGCTCCCTTGTGTTATTCTTAGCTAGTGAAGATAATAGGGGGAACAGACCTCTCCACTCCCCCCCACAAAAAAATCTCCTTCTTCTTCTTTTTTTAAAAAAAATCCTTTCAAATATTAAGTTACAATGCAATTCTCAACATTTTTATACAAGCAGAAGTCCCTCTGAAATCAGTGGGACATACCTCTTAGTAAATATGTGTAAGGTTGCAGCTTGAATAAATGCTGGAGAGTTCTTTCGTTCACATGTTACTTACTTTGCAATCTTTCCAAGTCAACTGGGTCAAGAGCTGCCACTGCTTCAGAGATTCTAGATGGCCTGCTGATGCCAGCCTGGTTCACTGCCCTCACACGGAATGTGTAGGAACGCCCTTCAAACAGCCCAGTCACTGGATATTTGCAGATTTTAACAGGAGCATCGTTGCACTGAACCCAGTTTTCAGTACCCACTTCACATCTGGGTTTTGGAAAGGGACAAAAAGACAAGGGGGAGAAAAAGCTTGCCAACATTTCTTAACAGCCAGCTAATAATGCCGAAGACGAGATACTTCTCTGTGACAGGACCCTACACTGCTCCAGGAACGTGTAACGAAGTGGAATGGCAAAACCATGCATAAAATTCCTCTTATGTGGTTTATTAGGGTTGTTGAAGACATGTATGTTATTTCTTGCCATACACATCCATGCTGAATGTGGAGTCTGGTCAGTGACTTTAGAAACATTGGGTGGCAAAGCAGGGTTCTGCTGTAGGTTAAGGTACTAATGGAGTGTAGTGGTAAAATACTTATAAGAGTCCATGGAGCTGACACACATTCAGATGTGATTCATCATAGCATTGTAGAGTTAGAAGAGACCACACGGGTCAACTAGTCCAATGAAGGAATATTTTGCCCAAGGTGGGGCTTGAACTACCACCCTAAGATTAAGAGTTTCATGCTGAGCTTTCCCAGATGGCTATCCCATGTATCTGCTTGTGTGACCCAGCTCAAATAAGGCTGGAACTGAGGCTGGAGACTTGGTGACAAAATCGTAAACCCCACACAGAAACAGGAGCAATAAAAGAGACCCGAATGATACTGCTCTTAATTCACCATAGCAAGTAAAAACCAGTGTTACACTCCTTAATCATTGTTTATGGGTTTGATGTGCAAAAGAAACAGCAACCCCACCAGACATATACCTGTCCACAAAATAGCCAATAACTGGAGCTTCATGGGTTGTATTGGGTGGTTTCCAAGTAACAATAACATAATCTCTGTTGGCATCGTAACATTTCACATCCATTGGTGCTCCTGGTGCCCCCATTACCAGTGCATCAGCATCTGAAACCAAGCAAAAAAATGTAGATTTAATGACATCTGAGCCATAATTCAGTTGATATTCTCAGCGGGTGCGTGTATATGAAACCCATGAGCAATGTTTCTGTTAGTTTGCTAATGTGGATATAAATTACCATATTTATGAAATGTGTTTGCGATATTTATGACTATGTTATACCTATTGCTTTGTTTCCTATTCTTGTGAATTGCTTTGAGCATTGTTTGGAAAATAAACTTGATGATGATGATTCTGGGTTTCAATTAAACTAAACCGGGGGGTGGGAGGCATAAATTTGGTGGCTTTAAAAAGAAGTTCAGCTCTAAACCTGAGGAACTGACATTGCGACAATAAGCTATGTGTCATAAATCACTCGTGCAAAAAAGGAAGAAGTGGCATTTCATGCCATGATAGATCCAGCTGTATAAAGGGATTTTATATAAAGGAAAATATGTCCCTCCAGAACATACATTGTGCGTGCATTGAGGAAAGAGTATGCAAAAAACAACGACATGGCACTACGGTTGGGCCTTAAAGAATATCCAGTTTGTGTGACCAGGCCACAACAGCCCCAGCCCTCAGGTATCATAAGGAAGGACTAAAGACTGTGATGTGCTATGGAATTAAAATTAGGCCACAACTTTATTAAACCTCCGAATGTAGGAAGACCTTGGCTTAGGCCTTGGGCGTGTATCCCTCCCAGCCCCCCAGCTGGGGAAACTGGGGCTCCTCAGGGTAAATGGGATATGGGGATGCACTGCAAGATGTATGTGTATGCAGGCAGCCTAGTCCATATCGCCACATGCAGGGTAGTTGACTTTCGGTGTATGGCCAGTGACACCCATATATATAACCCCTTTTAAGAGGCGATCCTGGAATCGTCACCACAGGGGGGTGAGTCACCACTTCACACACACCCCATAGGGAAGGAAAGGCTAAAGGATTCCACCCAAGGCCATAAACCACCAAAGTTGTGGCGATTGCTATGGGGAAGACAAAACCTGCCAATGCAGGAAAATTTCTTTCTGGTCCTTCAACAGCAACCAGTCAAAGACTGTAGCAGCGCCTGCTAAACAGGAAGAAAAAGTTAACCTGCAAACAAGAAAACATTAAACTAAGGGAGGGGAGGGTGGGTGAATCTCCAGAGCCGACTGCCTGGCTATTGTCAACTCAACCCCCTATGTAAATGGGACTGGCTCCACCTCCCAGCAATGAAAATTGACTACAGAGGCTGGGCGTGAACCTCCAAATAATAACACTGATTGGCAGACCAGCCCTTGTTTGCCAGTAAGTTCCCTGGGAACTGTAGCACTGTGTGCGATCCCCCAAAGGACACCCACAATGTAAAGTGTGAGTGCTCATTCTGGATGTTATAGCTAATCTGTTGAAATACTGGCTCTTTGAGAATATTTTCCTCTCAAGATTGTTTTATATCTTACCAATGTTGGGCTTCTTACCCAAAATGTGGATTGGCTCCCCTTTCATAACTGTCTTACTTTCAATAATGTTCACTTTTCTTTGGGAATTATTATTTTTAAAATGAAAATAAACATCTTCAACACCCACATTGCCCTGAAGCCACCTTAGTTCAGAGATTCGTTCATTGGGGAGCATGTATTAGAACAAGAATCTGACCTCCAGATCTTGTTGGACTCCAACTCCCATCAGTCTCAGTATAGCCAATACCAAGGCATGATGGGAGTTGGAGTCTGGGGGGGGGCAGGTTCCATCTCCCTGTATCAGAGCTGGCCACTATGAACATTCAACTTTCACCTTCTGCCATCTTGTCTTCTCTGAGGTAGAATTTTCCAGTATACTCTTCCATACCAAAGAGTATACTGGAGAAACAAAAGTATGGCTCCAGTGAAGGGAAAAACAAGAACAGAAAAACAGAGAGCTAGGAAGTTTTCTGAGATGACATTGGTACTTGTTTCAAAAAGAGGAAATGGTAAATCTTTGCCCTGCCCCCAGCACTAAACGGCACAGAAAATTTGTATGTAAAAAAACCCAAAAACCCACAGTATTTCTAAGGCTGGGAGTCAGAGTGAACTTCATTGGAAGTAAATTCTACTGAAATCGTTTATACTTGCAAGAAAATAAGTTTATTATCAGAGCTATTCTGTCACAGAGTATAATGCAGCGTAGCTCGCCTGCTTATAGCAGAGGATTGCTCCCGAAGTATTTAATGGAATCTAAAATGCTACACATCACAGAATTGTGCTCATTTAAAAGAAGGAATTTAAAATGGAGCCCCTTCCCCTATGGACTCATATAATCTTATTCTGACTTGCCAGGGGGAATTGTGAACGCAAATGTGAGGTCAAATAGTGACCTTCATTCTATCTTAATGTATTCCTCTCCTTTTCATTTACACATCTGATTTAGTCAACCCCTTTTTCTTTTCTCCCTCAGGCATTACAAGAATTGAATTGAATTCTCCTGTACATGCGAGCACCATGGTGTGGACACACAAGTGTTGCATCCACACTCTTGCATGATAGTCAGCCACAACAAGCATAACCCCTGAAAGGGAGTGTCTCTAAGGGACATGTTTCCTAATTTCCCATGGTGATGACATCTGGCAAAGATAGACTGTTGTGGCCTACCTCCCCCACTCCCAGTTCTGATGATCAGACATGCAAAACAAAGCAGTTACCGTATTTTTCGCTCTATAAGACGCACCAGACCACAAGACGCACCTAGTTTTTGGAGGAGGAAAACAAGAAAAAAAATATTCTGAATCTCAGAAGCCAGAACAGCAAGAGGGATCGCTGCGCAGTGAAAGCAGCAATCCCTCTTGCTGTTCTGGCTTCTGTGATAGCTGTGCAGCCTGCATTCGCTCCATAAGACGCACACACATTTCCCTTTACCTTTTAGGAGGGAAAAAGTGAGTCTTATAGAGCAAAAAATACAGTATTTGGTTCCATATACCAAATAACACCTTGCCAACAAAGGTCCGTATAGTTAAAGCTCTGGTTTTCCCAGTAGTGATGTACGGAAGTGAGAGCTGGACCATATAGAAGGCTGATTGCAGAAGAATTGATGCTTTTGAATTATGGTGCTGGAGGAGTCTCTTGAGAGTCCCATGGACTGCAAGAAGATCAAACCTCTCCATTCTTAACGAAATCAGCCCTGAGTGCTCACTGGAAGGACAGATCCTGAACCTGAGGCTCCAATACTTTGGCCACCTCATGAGAAGAGAAGGCGCCCTGGAAAAGACCCTGATGTTGGGAAAGATGGAGGGCACAAGGAGAAGGGGACGACAGAGGACGAGATGATTTGACAGTGTTCTCGAAGCTACCAGCATGAGTTTGACCAAACTGCGGGAAGCAGTGGAAGACAGGAGTGCCTGGCGTGCTCTGGTCCATGGGGTCATGAAGAGTCAGACACGACTAAACGACTAAACAACAACAGCAACAATACCAAAGAACACCATACCTCTCACAAACAGAAATGCACTGTATTCACTCACTCCTCCTTTCGAAACTAAACGCAACGTATATAAGCCTTCGTCATCCTTGTTCAGGTGGGTAAAGGACAGTGCTGCCCGGCCATCTCCAAAGAATGTTTTTGTCCACTTGGAATCTTTCACGAGCACATCTGGAACAGATTTGCACATATCATCAGGTTAGCAGTGACTGACTGACCCTGATCCTATTCTGACCTGTGCTGAATCATTTTAGGGCAAATGTATTCAGGAGAAACTTTACAGCGTATCTTTTAAAGTTCTATCTTTAAAGAACCAAACTGTCAACCTTCAAATTCATGCCACCTCCAATTATATAAAGATATGTGTATTCTATTTTTGCACTACTCAAGACTGTCCCTCAGAGACCTGGTGACTAGATGTCTCAACACTGCCATTTTAAACAAATCAGCTCACCTGGACCCCATTCCCCCCACCAAAACACCCACAAACCCCTTTGAAGCAGTGTCATGAAAACATAATCTAGAGAACGATCAAGTCAAAGTTAAGTATTTTAAGACCTATTGATTTCAACAGCAGCGAGTTAAGCACAGGCTTTGCTCTCCCACATAAATCAATGGGATTTAAATATGCTTAACTTTGGCTGGATTGCACACACCTAATCAAGAGTTATCACTCTGTGTATGCACTTTTGATCCTTTTAAATAAACTTCTCTATCCAAGGCATGTGTCAGATTAAATTGGAAGGGGGGGGGGATGACTTAAGGCCAGATTTCAGTTTAATCTGAAGTCTGCTATAAATACACACTTAATTTAAAATCTTGTGGGCATTCCTGCTGAGCAGTGAATCAAATTAAGTTTGAATTTCTCACAGGTGAGAGGTTGTGACTCAAAATTAATGTAAATTAATCAGTATGACTAGTGCAATTGATGCAATGAAATGTGTAGAATATTTTATCATGGCTAAAGAAGATCCCACCGATTCCATTTCTTACCTCTTACCTTAATAATTGATTTGGCTACTTTTAGGGCAAGGGGGTGCGTTTAGCTTCCTGAGAACTGTTCTATACAGATATAGTCTAATCAATAAGGTCTTGTGACAATGAGCACTTAAGTTCAGATCTCTGCACGAGTTGTGTCTGGAAATACACAGACAACTTTCAAAAGTCAGAATATTTTAGACTGTGCAATTAACTGTGCAATTAACACCTATGCAATTAAGTGATTGTAATGTCATTGGTGCCTTGTGCTGGGGCCAGAAGGTGGTGTTGGAGAACTCCCACATAGTAGTGTTGGGAAACTAAACTTTCATACCAAGACTACCTTGAGTGTCCCAGTTGAGGACTTCATGGCCTCCATGACAACCAGTGGCCATCTCAATATATCATTGGCTGAAAGCATGTTGTAGGTCATATCCTGTATCCATACCCTCCAACATTTCTCCAATGAAAATAGGGATGTCCTATTCCATTATTATTATTATTATTATTATTATTATTATTATTACATCCCACTCATCGGACTGGTTTGCCCCAGCCACTCTGGGCAGCTTCCAACATATACTGTATTAAAATCATGATGCCAATTTTACACCTCAAAATCAGGACATGTCGTGAATTTTCCTGTTGTATGGCAAGCCTACTTTTGCCAAGTATTTTAGAATGGAAATCCTGTAATGTTAATCAGCAGCAGAAATCTGAAATGTGTCTCTTTGTACTTCCAGAATGTGTGAACCATAAACAGGATCTGACTTAACTGATTTTTATACAAACTGCATTCCCCAGAGTTTAATAGCAAATAAACTATAGTAATTTGGTGCAAGCAGAAAATTCCCCTGGGTCCAATTAGGGGAAGTAAACTGCGGAAGTCCACCTTATCCATTCGTATAATTAATTCAGAAAAAAAAGATGAGGAGGGAAAGATTTTAATACTGAGAAAAATGAAACAACTTGTACAAGACAGTGAACGCAAACCCAGACTTATCTATGCTGAGTGTGCTAAAATCAGTACTTTTTGAAGAAAAATAATCATCAGTCCATTAGTAACGCCCTTACCCAAGAGGGCTTTTACAACTGGCTTTCTAGACTATTGCTATTAATTCAGAGTACACTGAAGATTTGCAGAGAGATGGCAGTCACTATCAACATGTCTGGTGCTCTTGAGGAATCTACCCAAGGACACCCACAGAGTACGCTTCTGACTGACATCACACAATACTATAACCCTTGAAAAATTCAAAATAAAACTGTGTTCCCAGTTGCAGTGCCCCCTCCCCTGGCAGCGACTAAAGTGAAATGGGATAAAATAACTCAAGCAGATAGCAATGTGGATTTTAAAATGGCCACAACTTTAAGGCTGCAACCACCGCCCACCTGAGAAAAAGGTGAGCGGTCATTTAAGAACAGCCACATGTTTCACCTGAAGAAAGAAAAACTTACCATCTCTGTACCACTCAGCCCGAGGTCGAAGGCGATTCAGCTCTGGTGTGATCAGCAGATCACACCTGAGGGTCAACGTTTCCCCTTCCACACCAAAGGTGACACCAAACCTCTCCAAGAACTGAACATCAAAATGGGAGAAGCAGATGTCCAGGGGCATGGGCACTGTAAGCAAAACAAGAATGAATCTAGCATGAATTATGGTAATATAGGGAGAAAAAACAAGATAGAGAGATGCATAACCCCAGCAAGACATCAAACATAGGACAGTTTAGCCTTTCCCTCAGGAGTTGATTATTTGGTGAGCTTGTTTTGGGAAGGAGTTCCACAGACCAGGAGCACTGCTTAGAACAGGGTTTCCCAAACTTGGGTCTCCAACTGTTTTTGGACTACAACTCCTATCATCCCTAGCTAGCAGGACCAGTGGTCAGGGATGATGGGAAATGCAGTCCAAAAACAGCTGGAGACCCAAGTTTGGGAAACCTTGGCTTAGAAGGCTTAGAACCTTGGCTATAGTGTGTTCTCCTTAATGGAGAGCACGTGTTGCGGTGGGAGCTAACAGGACACCCCACTGTTGCTGGGCGGGTAAAATTGAGTTGGCCACCGTTGTGATTGGGCTCCCCTTGTTGTGGGGGAGGTTTTGATGTTGCCATTTTCTGATTGACAGCTAGAAATGTTAAAACCCCTGCGCGCAGCATTGAGCTTCCTCTTTTTGCTGCACGCATCGGATTGCCCGTCCACCCTCCCTATATTTAGGGTTGTTTGGGTTGACCTTGCTATGCCTGTCATGGGGTCGTCTGCTTTGGGGGCAGGGGCCTGGTAGGAATTTTTTCCATTTGGCTGATTGGCTGGGGCCATTTGGTTTTTGCCTACTGCATAGCAAATAGTCACAACTTGTAATGTTGCGGTTAGGCATTGGTGTTAGGATTTGGTTGGTAGATGGGCATGGATTAACTCTGCCTGCCCCTCTAATGCTGCTACTGCAAGGATATTCCATTAAAGGAATCCAGGGGCTTGCCATGCTTTTGTCCGAACCCCTGACAAGGGACTAGGGCCACGCAAGAGCCCCTGGGAGCATTTGGGGAGAGGTGAGGGAAGGTCCCCTTCTCCATTTCTCTCCCCAAAATGTTCTCCCTTTCTGACTTTTGCGGTCATGCAAAATGTCAGTCTGTCCCCATGCGGGGTCAGATAGTCTAACCAATGCCTAAGCAACCACTCACATTTTTTGTATTTTAATAAAGTTGTGGCCAAAATTATGCCAAAAACCTTAAACTAAAATTATGTGTGAATTGTGTTTTATTTGGGGTTTGGATTTGGATTTGATATCCCGCTTTATCACTACCCGAAGGAGTCTCAAAGCGGCTAACATTCTCCTTTCCCTTCCTCCCCCACAACAAACACTCTGTCAGGTGAGTGGGGCTGGGAGACTTCAGAGAAGTGTGACTGGCCCAAGGTCACCCAACAGCTGCATGTGGAGGAGCGGAGATGCGAACCCGGTTCACCAGATTACGAGACTACCGCTCTTAACCACTATACCACTTGGGGACCTCGACATGCAACAGCCCCAGCAGATGTTATTTGGCACCCACAAGAAGTCCTCTCCTAACAGTGCAAAGAGCTCGTTGAGATTGAGGTGTTTCTTAGATATGCAGGCTCCAGGCTGTTCAGAGTTTTATAGGTTAAAACTGCCATCTTAAATTGTGCCCAACAGCAGACTTGAAGCAAAATTTATTATGATTCTGGGGAAATGTATTACGGAAACTCCTGACACCCATACGACTACATCAAATTACTAAGTGGACTTACAGGTAATAGGAAGGACTCCAGCAGGATAAGGCTCCTCATCGCCTCTGAACCCTGAAAGAAAGGGACAAACAGTTCTGACATGAGCAACTTAAGCATCGTTGTGGGTATTTCTCTTTGGACTGTCTCTGTAGCTTACTTACTCCTCACGACGACAGCAGCATTGGTGGATGCCTGACCATGCACATTTGTCGCCACGGCGGTGTAGGTAGCGGTGTCATCATAGTGAGCTCTAAAAAAGGTCAGAGGGAAAGATGCATACAAGATCACAGTACTTACAAAACCTTTTTACTACTGCCAGAGATTGCCAGAGGAGGGAGAACTGGCTCAGCCCCTTTTCCACAGACACTTCCTGTTTCAACTCACAAGGCAAAATGAGACACACCACCCCTGTGCGTGTCTATCAGAGAAATAGAGTGGGGGTGGCTCTGCACACTTTTGGTATTGGACCCACCCAATGTGGGTTCCAGTACCGCCCACCACTGGGATATGGTCCCCAAAAGCTTTTCCACAAAGGGATGCTGCCCTCAGGTTGAAAAACAACCCCCCACCCCTGAAATACAGGTTCAGGTTCAAAACAGCAGCAAGAAGTCTGATATTGCTCATTTAGCAGAAACAAGACTTTCTACTTCCACAGATGAATTTGACCCAAGTAATGCCATAAAGTGTTCTCAAAGCTACCAGCATGAGTTTGACCAAACTGCTGGAGGCAGTGGAAGACAGGAGTGCCTGGCGTGCTCTGGTCCATGGGGTCACAAAGAGTCGGACACGACTAAACAACAACAACAATGCCATAAGGATGAGCACAGAAGGAATCAAACTCTTCGGAACATGTTTTAAATTTGAACTTCCACTGCAATAGGTTTGTGATACACTTGAGAATATGTGCTTGGATGCTTCTGTGTAAAATCCAGATATATCCTAACATGTTCACTAGACAAATTTCCTCCTAAGTGTCAGGAGACCACATTCTGAACGCCTGTGCCTTTAAAGATGAAGTTTCAGATTTCCTCTCCAAAGATCATATTGAGATTAGATAGATATATTATAGATAAGGAAAGGTGAAAAAAGAGGATATAACTATCGCTTTCACATTTGCTTCTGATATGACAGATGATAACCGACACAGAGAGTTGGGATGCCCGGTTAGCTTTTGTGGTGTGAAGTGGACCTTTTCGCAAAAGAAACAATTTCACAGCCTTGCTTTGCATGAAGAGAAGGGAGAGGAGGCAACGAGGAGGAAAAATAAAGTGACGATCTGCAATCAGAGCACTTCCTTTGGTCTATGACATCACTGAAAGGTGAAATGTTCATTACTTCATTTTGATAACTCGCTAATGAATGACAGTAAACTCTGGAATCACTTTACAGTAGTCATATCTAAGGGTTGTAGCTCCTCCTAGAGGCAGATCATTGCTCATGCATTGCAAAAACTAGAGGCGAATCAGTGGAATTTAATAGTCACAGAGACTTGAAAATTGTGTGTTATATTGCAAAAAATGAATTATAGTCATTAGCAAAAAACAAACCAAAAGAAAAACAAGACTGTACTGTGGATACAATGGATACTATTTATTTTATTATCCTACTTTTCTTTCTAAGGGAACTCAAAGCAGCTAATCTAAAATGAAATTTCTGCTCACTTCTGATAAACGTCTATGCCTTCAAATAATTTTTGAAAGGGCAAACTATACTCAGAATTGTTTCTGGACTTCTGTAAAGTTGAAATGAACAGCCAAAATTCAGTACCTATAGATTGGATCAAAAGGTGCCTGATAACAGTCTATTTCTGAAGAGTGAAGGGAAGCCTTTTTACTGTTGCTGTCACCACTAGATCCCTATCTTCATCATCACCAGTAGATCCTTATCTATATTTTGCACACCTGTGGAAAATCTCTGTGGAAATAGCAACCGCCTTGCTAATAAAGGAAACACAGATCATGCACTGACTGTACCTAGACAACAAGGTTGTTGATGCTGTCTTCGCATGACAAATAGTAAAGAAATGTGAGTTATCTTTTATGAGCACAACTTTGTTGGGAAAATATTTACTGACAGTTCCTATTTGGGCATTAGCACTTTGCCTGAGAGGTTAGCAAATGGAAGGGAAGGTGAATCGTACCCAGGTTCGATGAGGCCCTAAGCTACTGGAGGTAATGGGGCCCTTTATATGTCCAGCTGTCCTTTGTCAGCAACAAACTGTCATTGTTTTTTGTGTTGAAAATATGCTATATGCGGCGCCCATTACTTATATCATAGGAGCCTACACAACACTGTTACTGTACATAGGTTTTGTTTTATTTTATTTGTTTTTTATCTTATATTTTGGAAATGTACACCCAGTTTTTCCCCTTTAATTTTTTTTTGGGGGGGGCAAGAGAGTGGGGCCCTAAGTTATAGCTTGTTTAGCTTATACGTAAATCTGGCACTGATTGTACCCTCGTATTCATTTGCCTGGTCCTCAAACATGAGGCCTCCTCCAATGAGGAGCAAAGGAGCAGGACCCCTCCCCCATCTGATCTCTACATTGCCAATGATTCTGAGGAACCAATGAGTTGGGACCTCCCTCCACCAGGATTAGAGGACCCCACACCAGCTGTCTGGGTTCCTGGCCAGCTCCCTCATCTCCCCAGGCGGGTTCATCTGGGTGGCAGCAGTTCATGAGGAACTGGGGTCTTAAGCAGTCAATGAAGGTATTGCCACAGTAGATGATACAGCAGAAACCACAGAATAATATGCAGGGGAGATCTGAAATCGATTAATTTTATGAATTCAAAGGTAGAGGATATGAAATCATACTTCAGGAATGGGGAACTTATATCCTCCATAGTGTATTGGACTATAACTCCCATCATCCATGATGGTCATTCTAGTTGGAGCTGATGGGAACAGGAGTACAACAACCAAGCCTCATCTTACTGTTAGGCAGAGTGATATTGCCACTTCTGGTCTGTGGCTTGGAGTGTCATGAAAGGGCAGTAAACGACTAGTTATTCAAATTTTTTGGTTGTATTTTGATTCCCAGGGAAGGAGAGTTGTCCTTACGAGATGTTTTGCCTCAGGTACCAAAATAATTTGACCAGCTTTTGGTACTACATATACTGAGTACACTTGGTACTGGGCACCATTTGCTCTTTTGCCTCAGGCAGAAGAAAAATCTTGCACAGTCACAGGTTCTTCATATCTGGATAAATGCTACGCATAAGTGAAATCTCACATATGGTGCACAATTTAATAAATTGGGATCTCAGCTGCTGATTTCAATAGGAAGTAGAAACACTGACCAATTGAGAAGCCATTTTGTTTTGCTGCTTGTTGCAGGAAAAGGAATATGAAAGGCCACAGTATATGAAAATAAACGCTGCAACACCTGGCTGTTGAAACAAACACACACACAGAGTGAGCTAATGGATCCAAAATGGGGGGGGCGACGGGACTAGATTATGGTGCAGATGTCAGAGTCTTCTGAGACAGGCAAATGGACAGATGGAAGAGTGTCCAATTGCAACTTTTCAAAAAATGGTAGGGTGATGCCACATCTTTGGCTCTTCAAGAATTTTTCCACTGGAGCCAAGGAGCACCCAGTATATTCATAGGAATAAATGTCACACTTGCATCAGAAGGAAAAGTTCACTGCATAAGCTTCAGAGAACCACTAAGATGGCAGCCAAGAAATTCCTAAGCTGCTTGAAGTGGCCAAGTATCGGATGACTAGAAGCTCAGCATATTGGCATGAACAGCTGAGAAGAATACTGAAATAGGCGGAGAATCTTAGCTGTTCTATAGCTCCACCACCACCCAAAAATGACACTAGAGATGTCTGCAACTTTCCATGATATATCTTCAAATCTTAATAAGACTTCATCTCCTCTGGACTACTTTGCAAAAAATGTAAACAGATTCAAGATCAGTCCATGAATCGCCTTCATAACTATGGTCTTCATTCACCAATTATGTAGGGTTGTTATTTTTCCCCAAAAATCCCAAAGGTTTTAAATCAGGCATGGCCAAACTTGGCCCTCCAGATGTTTTGGAACTACAATTCACATCATCCCTGACCACTGGTCCTGTTAGCTAGGGATGATGGGAGTTTTAGTCCCAAAACATCTGGAAATCCATGATCAGTTTTTCTTTTCTTTTTTGTCCAGGACAAGAATGATAGACAGTAAGCTTCACCTGAATGCAAATGCCTGGCTTTCTGAAAGATGGAGTGGGTTAAACTGTGGAATAAAATTTGTGGCTGGACATCATAATTCAAGAGTATACATGAATACTAGTGAGTACAAACTGCATTGTGCAAAGCACAGATACACACCTTGATGCAACACTAAAAAATTCATTCTCCTTCCATTCCAAAGATTGTTAATGAATATCAAGAGGGAACGCCCAAAGCACTCCTTTCAGCTTTTTCTGATCTCGGGCTTATTTTTCTTGGCTGTCACCAAATATTCCCCCTTTCTGTAATATGGGGATTATAAGGGCTGATGTCCAAATTACTACATCGCAAAAGACTTGGGAAGGGGCATTAAATATCAGCTGTAGAAGAAGTTGCTGTAGGTGCCTTTCTGGGTGCAACAGTATGACTCTGTTAATTAATTCAATTAATTACGTACCATAATCTGCAAGAAGCAGCAGTCTGGAGTGATATTTAAGAGTTTTATTCTAGAAATGTGGATGCCCAGATTCAGATGCCCCTTTGGCAATGAAGGTCGCTGAATGAACCAGTCACACTCTGAGCCTAACCAGCTTCAATGGGTTGTTGTGAGGATAAAAATGGATAAAAAAGAACATTGTACAGCACCTTGAGCTCACTGTAGAAAAGGAGGGGCAAGTAAATGAATGTAAAAAAGAAAAAAGAAACATATGCACATAGTTAATGATGTATTACTAATTATGTGGTGGACACATAATTCAACGAATATTTAGTTAAATATGTTAAGTTAAATTAATGGGGGGGGGGGACTTGCAAATACCAGATAGGCTTAGGATTTATATATGTAGTTTGTGATGATTCAATATGTTGAATACTGAATTGGTTAGAAAGAAAGATGTTAAGGATTAAGTAAACTTTATAAGAATACTGAATTGGAAAACCGTTAAAATGATATCCATTGAAACCCAACCATGGGGATATGAGGAAGTCACTTAACAATGTTAATTAGATTAAGGCTCAAAAAGGTTATGATTTATGGTTGTTTATTTGTTTATGTCTTTGTTTATCTGTTTGTCTGCTTAAATATTTGTGAAAAAAACAATAAAAACATTTCAAAAAAAAACCAAGCATCATCCAGTCCAACCCCCCCCCCCCTGCAATTCAGGAATCTTTTTGCCCAATGTAGGATTTGAACCCATGGACCTGTGATCAAGAATCTCATTCTCTACCAATTGAGCTATCGGATTTGGTTTCAGTGGGCGGTTTTATTAGGGTGTGTGTAAGACAGAGGAAAATGGGCGTGGAAAGAGAACAAAAGCCCTCAGAAAACCATAAAAGAAAGAGAGCGCCTCCACCGGACAGCACAGTTGCTCATTGGTACCCATTAATTTATCCCAGCTAATTATATAAAGTAATAAGTAATGAGCACACCTGAATATATATATATATTCAGCAAGTTTCTTAGTGATTCATTAGCGCAGCATCTTTTCCATTAGCACCACCAAATGCATCCACTCCCTGCTCCTCAATCTCTTCTTCATCCAAGCAAACAAGCATAGGCACCAAAAACATCCAATCTCAAGACATGTCCAAATTCACACAAGCACACCTTCAATCACACAAATATAGAGACACTTAGAAGAAGACCCTTTCAGCCAAATGCATCTAGACTTCATTCACTGGCTTTTCCAGGGATTATTGTCCTTTCCAGGTGCAAACTAAGTGTGATGGGATTCGCACCTTTAGCCTTTGCTTATAAACCACTGGCATGGAGAGAGGGTATATCCAGACTGGAACTATGGTATGAGGAGAGGGCTTTAATCCATGGTCCAGCTTGGAATCAAAGGGTGAAAGCCTTCTCTCCCCATGTCACAGCCCCGGGCTGGCTACCCCTCCCACCACAGTGTGGTGTAGTTGTTAAGAGCAGTAGTCTCCTAATCTGGGGAACCGGGTTTGCGTCTCCGCTCCTCCACATGCAGCTGCTGGGTGACCTTGGGCCAGTCACACTTCTTTGAAGTCTCTCAGCCCCACTCACCTCACAGAGTGTTTGTTGTGGGGGAGGAAGGGAAAGGAGAATGTTAGCCGCTTTGAGACTCCTTAAAGGGAGTGAAAGGTGGTATATCAAATCCAAACTCTTCTTCTTCTTCTTTACACAAGAGCTTAAAGACATAAATGCCATCACATCTACAATTTGACCCCAAGACGCCTAAGAAGTCAGAAGAAATTATAACATGGAAAGATACTGGGGAGAGGGAGAAATCATCTCCCTGAATGGAAAAGGACAGAAGACCATCACCCGTTCTAGAAAAAGATACAAACATTAAATCAGGCAGATTCCAAGCTGTTATTAGACAGGTTTCTGCCTAATTTCTAGGAGAGAAAAAATAACATTCCCCCCCCCCCCATCCTTCCTATGGAAAGTGGATATGAGACAATGAAGCATTAGCCTTTGCTTGTATTTCCCATGATCATAAAAGTCAATTTTAGCTTCTTCTTCTTCTTCTTCTTTTGGCTTCTTTAGCATTCTCTTTCCTTAAATTGGCTTATGGCTACTTAAACTCCAGCCAGCATTTGCTGCTGACCGCCAAAGACAGCAGTCTGATCGATTTGTAATTATCTGACTGGCCAAACAATCATTTGTGTTGTCTGTTTACGGCAGGTTTTTCCCTGCACTTGGTAGAATTGAGGATTTGTTTCATCAATTTCCATTAGATCAGGGGCAAGAAACGTAAGAGCCACAAATTTATCTGGTTATTTTGCAGCCTGTTTTGCTCTGGAGTTCAAATGGTGCTGCCACCAGCCTGAGTCAATACTTCCAAAAGTTGTGCTACAGTATTCAGACAGCCATTCCTGTATTCATCTCCCTCCTTCACAAGGCTCTGCCTGAAGCAAGTCTCCACCTGGGCTCACACACACCCACAAGAAAATATTTTGCCCGCTTTTCTTTGAAACAACTAACTACAGGTAAGTCATGGTCCAAGCAGACTGTGAACTTTACAGTGCCTACCAATGCAATAGACTCCCTCCCTTCTTAGTCTAAGAGGTCTAAGAGGACCAATGGTTTGTGTAACATATTAGAAGGTTCTGATTATCTTCTTTCTCCCCTATGATCATAGTGGCCATACCCTCCCAAGTGATGCAGCCCAAATCCAGGACACCATCTTCCGGGTCCGAAATCCCATGTGAATCACATGACCTGCGCAAGATGATGGACCCAGAAAAACTGCCGTGCAAGATCACGGACCTGGAAAACATACTTTCTTGGAGTGAGATATTGGCCCAAATTTGGGCAAGACCAAATAGCCGCCATGCTATCGTGGGGGGAAACAAAATGTCAATTTCTTTCCAGGCCAGTTGACAGGTATGCCATATGTTTGATGCTCAATGCACATGTAGATATGCACACATAGAGCTCATCCACATGGGGGATTCAAGCCCTATCAGGATTCTTCTCATGTACAGTCCCTGCACGTTCACCAATCACATAAGTAGCCAAGGTTTAGGTTGCAAAGGGCGTGGGGCTGCCACGCACAGTCCATGTTTTCTGAATCCATGGGGTGGTCATCTGACTCCCCCTATAGTTGCTGTGGCATAGTACGCTATATTTATAGAGGTCGTTTATTCACATAAACGTACTTCCCCAAAAAAGAAGAAGAATATATCCTTACCGGTTTATATCCAAGACATGCACCCCATATTTGCTTTCGATTGTGTACTTCCCAGGCTCACTTGCAGGAGTAATCAGTTCTTCATTTTTATACCTAACACATGAAAAGAGGACAGATCGCACCAATAAACAAATTGCAACAGTAAGTAAGGAGCAATTCGATGGCATTTAGGACATAACAACGGTAAGAACACCAGCTGTTTGCCCTGTTTCAATGACCTTCTGCCAGTATATAGAACGTATGGTGTAGGGGAAATGTACAAACTATGGGTATTGAACATAGATGTCCATAATCTCATTTAGTTAGGCTCACTGCTCAATCCAGCTACGATGGCTAAGCACACAGGAAGACAGGATTTCTGTCACTTTAAAGGCTGCATAACAGAGAATCTCACTAAGTCCAGCTCCCCTAGAAACTTTATAAGCTATCCTGCAATCATTCCTTTTTCTGCACACTTATTAAAGGCACAGGAGAACTTCTTAAGCAAATAGTCATGCTAATAGTCACATGGGAGACTGCATGTGATTATTGCACCATTGAATTACAGCCATCATGCAGTAAGCTTCCTTACGGTGCAATAACACATCCTATTTCTCCCTGAAACATCTGGAAGAGCATGACTAACTGTGTGCCTCCCTGTTTGGCTTTATGCTAGCATCTGTCTTTCTCCATCACCAGCCCTTACCAAATCTGTCTTTAGAATGGCAGGGAAAGGAGGAGGACAGTAACTCATTGGTAGAGCATCTGTGTTGCATGCATAAGGCCTCAGGTTTAGCTCCAAGAGCTGATAGAGAAGATTTCTGCTGAAATCCTGGAGCTTCCACAAGTCAGTATAGACAATACTGGTAGACCAATTGTCTTAGTGTAAGACAGCTTACTATGATCCTATAACAGGTGGCATTGGGTAAAAGGAACCATTCACATACATATCAACTGGCAGGTTAGCAACCCTGGACAGTGGGGAGGCAACATTTTAGCTACTGTGAAACACAGTGGAAATACATTACTTATACATCCCTAATACTGCTCACAGACCTAATTACTTCATATAAAGTTGAAGATAGACATAATATTAAGCCACAGGCAGGTCATGACTAAAATAATGAAACAGAAAATAGGTTTCTCAGGAAACAGATGGTTACAAAAGAGAAATCAAGGCACTCAGTTAACAAAATGGAGGTTAGACTACAGGCACATTCAGGCATGTGGATACGCTGCCAATGCCTCTTCACTCTTTGACTTATCACTGGATGATTATGAGCTGAATACATGAACGTCCTCAGATGAAAAGAGATCCAAGATTGTATTATGTGAAAATTCCACAGTGTTTGATCTGTGAAGGCTGTTTCACACATGTACATTATCATGTCTGAGCTGTCAATGAGCATGCATGTGCAGACTCACTGAGAGTGATTCACAGTTACTTCTTGTTAAGATGTGCATCTCTTGAGGGAACCCTAGACAACTCACTTGCAGCTTACAGAAGGTTTAGAAGAAGGCTGGGGGAGAAGCTACAGCAGCATCTACTGGTATATTGGCAGTGGATTGGCAAGGATTCCTAGCTTCCAACTGCTTGACAATGGCAGCAACACAATGACTCCCCCGTTCCCAAATTCTACTGTGGAAATGGGAGAGAGCTTCAGATGTGTAGCCAGTTCTGGTACTTGAAAATGTCTTGAGCTCAGAATTATTTGAATTAAAGTGTATGTCTTCTGCACCAGGTTCCAGTTTGTGGACCTTAAGAGTTTTAGTATAACCCCCCCCCCTAAAAATAAAAAGATTCCACAAGCCTAAAGTCTGCCCACCCTCATTTAGATTACTACAATGATCGCCTTGCTCCACTGCTCCCTGCCCCACCTCTCACGCCAGTCATTCCAGTTGATTCACATTTTCGTAGCATTTAACTCTTATTGTAAAGCAATAATGGTAGTCCTAGGCTGCTATGCTGCTCCATTAAAATCAGCAGGAGTTTTA
This sequence comes from Podarcis melisellensis, assembly GCF_964234715.1. Classification (NCBI taxonomy): domain Eukaryota; kingdom Metazoa; phylum Chordata; class Lepidosauria; order Squamata; family Lacertidae; genus Podarcis; species Podarcis melisellensis. The sequence continues at coordinate 97,927,270 of NC_138530.1, read as the reverse complement.
AACTTGTAGAGCGGTGTGCTCCAAAATAGCTACTGTGTGTATGTCTGCAGTACAAAGGGCCTTCGGTTCCTTTAACTGCAATGTCAACAGCACCCATCCAGCATGTCTTTGAGGATTACAAAGCATTTTTAACATAGCCATTATGTATGTGACACTTAATAGCTGAGCTGAAGCTCCCAAATGAGTAAAGCCTCACGCCATTTTGAGATTCCTGGAAAGGGGTCAAAGCCTTACCATTGTACAACAGGAGTGGGAAATCCCTGGACAGTGAAGTAAAGCCTGACAGACATCTTCTCCCAGACAGTGTGAGACCGGAGCCGCACCAAAATTTCAGGGGCCCGGCTGATATTCTCTTCAACGGTATACCTTTCCAAAGCCATCTTCTCTTCTACCTGCAGTGCAAGAGGGGAAACAAATTAAATAAATAGGAAGAGGGGAGAACTAGGCAGTCCGGAGGCTCTTAGCAAGGAAGGAGCTTGAGCACGCCCACAAACTAAGGAAGGGACAAAGACCCTCCTACAGTACCATCCTCTGTATGGCAATTCTGTCCAGTTGTTCTCTGGCAAGGAGCCTGGCTGTGCGCATCTCCTCCTCCAAAGCAGACAAGCTGGTGACAAACCGGATCCTTCTCTGTTCGCTCCAGTGCTGAGACTTTTGCTCCTGAACCCTGCATGACCAGAGGAGGGGTGGGGGGAAACGGCATGAGAAGAACCCAGCATCAAAGCCTCCACTTTGTTACTGAAACTCTACAGCAGGCAAATAAAGGCTATGAAGTTTCATTAGTGGCATTAAGGAGATGCAGATTCTGTACTCTGAACTATTTCCCTTCCCATGATAATGCAAGAATCACAGATGCACAAGCATTCCAGCATCTTCTTCTTCCTCGTCTTCCTTTGCTGTGAGTGGCTCACCTAATTAGATCTAATTAGACCTTAATTGGTGCTGGGCTGGAGTGGCTCCACCAATGTCACTGAGACATTTCTTTATGTGGGCCTTAGCTGAACCTTTCCACACAACCTAAGATGGTTGAAAGGGTTCTGGCAAAAGAGTAGGGTCATGGTGGCATAACCCACTCACATTTAATATACCGTGTAATGCAATTACACTTGCACCCCTCCTTTCCTTTGAAGAGCATGTACATTTGCAGTAAAACACACACCTCAACCACAGGGCTCAAGAGTAACCAGTGAGCTAAGTACGGATTTGAACCTGGGTCTTTCCAGTTCTAACCACTGCACTCACACCAGCTCTCAGATAAAGGATGGATTAACCATTAAGCAAAATAATCATGTGCTTAGGGCTTCAAGGGAAGGGGGGCACACCACAGAAATGTTGCATTGCTGGGATTACCATGGACCATATGGCGCAGTTGAACCAGGTTCCACAAAAAAGGTTCCCACAATAAATGGGAATACACACACACACACACACACACACAGTGGTACCTCGGGTTAAGTACTTAATTCATTCTGGAGATCCGTTCTTAACCGGAAACTGTTCTTAACCTGAAGCACCACTTTAACTAATGGGACCTCCTGCTGCCGCCACGCCTCCAGAGCATGATTTCTGTTCTCATCCTGAAGCAAAGTTCTTAACCCGAGGTACTATTTCTGGGTTAGCGGAGTCTGTAACCTGAAGCATATGTAACCTGAAGCATATGTAACCTGAGGTACCACTGTACACAATTATAAGCATAATAAATACAAATCAAGTGGAAGTATACAAAAAGAAACATCTTTTTCCATCTTACTGTAGGTTTCATTTCATTTCAAAAAATAAAATTTTATTCTACAGTTTATTAGTGCCTATATTTTGAATTAGATGTATATGGCGGCACAAAACTTTTGGAAATGCCTCTCAAGGTCTTAATCTGGTTCTGTCTCAGATCCTTGGTGGCGGGTGCCCAATCACACAGGTCACTTAACACGTGTATAGTGTACAGCCCCTTGAGACCTGCTCACACATTATACTGAGGGCATCTAGAGCATATACCTGCGGCCACTCTCATACTTTCCCCACCATGCCCTCAGTTGCCCTAGTTTCAAATGTTGAGTGGAAAAAAGGATTTCAAGGAGGCCACTGCCAAGGATGGTTCTCCAATAATATGTCCTTCAAGCTGTTTTTCAGCCTTCAAACATGAGTGGAGTGCTTTTAAGAATGACACAGAGTGTCCTGTGACTTCCATCATATCTGCCAAATTGCTCATACACATTGTTTTGCTTAGTTCTGCTTCCGAAAGTGGAGGGGGGAGAAGACAAGTTGATAATGCAGTTAGCAACACTGCTGAAAGATAATCAAGCCCTGCTGAAGTCCATCGGACTTCCTTCCTAGTAGCCTTGTGTAGGATTGCACTTTAAATGTGGGTTGTTATTGGTAATTGTATTGTTGTCAGACTTTATTGCTGTTTATGGAGTTCCCTTGTGAGGTCATGGTCCTAAAAGGAGATCTAAAAGTATCTTAAATAAGTCCATGGATTTTGTACAAAGAAGTGCTCTTTTATTTCTTTGGCCTTCATTGACCCTTAGCCAATAGCTGTCAAAAACACTCATGTCATTACTTTAGGCCTTGAAAAAGCCCAGTTACTTTGCCCAGTTACAGAGAATGAGGTCATTGCTAGCAAGCCTCAGTCCCTTTAACTGAATCTGAAGCAAGCCAGGGCAGGGGCAGGAGGCCTCTGAATACCAGCCGATGCAGATCACAAGTGGGGAGAGTTGTGTTTCTCTTAGGTCCTGCTTATGAGCTCCTCATTTGCTTGGCCACTGTGAAAATGGGGTGCTGAACTACATGAGACTATGGTCCAGCTGACCTCTTCTTAGATTCATATGTTGAAACTGGGCTGAGGGTGGGTGCTTGGAGAGATAATAAAATGGGATTTGAGCAGCCCATCTTAGACTTTTGTTATTTTTCTGCCTGAACAGTTTTATATACCCAAGTAGATGTGCCATGGGAGATCCAACACCACAATCTCCCGTGGTCATTTTTTAAAAAAATAAATGCATCCTAAAGTGGGGGGGGGGGGATAAAGCAATACCAGGCCATGGTCCTACAGGAGGTCTTAATCTTTAATCCAGGAAGCATATTGAATTTCCCTCCCATAAGAACCAAGAGGAGGGAAACTGAAAAAGGATGGAAAATGAGTTAACACCAGAACCATTGGGGTAAAAGTTGTCTTTTCTTCCCACCTTCAGCTTCCACCATGGGTGGCGTTCTCTCTCATCCCTAACATAAGATTATTCTCCCCATTGTTCATCTTTTTTAAAATCACTGATCGGACTCCTGTGGTGTGGTTGCCCCAAGAATAGACAACTAGTTTGTTAATATGGCATTGGTAGGTCAAATCCTATGGGTACTTCCATCCCTTCTCCATTGGGGCCGCTGATTCGAAGGTGGGAAGTACCTATCTGATGCAGCCTCTCTGTGTGATCTAAAGCATTCCAATTCTAATGCATCATGAGAGCTGATCACAGCAGAGTAGCACAATAATGGCAACCGTTCTGCAAAGGTGTAATATGCAATCACGTACTGGGGTTTTTTACATTCTGCATCCAACGCTGGACTTACTTAGAAATTAAGTAAACCCACTGAAATTAATGAAGTTGCCTAACTTCCTTCCATTAATTTCACTGGGTCTGTTCTGAGTAGCCACATAGTTGGAAACCACCCTTAATCCCTTGCAGCAGAATAGACTACATCTTCAAATTTAGATTTATTATTTAAACCAGATCAGCATTCCTATTCCACCCGCTGTGATGTCAAGGGGCTGCCAACAGGTCACTTGGGGACCCTTAACTTGTCTGAAAGGAAGAGGGATTGCAATCTCTCTATAACTCTACCTTTCATGACATGCCATGTCCATGTCCCTGGGGAGTATTTGTTGTGCAATACGTCAGTGGCCGTACAGCCACTCACACAAAACAGGAACAGGGCTGTCAGCATATTTATTACAGGAGTACATCTCTCGGCTGAAACTGAGATGTCACCTTAAGCTCCCCCAATGATAAATAGGAAGGGAGGAAGATAACTATATTATGAGTAAGTTGCCCAAACATATAGTTTTGGCCTTTAGCAAGAACTTAGTACAGTTGCTTACACTCCACACACACACACACACACACACACACACACACACACACTTCAGTGCAGATTCATACTTAATCCAATTTTTAAAGTCTATTTTCAGTACGGGCATATGTCAGCTATGAGATTTATGAGACACTCAATGCTTCAGTATTCCAGGCCTAATAAATTAATGAGGAGCCCAGGACACTACAAGCATCTTGTCATGTTGACAGTTCTGCCAACGAAACTGCTCCTCATGGGTGTTTCAGGAGGTTTTGAGAGTTCTTAACGTAGGAAATAATTTCCTTTCCTGTTTGAGGACTTCAGTGGGGAAGTAGGGAGGATGCTGTAGTCGGCCATTATAAATATGCCCCAAGGCACATTTACTGATGTGCCTGACAAAACACAATTCTTGGGTGCCAGAGACCCAAAGGCAACACATATGAAAATTGAAAGGAAAACTAGGAACTCCCTGTCAATGATCTGGATTGGAATCTCAAATCAAAACGAGAACTTCACCCTTCCTTGCTACTGCAGCTCTTGGCCATGTAAACATTTCTCTTCTATACCTATCTTCCCTTCTGCTGGTCCTCTCATATTCCTCCTGTTGCCCTTCTCCTCCTTATTCATTTGGATCAATTTTTTCCTCCTCCAACACTCCCCTCTTATCTTGCCCTTTCTCCTGGTCTTCTGCCTTCTCAGACTCTGGTTCCTTCTCCTCCCCTTTACCTATTTCCTTCTGCTTCTCCACCTCTCTCTGTGGTAGGGCTAGGCAAACTTTTTTGGGGCCCACAAGCAAAAGCTGGCAAAGCAACCAATGAATTTTTTTTAAAAAAATAATCTTTGAACATTAGGCTAGTCTCTACACAAACACACACATGCAGCCTTCTCTATCCTCCATCCAAGGAAGAAAAGAGTTGGACACAATGAAGGCAAAATACTCAAAGGGGGTGCAAAGCAGAGCTCATAAGGGGTGTGGCCTGAAGAGGGGGTGTGGCCCACAGTGAGCTCCAAGGGACAGACAGAGAGGTCTGCATCTGGCCTTCAGGCCCCAGGTTTCCCATTGGTGGTCTGCGAACCTTAGCCAATGGCATTTGCATCATTCTTAGACAGCTGAGCCAATCAATAGGGTAGTGATTAAGGGAGGGTAGACGACATGCTTGGGAGGTGGGTGGCGCTGTGGGTTAAATTACAGAGCCTAGAACTTGCCAATCAGAAGGTCAGCAGTTTGAATCCCCGTGACGGGGTGAGCTCCTGTTGCTCGGTCCCTGCTCCTGCCAACCTAGCAGTTTGAAAGCACATCAAAGTGCAAGTAGATAAATAGGTACTGCTCCAACGGGAAGGTAAACGGCATTTCCGTGCCCTGCTCTGGTTCGCCAGAAGTGGCTTAATCATGCTGGCCACATGACTTGGAAGCTGTATGCCAGCTCCCTTGGCCAATAAAACGAGATGAGCGCCACAACCCCAGAGTCAGCCATGATTGGACCTAATGGTCAGGGGCCCCTTTACCTAGACGGCATGCTTTGTTTGTAGAAGCTCCAAGGTTCAATCTTGGGCATCAGCAATTAAAAGGAGCCAATACTGGGCTAGATGGATGAATATAAGGCAGCTTCCTATGAATCACTAGAGTCTTTTCCACCATCACTTTCCTTACTTTTATATCTCCCTGCTGAAGAAAGCTTTACCTCATTGCCTGGGATTCGTGTGACTCCTCTTCAGATGAGACATGATGAAGTCTTCTGGCACACAAGCGACACGTTGTCCTTCCCACGTCAGCAGATGCAGAATAGGAAACAGCGTGTCTAGAAGCAGCTTGTCTGGAAGCAGCCCTTATATGCAAGACAATGATAACAACTTTTACGATAATGCAGTGTTAAGATCAAAAAACTAGTCATTGATTGACTTGTATAAATGAAATATGTTTCAGATTTTCTTTTGCCCAGTTGCTAAAATGGAGGAAGGAGAAGCTATCCAAATGGCAATTAAAAAGTCATGGTTGTTTCAGACTAGAGAGGTAACTGAATTTGAACTGAGAACCTAACAAGCTCCTCTTCACTAACAGAAGCCTTAAGACAGATGCTCCAGTACTATGGTGAAGGGAAAACACAGATGAATGCAGCTCCGTGACTTTTTTTCAGAACAGGAACAATGATGGCATCTGCTGGAGGAAAAAGTAACTTGAGTGGACCTGGCTTACACCAGCAAGTGAGCAAAGTGATAATGAGGTTTTCACATTGCTTTTGTGACAGCTTAGCATAAAAGAAGTTGGAGAAGGAGGAAAATAATCCAGCAAAGGCTGGATACCGTATTTTTCGCTCTATAAGATGCACCAGACCACAAGACGCACCTAGTTTTTGGAGGAGGAAAACAAGAAAAAAAATATTCTGAATCTCAGAAGCCAGAACAGCAAGAGGGATTGCTGCTTTCACTGCGCAGCGATCCCTCTTGCTGTTCTGGCTTCTGGGATAGCTGCGCAGCCTGCATTCGCTCCATAAGATGCACACACATTTCCCTTTACTTTTTAGGAGGAAAAAAGTGAGCAAAAAATACGATACTTCTTTCTGTTTCTTTGATGTGGTTCCTACTTCCTACTATCAGTTTAAATGGTAAACATTTGTATTTCTTTTCAAAAGCTAAATATTGCATTTTAGCTGGCTGAAATTCTTTGGTTGAAGCTCAAGGTGTTTTACAAGCTGAGCCTAAGCAGTAAATAGCAAACACTCACAGAGTTTGCTCCCAGAAAACTATGCACAGAATCACAGTCATGCTACTCCTAATAAAATGGATATACTACAATGTAACGCATTGTTTGCACATGTATATAATAATGGATAAACATAGCTGCCTCCGTTTTGGACTCTTCTCAAAACACAGCTATATGGACTGTCATGGTGAGGTTGTGCACTGCAAAAATGTATCATTATACTTCTCCCGGTTCTTCAGCATGACCTGAAGGTCACAGCTTTTCCATTCACCTCTCTTGACTATTTGCACAGGGAGAAGTCAAGCTTCTCATATATCCAATATGACACCAATATTTCCAGTCAACGCCAGGAGAGTGAGGCAGATCCCATAACCCTCCAGCTTCTCATTCTTTGTTATGGCAGGGCTACTTTAAAAACCATTTGCTGTTCAGTGAAGCATGATTGTCATTTGGTACACCGGTTTGCTATTATTATTTTATTGCAAAACTCTGTATTACTTTTCCTCTGTCATCTGTTTTTGCGAGTGTGCATTTGTTTGTGTGTGTGTGTGTGTGTGTGTGTGTGTGTGTGTGTGTGTATACATGTTCTTGTAAAATAAATAAAATAAAATCTGTTGGCTCAGATGCACATCTTAGGACTGAGCCATTAGGCCCGCCATGCACAACTTGTGCCCTGATTTGATGTACGTCATAATCCTTACCTTTGGTTAACCCTGCTAATTAATCAACCAGCAGACAGGTTGGTTGATTCAGGATACATACCCAATGCCTGTGCCAAAACCTGCTTAACACCTGTAATAAAGTTGTGGCCTCTTTAAATCTCGAGTAGTTGTCCTGTGTTTATTGCGAATTTATCATGCTTTGGCCCCACCAGCCTGGGCTTCACCCAGACCCAGAAGTATGGCACTTACCTTCTTGCTGAATATTCCTGAAGCAAATACCTCGTCTGAATATTGCGATAGGACTGGTCAAAGTGTTTGTGCCTCCTTTGGTAGAAAGGCACCACTGTAGACGACATCTTGGAATCTGCTACCACTCACTGCTCCTGTGAATTAAACAGTGACAAACATATTTACCTGGGGCTTTCAGAACCTTCATTGTTTCTCTTAAATTCTGGAGCTTGAATGAGCAACAACAGACCGTGTTAGACTACTATGCCAAATAACATGATGGAAGATAGTAACAAATATATGAACTGAATATTTAGGATCATGTGCTAGGAGACATCATAGCTGTCAACTTTTCCCTTTTCTTGCAAGGAATCCTATTCGGAATAAGCGAATCTCCCTCAAAAAAAGGAAAACGTTGACAGCTATGGGAGACATGCAGACAAGCCCTATGCAGGTTTACTTGCAAGTAAGCCCCACTGCATTCAGTGAGATGTACTACCACATAAAATGTACAGCTGGGATGGGGAATGTATAACCCTCTGGATATTGTTGGACTGCAACTTCTGTTTTCCTTGATATTTGTCCCAGCTGGCTGAGGCTGATAGAGAAGGTTTGGAGAACCCTTGGTACCTCATCCCTCTCATATGGAATTGAATTATCGGGATGAATGCACGTGGGCCACTTTGGACCTGGCCTCAATCTCACATCACTTGAGTTCTCAACACTTAGCGTCTACAATGAAAAATATGACATTTGAACTGACAGCAGCCGATACAAAATTTTCACGACAGCAAGCCATCTTGGAAAGAGCATTCACATGTGCATGTTACAATGCTATAGTCCAGGGAGCTTAGCTCTCCTTTTTAGTCAAGGGCTGCAATGAACTGTTGTCCACCCTCCAGAGACCACATGTCAAAGTGGATGTGATGAGAAGTGCAGTTCTTAAGGCTGACTTCCTAATGGCTTCCCCCATCAGCTGTTTTATACTCTTTCGAATCATTTATCCATTATTAAATTGAGTTAAAATGTGCTTAATGTTATTTATTTATTTAAATTTGTATACCATCCTTGATCCAAAGATCACAGGGCAGTTCACAACATAAATGGCATTCTTATTTTTAAAAAATGAAAACTGAGAAAATTGTTTGGTATCACGGTATTACACCAGGAATCAGTATTTTTAGCAGAAATTAAAAATGATGACTGGGGCTACAGCAGATCTTTTTGTGCGGGAAGGATGGATTAAAGCCTGCAGGCTAGCCACCCACTACTATAATCAGTAGCCCCAATCCACCTAAAGACTGGAAGCTTATGGACACTTACCTGGGAATAATCCTCACTGACTACAATGAATAGGCACAGAATTGGGCTACAGGTTCCACTGAAAGCAATAGAACCATAAGGTCATCTGCTACCATCTAGCTGGATCAGGGCTGCCTAATAATGAACATGCATGCAAGGCACCATTCAGAGAGACAGAGCCTGCAAAGGCAGCTGCATGGTCCAGAAGGGACAAGGTTTATTAAGAGAGTGACATTGGCAACAAACCAAAATGTAAAATGCATTTCCAAACTGACCATATTTATATCCTGGCAGAGTCATTGCTCGATTAGCACATTATAACTTTGCTCCATTCGACATATGTCAGAAAGAGGTACAGCCTCCTCGTGGGTGTCTCTTTCTGCTTAGACAGATCAATTAACTCTTGCTTGCCCAAGAGGCCCATATTTCTGATTAAATTAATTGTTTTATGTTCACAGGGTTTTAGCCCCAAAGTTTTCATCTCAGGGTGGGGCGTTCAGTGTTTTTCCATATATTGGTTCTGTGGTTGTTACAATTTATATCACAGGGTGGTTCACGGCATAAAATACAAAATGAGGACACAAATACATAATAAAAGAAGAGCAAAAATCAAAAGCAATCCAATACACACACACACCCTATATAACAGCCAAGTCTGAATAATTGCAGCTCAGGCTACAATTAATGTGACAAAATAATATCAGTTCTGGTTTGCCTGCACAAGTTTCATGCTTTTTCCAACAGTGAAGTACTTTCCACCCAAGAAATGTATTACATTTTAGTGGCCCTTATAGCATTGAAAGGCGCAGGATCTAGTTAATATAATCCCACCAGTTCTGTGGGGTGAATAAGACATTTTAATTACATAGAGCATTTGGGAACCTTTTAGGAATATTATTTGCTTTTCTTCTCATAGCAATTGAGAGGAGCGGTATAACTTTGCTGTTTCAGTAATGTCATATTTTGATATGATTGACCATTCTCTGTTGTTGAACTCTTCTCCAGAAACACCATCACTACATCTTATCAAGCACTGAAATGATCCATTGTTCTCTATTAAGCAGCAGGTCACAGAAGGGACATTATGAAGGCAAACCATATCAGAGCCTGTCTCAGCTGGACTGCCTCCTCCCTCCCATACAGGGATGTTCTTACCATCATAGAACAGCCAGACCATTGGCCAAACTACCTCAGTATCATCTGAACTGACTGACAGAGCCTCCAGGATCTCAGGCAAGGTTTTCTTCCCAGTCCTACCTGAAGATGCAGGGACCTTCTGCATTCAAAATAGATGTTCTGCTACTGAGCTACAGTCCTCCCCCTTCAGTAGTCTTATGGAAAGTTTTCCAGGAGGAAGAAAAGATACCAGCAATAGCCTCCTCAAAGTCTCCTCTAGCTGGACTTTCTCTCTACCCCACCATCACCACCAAGGTCACCTAACTTCAACTCCTCTATGAGCAGGATCCTGATGATTTCTTCTGTCTTGATATTGTTTATTGTGGGGTTGTTGTTTTTTAAAAAAATGCCACTCATAGGCCACTTTGGATCAATTAGTTTTCTGAGAGCTAGAATATAAACCATTGCAATAAATGCATACTAGTCTTCTATCTATTGCCACAACCCCTTCAGATGCCTCAGAGTTCCATGAGTGTTGAGGTTACATTCGTCCACACTCCTTGTCATAAGGAACAATATTCTAATTTCCACAAGCTTCAACTTCATTGAAATATTCTGTTTGCAGCAAGGGTCACCCATCTCAGGAGATTATTGCTTCATCTTTCTCAGTACAGAAAAATGCTCAGTCGTCAGCTAGCCTGAACCCACCCATAGCTTTGTCTACTTTGTGCTGCTGGAGGACCTGGATTTGGAAAAACTGCTGAGTGTCAAAGGAAAGGACACTTGCAGGTCCTTCCACACTGGTATTTTGTTGAGGTTGTTTTCTACGGCAAGTTATTGACACAAAGCCTCTCCTCTTCCCCGAGGGGAGGGATTGTGAATGGGTCTCGCTTCCTGTGCTTCACAAGAGGGTGTGGATGGCCCACTGCGTCACAGGAAGACCTAGGCCCGCATCATGCCCTCAGCCAACCAATCCAGCAGTTGGCTGGGGAATGTGATTTGCCATTCTTAAGCGAACGCAGGACCATGGCTCAGCCTGTTGAAGTATAGTCTGTTCAGATCCAGTGCCTAAGCCAATACCACTCACATTCTGTAACCTATAAAGTTATGGCCATTTTTAGCCCATTAACCTAAAATACTGGTGTCCATGTGTCTTATTTCATCATAAAGCGGGGGACAGGGCCTCGACTCACAATAATAGTGCCTTAGTGGTGGATTTGTTCTGATTCAGTTTGCTACATCTGAATTTCTATTCAGAGAGCTAAGGGTGCAACAAAATTGGGATGAAAATAAACCTGAACAATTCCATATAAAGCATTATGGAATTTCAGCTGGAGGCTATGGGATAAGGACTAGTTGGGAATGAAGCAGTATGGCTGTCCCAAGACATTTGCAGGTGCAAACAGTACTAACCGGATCATTTGTGCCCACCCAGATAGCACCACAAGCACAACTCATTCTGAATGTGCAATAAAATGGTGTCTGCAGAGCCACTAAAGGAAATGCGCCTTCCAGTTGCCATCTGTCAGAAGCCAGCCCTCTTTCTTTCTTTCTTTCTTTCTTTCTTTCTTTCTTTCTTTCTTTCTTTCTTTCTTTCTTTCTTTTTTTCTTTCTTTTTACAAAGGAAGGGAAATTCTATTAAGTCGGAACGATAGCTCACTCACGAAAACCCCATGCTTTATAAATGATGCATTATTTCACATATTCGCCTCACCTTTCCGTCACCCCCTTCCCTCTTAAGTCTCATCTGTGTTCAGATGATGAGTCTTCAGGAAAGGGGGCTTGTCGTTTTTAATTCCCTGCAAAAAGCACTCGACTTCTTTTAAGTGCTGTTTAAATCACCGTCGTCATAATGCCTGGTTGGGTTTGGGCATGAGTGATATGGGAAAACTTCTGGAAGCAACGTCGCCCATCGCTTTCTGACTGTGGGAGACTTCCTACTGAATTAGCATTAAGCTCATTCCCAGGCATTAAAAGAATCCCCTGTGCTAGTACAAACCCTGTCTATTTCTGCTTAGTCAAAATCCAGCTGACTGCTTTTTGTGAGGGTGTAGTGTCCTGGCCAAACCCTAGTGCGCATGGTTGCATCCTGCCTGTCCAAAGTCCAACTGAAATTGTAATTGGATGGAAGAGGTCCTCACTTCCTGTCCTAAGCATGTGGGTCGCGCTGCTATAAGGAGCGGGACATACATAGCATTCCCCACTAGAGGTGATTGGGTTACAGAAGGTGGCCAAAGTCTGAAAAGAACCCAGGGCCAGAACTTCAAGATCTTACTTAAGTCAGCATCCACAGGGATACCACATCTGAGTCTTACTCTCACTAAACGAGGAACTTGATAGGTACTTGACTCTCTGTGAGGGACAGGATCCTGGGCTGCATTTCTCAGGCAGCATGCATACTCTACATTTAAAGCACATGGCTTCCCCCAAATAATCCACTTCTGCCCTATGGAGGAGGTGGGGTTGCAGGCTTCACGACCCAGCCCCCATGCAATTGGGAGTATTCCCAGCCGTGTCACCCCCTGGCCGGCCAATCGGCTGGTTCAGGGGGTGTGGCCTGCCCTAGAAAGGCAAGGTGCAGCCGGGGATCTCCCTCTTTGCCACTCATCAGCTATTCTGTTTTCCCACCCTGCCGCCCTATAAGGTTCTCGTTCTTTGACCTTGCTATGGAGTTTGGTTGGTCGCCGTTGAGGGGCCTGGTAGGAATTTTTCTGCTTGGCAAATTGGCACCAGCCACATGGTTTTCGCCTACCTCGTAGCAAATCATCACAACTTTCTGGGTATTGGCGGTTAGGCATTGGTATAGTTCTGTAGATGGAAGAGGGGACGTAGCGCCATCACCTGCCCTGAATATTGAAGGGTAGTCCGATAAAGGATTCCAGGAGGCATGGCCCTGTCCAATGCCTAGGGAGGTGAGGGCCTAAGGCACGCCCCCTATCGGTGACCCCAGGGCAGTTCCTATATGAAGTGCATCAGCAGGACTCTCCCTACTGGTGGTTAACCCTTCCCAGACTTCAAGCAGATGGACTGAAGTCGGATATAGTTGGTTAGGACCAATGCCTAAGCCAATACCGCTCAGCACCTGTAACCAATAAAGTTGTGGCCTTTATAAGCCCATTAACCTTAATAATTGTGTCATGTATCATTATTTCCACCTTGGGGGAGGGGACTTGCCACGCAACTGGGAATCGCAGCTCTGTGAAAGGTAAGCTGCACTTCCCACGATCTTTTGGGGAAGTCAAATGCTTTAAGTGTATGGTGGGTATAAGCCTCAGACTGCTGCAAGAGGAGATACTGCAAGGTCCTCTGAGAAACAGAGAAGATCCGCTGCTTCCCTTGATTCTTTTGTGGGGGCCACATACAGAAGGGCAATGAAATGAGCAGAATTTTCAGGAGCCCAATAAAATATAGCTGGAACCTCAAAATAGCTCACATATTCAGACTCCTGCCTAGCATAAGCAGATATAAATAGGCTGCAATCCCAACCCCGCATATCTGGGAGGAAGCCACCTTGAATTCAGTGGGGTGTATTTCTACGTAGACATGGTTAAGGCTACTATTTTGTTGTACACAAACAAGGGTTTCAGTTCAGAAGGAAGAGGGGCCTGACATATTCTTTTAAATATTTATATATAAAAATATTCTTATAAATACATATCTTGTTACCAATAATGTCTGTAGCATGTAAACTTTCTATAAAGTAAGACTATGGTCATATTAAACATTCTGGAAGTCTTTGAACACAGTCAGTTCAGTTCAATGCAACTCTCTAGTATTACTCGTGCAATGCCACAACACAAGTTGTGAATTTTAGTTGCTGATGTAGCCTAATATGTATTCTGTTGATTCCTAAGGATGCTTCTAAGAACCCCTAAAGTCAATTCCTAAACAATTCGCATGGAAGTACCGTATATTTTGCTCTATAAGACTCGCTTTTTCCCTTCTAAAAAGTAAGGCATCTTATGGAGCTAATGCAGGCTGCGCAGCTATCCCAGAAGCCAGAACAGCAAGAGGGATTGCTGCTTTCACTGCGCAGCGATCCCTCTTGCTGTTCTGGCTTCTGAGATTCAGAATATATATTTTTTCTTCTTTTCCTCCTCCAAAAACTAGGGGTGTCTTGTGGCCTGGTGCGTCTTATAGAGTGAAAAATACGGTATATGCCTTAGAAATTGTCCATGTTTCCACCAGCCAATGAAAGAAACTTACCATGAGGTCATTTCCCCCTTAACCTTTTGACCTGATGATGCTTCATGAGATTTCCATTGCCACAATGTAAACAAATCTAATTTAATCGCAGAAAAAGTTTGATCCTCAGCTTTGGTTAAAATACAGAACATGGACATGTTTTTTAAGTTGTTTGTAAAATGCAGAACTTGTCCATGATTGCAGCCCAGCTGGCAGACTGGAGAGAATGGGCACAAGATAAACATTTACTTCAAATCCATACTATTGTTACAGGACAAACCCTGATGGAATAGAAATCATGTGTAATAAATGTTTTCTTTAAATTTTAAAGGGGGGACAAAACACAGGCCTTCCTGCTGCCCCCCATATAATCATTATATTCTTAAATCAAATGCTTGCTCAGGGTATAATATAAAAGCTTCTATACATGATGGCTATGTTCTTCCTTCATGCTGAGAATCACAGGAGCAGAGAGTGTGGTTGCACTCAGGTCTTTCTTGCATCTGGTTGGTCTGTGTGAGTACAGGATCCTGGATTAGATGGGCCTGATCCAGTTGGCTTGTCTTACGTCTTGTATTCTTACACATGATGCAAATATAGCTCAATGACGAGTGTACAGTGCTGCTTGCACCAATATCCCCAGTGAAGACCTCCTTCTGCACTATACCCATGCCAAGCATGTACTGATAGAGCAGACCATGGTGCTGTAATGCTTAGATCTATTCCAAGCAAACAGGGAACCCTTCAAGGCAAGGACATTGTAAGTAACCAGTCTTGCAATTGTCTTCAGGTACATAGGGAGAGTTTCAGGCATGGGTATCGCCGAGTCCTGGCCCTAACTTGAAATGTCATGGATAGAACCTGGAAGCTTCTACATGCAATGCAGATTCTCTACCACTGAACCCATTCTGCAAGCTTTTCCAATATACTAAGGAATGTGGGGGAACCACAAGTTCCTCCACATTATTTTATGAATAATGTGAACAAGTCCATGATCCCTTTATGGAAATACAATGGATCAATGCATCCAACCAAATGGGGGGAAATCACTCCAGTTCCCTGATCTCTGCATTGATGCCAAGCCAATCTTGAAGTTGTTTATGAATGCTGCATCAGAACCTGATTCTGTCCAGAATTTTAATACAGAATCCAATGGCTCAGGAATTTTCAATTCTAAAAAAACATGTTCCTCTGTACAAGTACCAAACCCTTAACAAAAGTTATAATTCATAAATTTACTACTTCATTATGTTCCAAGAGCAACAGACAACCTCAAACAAAAGATGCAGACACATTTGAATGGCTTCAAACTCTTTTTTTGTTTTTAATGCTCTCAAAAGCAATATATACGAACCCACCCTCCCAATACAAAGCTCAGTGGGGATCTTGTCTAAAAGACTGGCCTAGAAATATTATAATACAGGACTGCAATAATTGGCAGTGCTGGGGAATGGGTGGAGAAATTAAGCCATGGATCATCCAGGGTGAGGTAAGCGAAACCGCAGCAATAGCATCCTGGCAGCGGCTGCAGCGCTATTGCATGTTGGGAGGGGAAGGAGCCAGGTGGCAGTGAGGTTGGAGCTATTCAGATGCACTGAGAGAACACGGTCCTGTCCTTGCTGCCACTTCAACCTTCCGGTAACCAGTGGCAACACTGCAGCTAGGGAGCTATTGCTCCAGCTCTGCCTCACCAGATGAATCTGCAACCAGCTACTCCACCCATCCTGAGAATGCACACAGGCACGGACTGAAAGAAACATACAAACATGGTATACACACCATGAATTACACATGCACAGTGAGGGGATGCAGCTGGCAGGTGGAAAACATCTTTTTGCCTTTCTCTCTCACCTTAATGAGATACCTGCACAGAGATGCTTTCACACAGTGCACATTCAAGTTACAGGAATGGGACAGAAGTGTGTGCACACGTCCATCATTACCTACAATCTAGCAGTTCGAAAGCATGTCAAAGTACAAGTAGATAAATAAGTACCACTCCGGCGGAAAGGTAAACGGCGTTTCCGTGCACTGCTCTGGTTGGCCAGAAGCGGCTTTGTCATGCTGGCCACATGACCCGGAGCTGGACACCGGCTCCCTTGGCCAATAAAGCGAGATGAGCACTGCAACCCCAGAGTCGTCTGCGACTGGACCTAATGGTCAGGGGTCTCTTTACCTTTACCTTTACAGACTCGATAGAGAAAAACAAAGCAGAAGGAAACCTTCTCTCGCCCTTTTTCCTCCCTTCTCTTGCACAAGCAAATGCCTCCCCAAGACCATAGCCTCAAAGGATAAAGTCCTCTCTCCTCTTTGCCATGAACTTGGAAACAGAGTTCCTGGAAGCCATGGAGGCAGCTGACAACAGCACCTGGGATTTGGTGTGGCTCCTTGCCCCATCCTTCTGCTTACCTCCCACCAGTGCATCCCACTGCCCGCAGGGATTGGCTAAGCAAAGGGAGTTGCCTTGCGTAGCCTTGCGCATCATTTGCTGGAAACTGATCAAACCTCCTACACGCAGTCCATGTGTGTCCATCTGCCTTTTTTTATTTTGGTGAGCACAGGAGTTGGGTTGACACACCCACATATGTTCCAAAACTCAGCAACCATTTTGGCTAGCTGTACTTATACAGAACAAATCAGTTAAGAGTATATAAATGGTTATAAGTTACATATGTTGGGAAGCAGTTGCTCAGGAACACATTCATTATCTCAGGGGTGGATAACCTATGCCCACTCCCCAAGATGCTGTTGAACTCCAGCTCTCATCAGTCCCTGCCAGGATGGACAATAGATGGGGTGAGGCAAATTGTAGCCCAGCAACAACAGGAGACCCTAAATTTATCCACCCCTGCCTTACCTGTAGAACTTCATATATATATTTTTCTTACCCTAATCTGAATAATGCATAGGATCATTTTATTGGAAGGCTCTGATTTTTGAAGTACCTAGCAAAACCTTTAGAAATTGCAGCTAGTTACTGTTACATTCCAATCTACCCCCTTTTAACAATCTTATGTATTTTACATTCTGTAACCTTTTACCCTTATGGTTGCTCACAAAAGTCAGTTAACTACAATCAAGTGTGCTGACAAACTGCTGCAAATCATGGCCATCTTGGTCCCACAAATCAATGGCAACTTGATACGGGGGCACCTGAAAGTTTTATCACTTAGGTCGCAGCCCTCTAAAGTCCCAGGGGACTGAGGACATTTCAGGTCTCCTTCTCCATGGATGGAAGGAGTGGGCTGCCCTCAAAAAGAGAGGGGGAAATCTGCTTTTGCCAGCTTCCTACTTGTGGCTGCAGAAAAGACCTCCGCTGGTGCTTCTCCAACGTCAAGCTCTAACATCGGAGGGGACAGTGATGTGCAGGGCCTTCCAGGGCATTTTGCTGCCCATGGTGGATCAGCAAACAGTTATTTTGACACCTGAGTTATTTTGACACCTGAAAACCCCATACAGACATCTTCCTTTCCCTGGCAGTAAAACTGCAATGACAAACTAAATAATAAACACGTCATTGCCCCTTTCATGACACCCAAAATCTGCTGCCTGAGGTGTACGTCTCATTCGGAAAAGTAGACCTAACAATGACAGAAGAGGCTGTGGATTCATGGCCGCTTTCTTTCTCACAACATGACCTGGAATGGTGGTGGTGGGGATTATGCCATTGGGAGAAATGGGAAGGAAAGGTTTCTGGAACAGCAAGAAGCAACAAAAGGCCAAATCACAAGGGGGGGAGTTGCCAACCCCCCTTCCTTTCCAGCATGGCATAGGAAAAGGTGGCCCTTCTGCACTGGTTTCTCCCTCGCCCCATAGGAATGCTCTGCCAACTCTCTGCATAGAAAAGGGACTTGTAGCAGATGCCCTGTTAAGCCTGAAGATCCAAGACGCACTTTGAAGACACCCTGACATTTTCATTGGATAGTAAAGAATGTGAAACAAGCGAGATAGTGAAAGGGAGTCCGTTCCAAACAATTCAATTTCTATTATCCCATCCTACGGCGCCTCCATTGACTCATGCGGCTCCTTCGCCCAATTCCACTGTTGCTTTCTAGCAGGCATCATTTCCAGAGTAAAAAAAAAAAGATTTCCAAAAGCCTTTCCTTCCACTCTCACTCTCTCACCAGTCATGCAGAGGGGCTTGCCAAAATTCAGAAAGAAAAACCAAACAGTAAATACTCGACAGAATCAACAGCCAGAATTCCATCTTTTAAGAAGTAGGATTTGAAATATATGGTAAACTCTAATTTAATGGATGTTTTCTGCCAACATCGTTTCCCTTGCTTTTTTTGTTCAGTTTGTTACTCCTAGACAAATACGTGCTACATCTTTTGCCCAGCATCTAATGTCTTCAAACTGAAGGAAATAAATATGAATAAATCATTACACAGAAATAAATAAATATGAATACAGTTGCCTGTGTTTAGCTCAAGGGAAGTATCTATTCTATTCATGACCAAGAGTCCTGCATTCCTTTCACTGATGTGCATGTTAAACCCCTATTCAGGGGTTGGACTCTAAGGCTGCAGTTCGTGGCTGCTTAAGACTTATTGGCTTCAATGAAGTTTAAGCAGCCTGTGTGCAGGATTGTGGCCTTAGAGGAGGCAAAAGGAAGTTGAAAAGAATGTTGTTGTTTTTTTTAAAAAAATAGCCCATTATTTTTTTCCATTTCTTAAAGTCATTACTTTCACATAGAAGGTGGGGGAGGAAATATATTTTCTCCAAATCTGAATAATGCATATAATTTTTTTAAAAAATGAGCACAGACTTACCTAGAGAGATGTCAAAATGGCAATGCAGAGAGGAAGGACAGTCTTACCCAGCTTACCAAGCCCTAGGCTGAGGAAAACAAAAATAATGTCTAAGTCTAAGGGAAGGCTACTGCCCCCTTCCCTCCCATTTATGGGCAGCTAGGATGCTATATATAGAATCAATTTAGTTGCTCTCACAAACCAGTGATGTGTCTAATAAGCATTAAAACTATGATTTAAGACAAATGAGCATTTACAAGTGGCCATATTTTGGAAGCTTTTCGGTACGGTTGTATGATCCTTAAACGTGAAAATTAATTGTTGACATACATTTAAAGTTTTTATTATTTATTATATGCAAAAAAGGTAATAAGGCAGAACTAAAGAAAAATGATTTTGTAAAAAAATAAACACCCACTTAATAGCCAGCAGGTAGTTACTTTGCACAGATAGTGGTTAAAAAGACCAACGAACAGTCATTAGGTTTTAAAATCTTTTTAGTGCCGACATGAGATCTTCCCTGGTGCCCTGAGCTGTAAATTGATCCTCCCCAAAGTCTCCTTAAGGGCTGCCTGGATTATAAAAAAACATTGTTGCCATATGTTAAGCCATATCATCTACGTTTAAAAAAAGCTTGTTAACATGGGAAGAAATCCATGCCAGCTCCAGCACTGCTTCGTCCTGCCTCCTGGGTCAGCTGCCAGGCCTTCAGTATAGCTAACTTGCTTGAAGTCCCAAAGAGCGTCTGTCTGCTACACAAAACTTCCTAGGAAATATATATATAAAGTTGCATGCAACTCAGTTAGACTCAGAACAGATTCAATGAAATTAATGGACCCACCTTAGGCAAGTCCATTCATTTCAATAGAGTAGGACTGTCGTGGGATACCATCCATACTGTGTGTAATACACAACAACAACAACAACAAAAGATTCTGCAATTGGAAATGGATAAGTAAAGAAATCAGCTATGTTGAATCAGCAAAGCTAACAGCTAACGTAAGACAATTTAATGATGACTGTTCTTTTGAAGAATGGAAACCCTTTTCGGATTATTTGAAGAAATATTACAATATGAAGAACCCATGACCAGGTTTTGAACTATGAGCGACAGAAATAATTTGAGATTTTTGTGTTATGATTATGATAAAAAAGGAATAAAGATATGGTGCAGTGAAGGGGGAAGAAGAGGAAAAAGAAGAAGAGAAGGAGGAGGAGGAGGAATTTGGACTTGATATCCCGCCTTTCACTCCCCTTAAGGAGTCTCAAAGTGGCTAACAATCTCCTTTCCCTTCCTCCCCCACAACAAACACTCTGTGAGGTTAGTGAGGCTGAGAGACTTCAGAGAAGTGTGACTAGCCCAAGGTCACCCAGCAGCTGCATGTGGAGGAGCGGGAAAACGAACCCGATTCACCAGATTACGAGTCCACCACTCTTAACCACTACACCACACTGGCTCTGGATAAGAATAACATCCTGGAAAATGGGTTGGGGGATAAGAATAACATCACGGAAAATGGGTTGGGAAGTCAAAAATAGAAAAGATTTTTTAAATACATATGTATTGGAATTTTATGTGTAATTTTTGGAGAACATTACAGAAAAGAAGAAAAGATTGTGCAATTGAAGAAAGAAACAAGGAAAGACCCAGGAAACAGTGCTTACAATGGACGACCAATGGTGTCACTCAGCTGACTGAGAAGCTTCCATAAGTGGACGAGAAGCAATTTTCTACTATTTCCCCAACACACACAAACACACGCAATCTGTTCTGGAAGGTCCCTCACCTATCTGGAACAGAGTTAGATGGAGTGGAGCCTTCAGTGGCAAGGGGGAAGTGAAGGAAATGGTTTTCTTCCCTGTTCCACAGATGGAAGCCTTACTGTCAGCTGAACAACAACATTAGATACAATGCTCAGGTTATGAAGCCCCACTACTTTGAAAATGTACTGCTGTGAAGCAGAAGCTTAAAGCTGCAGTGCTAAACTGCTATTCAGAATTGAGTCAGGGAGGTTTACTTCTGCATAAACCTAGCTAGGTTTGGGCTGCAGACTCCCTTATTTAAGTCATTTGCAAGTCTTTGGCTGGACTGTGCCCTGGGATAGCTTGGCAGTGGAAAAAGGGCAAAAATAAATGCACATTTAGCCTTTCACACTTGATTTCAAGGTAACAAGATACTATCATTTCAGAAGTAATACACAATGGTCCATAGACAGGTTAGAAGCAGCCATTAAGGATATAAATATCCTTTGTGGTACCTAGCATACAAGTAAACAAAATGATGCCTCCCTTGAAAATCAAAATGAATGCTCTATCCGATTACATCCTTGGATAGGTGTAATTTTGGGTCTGTCAATGCATGGCATTTTCTGAGACTTCTCACCCTTTTAGGATTGTGATAATGTGCCTCACACTATGAACAAACACCACCAAGAGGCACCAAATATGCGGGCACGCCGTTTAATCGAGGCACAGAGCACATGATGCACAGCTGAGTGGTATCATCACAAGCAGCTCTGGGTGGAATCAAAGGTCATAACCCAAACAACAATACAATGCATGCAGCAGAGCTTCTGAAGCCTGCTTATTGAAGGCTGTTTGCTTCCCTCCCAAACAAAAACAGGGGATCATTGGGAGAAATAATGGCAGTGGTCCCTCAACCAAAGAAACAGCTTCTTTGGTCCCAGCCCAGAAAGTTCTGCACATCACTGATTGCTCCTGAAAGCACAAGTGCATTACCATATATACTGTGAGCTCCCCCAACCCCCAGATGCCATGCGAGTTGGCCCAGGCAACTCCCATACAGCTTTTGCTCATGGTAGCAGCACTAGATTTAGGGTGGCATGGGTGGTTCCACCACCCAGCACACCCAGTCAAGGAGACACCAAATTGAGACGATCTATAATGGAGCAGATCCATTTTGGGATGCCAAATCACACAGGCCACCATACAGTGGTACCTTGGTTCTCAAACGTCTTGGTACTCAAACAACTTGGAACCCAAACACTGCAAACCCAGAAGTAAGAGTTCCAGTTTGTAAATCTTTTTTGGAAGCCAAATGTGCTCTGTTTTGAGTGTTACGCTGAGGTCTGTCTGTTTTTGCTATTTATTTTGCATTTTTGTTTTTGCAGCTCTTTTTGTTTTGTTTTTCTTTCTTTTCTTTTCTTTTAATTCTTTTTATTAATTTTCATAAGCAAACAGAAAAACAAAACAACCGTACATAAAAAAGAGAAAAAAAGAAAACAAAAACAAGAACAAGAAACAACAGAAAACCTAAACGGTTTGTTTTTCTGACTGTGTGGAGCCCAGTTCAGCAATTGATTGATTGATTGTGTGACTACAGTACATTATTTATTGCCTTCTCGTTAGATAGTAAAATTCGGGATAAATTGTTGTTTTAGGGGTTGTTTTTAAAAGTATGGAACGGATTAATCAATTTTGCATTACTTTCTATGGGAAAGTGTGCCTTGGTTTTGGAACGCTTTGGTTTTGGAATGGGCTTCCAGAACGGATTAAGTTTGAGAACCAAGGTACCACTGTATTATGAAAGATTACCAAAGGCCACCCCTGATGGCAGCACAATAAAGAGTGTTAATATCATCATGGGGACACAAGAGAAGCCTGCAGGATCATGCCAACGCCTCTCTAGTCCACATCCTTTTCTCACAGTGGCCTGTGGGAAGCCTGCAAGTGAGACCAGAGCACAAGAGTCCCCTCCTCTCCTGTGGTTTCCAGAAACTGGTATTCAGAAGCATTGCTGCCTCCAACTATGGATGCAGAACATAGCCATTGTGGCTTGTAGCCCTCCATAGCCTTGTTCTCTATGAATTTGTCTAACCCTCTTTTAAAGCCAACTAGATTGGTGACCATCAGTGCCTCCTGTGGGAGCAAGTTCTCTAGTCTAACTATGCACTGCGTGAAAAAGTGCTCTCTTTAATCACAAATGTCACCATGGTGAATCCGATGGTGACTGTTCAGATAAATATGAACATTCTTGCATCAGGGGACAGAGTAAAACATCTACTGATCATCACCAACACCATATGTAAGCAGGATCAGACCTTCCGGCTCAATCCATATGTGTCACCATTGCAGCAAAGAAACAATTTCTCTGCAGTCTATTTTCATGTGGAGCTGAATTTCTATATAAAGGCATCACATGGTCAGCTAAATAATGTGATTTTAGGGAAGGATACAGGCAAAAGATGAATGGTGGGTGAGAACTTAGCAAGGGAGAGAAATGGTCTGATTTGGTGCACAAATGAGATCTCCCCTCTTTTCCCACATAGTCTTCATACACTATTTCCATCATGCTAGTCAGTTAAATATTCTATATATTGCTAGAAATAGAATAGGATCTGTGCCAGAAGAGCACTTTGAGACTTGAGGTAATTAAATAGCTTTCTGAATATTGGCTGTCAGTTGCCTGCTTAACTGACTATGAACCATATCTGCAAATGCACACCAGCTCTTTGGAGTGAAGAGGGAATTGGGAAAGGAAAAATAGTTTTGGTTTTGAAGAAAATACATATAAAAATTAATACTTAAATATACATTTTAACTTAATATGTGCAGTGCAGGCATAGTGGAAGATCTGATCTGAAATCTCTGCCGCTGTGCACACACCACCTCAAGCACCCCACAGCCTTGCCCCGATGTAACCAGCAGCAATGTGCAGCATTGAGAAGTCAGGTAAGCAACAGCGGTCTGCCC
Source organism: Podarcis melisellensis (assembly GCF_964234715.1). Taxonomy (NCBI): domain Eukaryota; kingdom Metazoa; phylum Chordata; class Lepidosauria; order Squamata; family Lacertidae; genus Podarcis; species Podarcis melisellensis. The sequence goes on along the minus strand of NC_138530.1, from coordinate 97,903,550 downwards.
ACATCACCCTGCCACCCGCTACTATAATATACCCTGCCCAGCCACCCTGGGCAGCTCCCAACAGAACATTAAAAACATGATAAAACATCAAACATTTAAAACTTCCCTTCAGATGTCTTCTAAAAGTCAGATAGTGGTTTATTTCCTTGACATCTGATGGGAGGGCATTCCACAGGGCGGGCACCGCTACTGAGAAGGCCCTCTGCCTGGTTTCCTGTAACCTCACTTCTCGCAGTGAGGGAACTGCCAGAAGGCCCTCAGAGCTGGACCTCAGTGTCCGGGTTGAACAATGGGGGTGGAGACGCTCCTTCAGGTATACTGGGCCAAGGCCATTTATTACTGGTGCACAGTGTGTATTTCTAAATATATTCCCCCCTAAAACATGCATTTCCATGCACACTTTGGTACTTTTTTATTTCTTTGAGCCAAGAACGGTACTGCAAAATTCAAAGAAGTCCAACACCCAAAGAATAATTGCATTACAACGCACACATTAGACTGGGAAGTTCAGATCAAGTCAGTTGACTTCAAAATGAGAACGGAGCACATTTAGTGCCGATGATGTTCTCTGATTCACTGATTATATATGCTCAAAGTAATTTTTCGATCAACAAGAGGGTAACTCATTGTGCAGCTTTAGCATATAGGCTGCCTGCCCTACATGATATAAGCTTTTATGGCTCGCTTTCAAGTACATAATGTTTTCCACAACCCATAGCAATGGGTTTGCTCTAGAAAAACAAGTGCGTGCCCAAGAGTGTCTTAATGATTTCGTTTAGGTCAAAGCAACAGAGACATGTAAGGAACAGTATGCCTTGAAGCTCTGTCCTGCTCCAAGCTTCTAGATAGCTCACACTCTGCATTTCTCTTTTGGGTAGTACAGCATGTTCTCCCTCCAGTGTTGTTAGGTCAGCTTTATGTGTGTTGACATATTAGAGCAGCTTCTAAAGCAAGAAAATCAGGGTGACATAGGTCCTAGAATACAAAACATGTGAGGAAAGGCTGAAGCACCGTTTTATTAAACTTGGTTTTCAAAGATGATGGAAGGGAAGCAATTGTAAATTTTGCAATACATATGCTTTCATTGCTGGTGTTGTTCTTTAAAAAAAATGGTTGTAAATTCAATGTGGCCTATGCCACAAATCTTTTTCCACAGATTTTTACTAGCAGTCACTGCTAGTTACTGGCAGTTACTAGCAGATATGGTCAATTGCCAAAAAAAAAACAAGCAAGCATTAATTTCCTTCTCCCCTGAGTCAGTTCAAATACCTGAGTGCAAATTGCAGTCTATATTCATATCCGTTTACAACCACTAAGTGTGGTTGACAGACAGGGCATTTTCCCCAAGGCTACCCAGCGTGTTTTGGGTCTGATTAGGGATTCAATATCCAAACCCAACATTTCATTTAATGCCTCACACTCACTTTGTTTCATATTTGCATCTCCATCCCTTTTAATACTTTGTACTCCAGTGAGGATAAGAGAGATTTCAAAACTACAGGCTGGGTGCACCTACTGGCCCAAGAAGGCAGAACAAATAAAAACCCTCCATCTGGACGACAGGGTTATCCCAGCCGTCTCTTCGTATGAAGGGCAGTGTGCCAATATTTTCAGAAAGGTCATTTCAGTCTCAGCCCTCCAACCCACAACAGCCAGTTCATGTGGCACATCTGAGAAGGCAATCACTTCATTCCCAGATGAAGGCAGAGTGGCAAGTTTACCCTTCCTCCATTCCTGAATGTAAAGACAGCGCGATTATATAAATCAAGTCTGATGGGTGTGCAGGGACAGGCTGAGAGGTACCGTGCTTGTAGGCCGCTGCTCAGTGTCTAATCATGCAAAGAAAACTCAGAAGTCTTGTCGAGGTCAATGGGGCATAATGTCAGGTATGTGCATGTACAGGTAAGGATGAGGAGGGGAGGAATGTGACTGAGTTAACATTTAAAGGCTAGCTTACTACACTTGTGGTCTCCAAAACAATATGTGAACTGAAATACAGCCATCTTCCAAGAGTCACACTCTTTTGCAAAGAGGTTTGTCACCCAAGTAATGTGTACAAAAATGCATGCATCAGGATCAACTGTGTGTGTGTATACATTTACTATAGAAAACACCGTACAAAAATGCATTATATTAAGTGGAATTGCTTTACAAAAATGTGTATAATAGACAAATTTACAGACAAAAAATTGCATTAGGAGTAACTCAGACTAAAAAGCTAATAAATTTTCTTGAGAGCTTTCAATGGGCATCTGTTTGGCTACTATGAGAAAAAGATGCAGAGCTAGATGGGCCATTGTGTGGCGAGTTCCTGCCCCACCCCCAGCAAGGAGAAATAATGACACAGGACACCAAATATTAAGGCTAAATGGGCAAATTAGGCCACAACTTTATTGATTTCAGGAATGAGAGGTATTGGCTTAGGCACTGGTCCTATCGATTAACCGGCTCCAGTCCGATTGCATGGGTTAACACCAAAAGGGGGAGTCCTGCTGAGGCACGTCAACTAGGAACTCCCCCAGGTCACCACTCGGGGGCGCGCCTTAGGCCCATACCTCCATAGGACAGGGCCACGCCCCCCCCCGGAATCCTTTAACGGACTACCCTTAGCTTTTGGGGGGAGACGATGGCGTTTCCTCCACACACACACACACACACACACACACACACACCCTCTTAACCCCTTCTTATCTATGCCTAACTGCCAAATACCGAGGAGTTGTGATGAGTTGCTACAAGGTAGGCGGAAATTGGCTGAAATTGCCAATTGGGAAAAATTCCTACCAAGACCCTTGCGGCAACCAGCCGAAGCCCATAGCAAAGCCAGGAGCCTACCTAAAGGGAGGGAGGGTGGGAAAATCAGCTGGCTGGCGCAGCGAAAAGAGGGCGAGCCCCGGCCGCGCCGGCCCTAAATAGGGCAGGCCACGCCCCCCAGCCACCCGATTGGCTGGCTGGGTGGGCGACACGGCTGGGATTCCCCCAGTCTTGAGAGCTTCCAATGGGCATCTGTTTGGCTACTATGAGAACAAGATGCAGAGCTATATGGGCCATTGGCCTGATTTCGCAGGCTCCCTCCTTAGGGAGCAAAACGAATGATGGGGAAGGCTGTGACTCCACTAAGCCGTAAAGTTGCCATCTTCTCTTTTTATAGGGAAGAAGTTATTATGCAATTTTTTTCCCCATCACAAACCTACCTACATACCACATGCCAACTCCCAATATTGCCCTAACCTGGTTTAGTTTTCTTGGCAATAAATATTGCATTTGACTGTGTCTAAATGCTTTTTGAAACCCGTGGAAAGGCAGCAATTACATTTAATAAAAACAATATTTTCCCTCTCTTCAGCACAACCTATATCTGCCACCTGATTTCACAACTGGTTAAAGCTTTCAAATAACAGTGATACTATATTAAAGCATATCTCAGTTCTGGCAATCTTTCCAATTTCTTTTCCCTTGCTTTCTTCCCTCCCCCCCCCCCCCTTATGAACAAAAAGTGAAACAAGGTGGATGAAATAGAATCAGACTAGAATAGAACTTCAACTTGACTGGAGGTATTATTTACCAATTCAGAAGATTGAGCACTCTCTCTTACAGAATTTGTTTTTATCATAAGCCATATTTCTTCTTCTTATAGGAGGTGGGGGGGTTCCCCTCTTTTATTACTTCAGCAACGTTCACATTAACATTCACAATGTTCACATTACCAGGTAATTTTTATTGTGGCTATTCAGGAGTGTGTGATTTGCTGCTGCACTATTCACTCACTTAAATTAGGTTATATTCTTAACGGAGAAGACTCACCGGAGTCCTGCGCTCAGTCACAACTGGTATATTGTAGGCAGGGACAGATGGTGCCCTACAAATAACATAGCTTTTGAAGGAAAATGCACTGCATCAGAATGGAAACAGTGCTTGTAAAAATTACAAGTTAAGGGCATTTGCAGATGATCTAGTTTTAACTTTGCAACAGCCAGATACTAGTACTAAAAGAGTATTAGAATTAATTGAGACATTTGGTCAAGTAGCAGGATTCAAACTGAATAAACAGAAAACGAAAGTGCTGGGGAAAAAACTTAACAATGGAAGAAAGAGAGAGATTTCAGAGTGAAACAGGGTTGGAAATAACAAAAAAAGTGAAATATCTGGGGGTGAACTTAACATCTAAGAATGTGAATCTATTTAAAGACAATTATGAAAAATGTTGGACAGAAGTAAAGAAAGATTTAGAAATATGGTCAAGATTGAGACTTTCCTTGTTAGGTCGAATTGCTGTTATTAAGATGAATGTATTGCCTAGAATGTTATTTTTGTTTCAGACGTTACAGATCCTAGACAAGATGGACTGCTTCAAGAAGTGGCAGAAAGACATATCCAAATTTGTCTGGCAGGGCAAAAAGCCCAGAATAAAATTTAAGATTTTAACTGATGCAAAAGATAGAGGGGGCTTTGCCCTGCCGGACTTAAGACTCTATTATGAATCAGCAGCTTTTTGCTGGTTGAAACATTGGCTGCTTCTTGAAGATACAGACATTTTGGATTTGGAAGGGTATGATAATAACTTCGGTTGGCATGCATATTTATGGTATGACAAGGCAAAGGTGTATAAAAGTTTCAAAAACCATATTGTTAGGAAAGCATTATACAATGTTTGGATTCGATATAAAGACTTGTTGGAAAGTAAAACCCCCAGGTGGTTGTCACCAATGGAAGCTAAGGCGGTGAAAAAACTTAATATGGACTCTAATTGGCCAAAATACTGTGAAATCCTAGAACAAGATGGTGAGAAGTTTAAACTTCAGAGTTATGAGAGACTAAAGTTCAAAGTTCGAGATTGGTTACATTACCGTCAGATAAATGAGACATTTAAGCAGGACAGGAAAATAGGATTTCAGAAGGAGAGGTCAAAGTTAGAAACAGAACTGTTAGAACCCAATACTAAGAACCTCTCTAGAATGTACAATTTGCTGTTGAAATGGAATACACAGGATGAAACAGTGAAATCAGCTATGATTAAATGGGCACAGGATATCGGTCATGACATTATGTTTGCTGACTGGGAACAGTTATGGACCACCGGTGTTAAATTCACGGCATGTAATGCCTTAAAAGAGAACATAATGAAAATGATTTACAGGTGGTACATGACCCCAGTCAAACTAGCAAAAATATACCATTTGCCCAATAATAAATGTTGGAAATGTAATGAGACTGAAGGTACCTTTTACCACCTTTGGTGGACCTGCCCAAAGATTAAAGCCTTCTGGGAAATGATCTATAATGAAATTAAGAAGGTCCTTAAATGGACTTTTTCTAAGAAACCTGAGGCTTTTCTCCTGGGCATGGTTGGCCAACTGGTGCCAAAGAAGGATAGAACCTTTTTTATGTATGCTACCACAGCAGCAAGAATTCTTCTGGCAAAGTATTGGAAGATGCAAGAACTACCTACTCTGGAAGAATGGCAGACGAAGGTGACAGACTTCATGGGACTAGCAGAGATGACCGGCAGAATCCAAGACCAGGGGAAAGAGACAGTGGAAGAGGACTGGAAGAAATTTAAACTATATCTTAAAAATTGTTGTAAAATTGAGGAGTGTTGAGATGTCAAGGGGTAAGAAGTAGAGAAATACAGCTGTAAATATTAAGTTTAAAGAAATTTAATGAAAGGGAACCAATAGATAAATTGATTGAAGGGTTGCTAAAGAACTTTGGGAAAAGGATGCAGCGAAAGGGAGGTACGGGGAAGTCGGTATATGTTTAATGTGGTGTATGTTTCTGTTTTGTAACGTGTTTGTCTTTTATTATGTGTTGGAAAAATCAATAAAAAAATTTTTTTTAAAAAAAGAATGGAAACAGTGCTTTGTGTGACGAACACTGAGCAGAATGGGAAACAATGTATTGTTCCATTAGTATCTGCAATTCCAAAAGTTTTACTGCTTTGACACAATTTCCCACTACTTTGCTTCAGCCTTGAAGCTCAATGGATAATACTAACAACTCTTTTATTATTATTATTATTATTGACTTAAGAAAATTATACAGACCTAAAAATGAAGAAGCCTAAATTAACATTGCCTTCTACCGATAAGAAATAATAATAACTATTATAATAATGAAAATACTAAAAATACATTTACTTCTCCTTTTGAACTTCTATTCTGGTTACAATATATTACTATTCTATAAGAATCTATTATATCCTTTGCTGTCCCATATATTATTTTATTTCCCAGATTCAACCTAACCCTCCCTTCCTCAGCACTGCTTCCCTTCTCCTGTGTGAAATCTTCCCATCATAATATTTTTTTTCCAGTTGCTTTAATAAAATAGAATAACATGAAAACTGTTAAATTATAATTACTTATTTTGTCCTTACATGCTTAACAATTGCCTATTAAGAGTTCTGCTTTAACACCATATTTCTTCATGTATTCCCCTATGCATTCCTTTTCTGTATAGATTTTTTGATTGGAGCAGCCGCTGATTGATGCAGTCATTTTTGCCAGCTCGGCAATCTCATAAATCTTAACTTGCCATTCTGTCATTTGTGGTACTTTTTCTGTTTTCCAATATTTTGCCATAAGGTTTTCCCAGTAGTGATGTATGGAAGTGAGAGCTGGACCATAAAGAAGGCTGATCGCCGAAGAATTGATGCTTTTGAATTATGGTGCTGGAGGAGACTCTTGAGAGTCCCATGGACTGCAAGAAGATCAAATTGATCCATTCTTAAGGAAATCAGCCCTGGGTGCTCACTGGAAGGACAGATCCTGAAGCTCCAATACTTTGGCCACCTAATGAGAAGAGAAGACTCATTGGAAAATACCTTGATGTTGGGAAAGATGGAGGGCACAAGGAGAAGGGGATGACAGAGGACGAGATGGTTGGACAGTGTTCTCGAAGCTACCAGCATGAGTTTGACCAAACTGCGGGAGGCAGTGGAAGACAGGAGTGCCTGGCGCGCTCTGGTCCATGGGGTCACAAAGAGTCGGACATGACTAAACGACTAAACAACAACAACAACATAGCTGTGGGTGCTTCAAATATAGGTTCTTTAAACCTATGTAGCTGTTACAGTAATTAATATGCCATGTTAGCCATTTTGCATTAGTCTTTACAGTGCTTTTTTTTCTTTAAAAAATGTTTAGGGGTACCCTCATTTTGACTCAAGAAAATCAGCATTTTATTGTTCAAATCAGGGAAACTAAATACAGTAAATTGACAAAAGTACAAAATTCACAAAATGTTTAGGGGTATGCCCTACCCCTGCGTCCCTCCAGAAAAAAGCACTGAGTCTTTATCATCTCACTAGCTTTATTTATTTTTAATGAGCAATTCTGTTGACTCGGGTTCTAGTCCCTTGTGAGATTTTCCTGATGTCTTTCTGATATATATTTGATTAGATTTTAAGGATTTAGTTATTTGCCAAAGAAATGATTGTGTTAGCTAGCAAATGAGGCATATAAGGTTTGAATGTCTTATTCAAAGCATACTTCCTTATAGTACTTTTAAATTTCCCCCCTTAGTAAAAGTATATAAATCTCTTGAAATGTAATATGAAATAATGCAAAATACGGCAGATGGTCTATAAGCATCCTATACTGCGATTAGTGAAAGAATTTAATTTCACTTCATCTGGTTCACAGTCTAATTCCCTCACTGCTCCATCAGCTTTAGTAAATATAATATGTTTAGTCAGTGCATTTAGCCAGAAATCGCGCGGCGGTGACACGGCAGCAGCAAGAAGCCCCATTAGCTAAAGTGGTGCTTCAGGTTGCAAACAGTTTCAGGTTAATAACAGACCTCCAGACCAAATTAAGTTCTTAACCCGAGGTACCACTGTACTCACCATAAAGTTGTTATAGTAAGTGCCACACTTTTTAACAATAACAAAACAGAAATGCCGGTACTGCGTACCCTTGAATAACCCCCGAAAAAAGCACTATGTTTAGTCTTTGCAGTCTCATGCAAACAGCGCTTCGGATCAGAGTAATCATGTGTGTTCAAGTGTGTTCCTTCTTGCTCAAAAGAGAACAGGGAATGCTTTTAATTACTCCAGCATCTCCTAGGTCTGATGATCTTCTGGTATGTCTGTCACGCTCCCTCTCCCTGACATATTTCTCTGAGATATACAGTTGGCATCTGTTAAGCCTCAACTATCTATAAAGATTATCTAACTGGAGGAGAGAGATGACATGGTTTGAATGACATACCTGGTGCCTAATGAGTAGAAGACTACCACTGGTTGGGAATCCTTCTGCCTGCCGTGCAGTTTAAGTCACCAAAATTCTCCATCCATCTGTCCTGACTTGGAAGCAACCTTTCTGCCATCTATTCTCTTCCACTTCTTATTTCAACAAATAACTAAAATGCCCATCATTAGGCTGTGGAGAATGCCCATGGACAGAGAAACATCTCACACCCAATGGAGTCCCTGGTAATCATAGCCTGGGCCACCTAGTGCCAAGTGAAGAAGAAGTTGCCCTCCACCACAGTGGCTTAGTTCTCACTAAAGCAGTCAAACTGAGGAATGTGGACTGTGCCATATCAGATGAGAAGGAGGGGGAGCTCAAATGACGGCATGGTCCATGCAGTATATTATCATTTGATGAAGAAAGGCTGTGGCCAAGCCTTCTTTGTGATGTTTCTCTACATTCTTTATGGTGGAGCATTCCATCATGCATACCCTCCAACATGTCGCAGCTCAAAACCAGGACACATGTCTTCCGGGCCACACTCTCAGCGGAGAACATTCTTTTGAACTATGTACCTATTGTATGGAAGTTTACAACGGGACAACGAAAATGGATTCTGTGTGCTCTAATGGTAGCCAGGAGACTCATATTGATGAACTGGAAGAATAAATATAGGATCCCCTTTAATAAATGGATCGACAATATGATAACACTCGCAACTTATGAATTGAAATGGATCGAGTACAAAATGTAGCAGGCTATTTACATTTACATATGTATTAGGATAATAATACCAAACTTATAAAACAATGTATGGGTTAGGTTACTGTATTTTTCCATGTATAACATGCCCCCATGTATAAGATGCCCCCTATTTTGGGGGACTCCAAATTAAGAAAGTGGGGAGAGATTGCCCAGAGTTGCTGAGCTTTCTTGGGGGGGGTGGCACAGAAACATTGAGCTTTATTTAAGGAGGATTGCGGAAAATCGCTCACCCGCCTGATCTATGCTGCCACTTGCATGTGCCACAAAGGCCACCTATCGTCTGTCCCCTCACCGACAGAAGACGCCAAAAGCCCACCCAATTGACGCAGCAACAGCCTATCAACACCAGCCCTTGCCTCAGCTACCAATAACACGCTCAATAGCCACTGACAATCTCCGGCTCGTGGCAGCAACTAATCACACCCTAGGCCAGGGATCAGCAAACTAAGGCCCATGGGCCGGTAGTGGCCCACGAGGCTCGTCTAACCGGCCCATGGTGACCCCTGCCGGCCCCCCCTCCCACTCTTACCGGCACACCACAGAAATAATGTGTGTGCACGTGTGCGGGATGGAGACACGCCCATGTGCATGCACACACTCTATTTCTTCAGCACATCCAAGTCAGAGGAGCACTGAAAATAGTGTGTACACACATGCACAGGCACTCCTCTGACCCAGAAGAGTGCGTGTGCGCACATGCTCCGGCCCATTCTCTGGCGGACGGAGCGTGGACCGGTCCATCAACCGGTAAGCTTGCCGACCCTGCCCTAGGCACTATCCATGTATAAGATGACCCCCAAATTTTAACATAATTTTTAAATTTAAAAAACCTCATCTTGTACACAGAAAAGTATGGTATTATTATGATTATTATTATACAGTTTATGTGGGATTAGTGCATTCTCAGATCACAGGGTTGCCTGGAGTGGCAAAATGTTTCCAAAAGTTTATCTTTATGGCTGGCTACAGGCAGCAGAGGGACACGGGTGGCGCTATGGGTTAAACCACAGAACCTAGGACTTGCTGATCAGGTCGGTGGTTCGAATCCCCACGATGGGGTGAGCTTCCATTGCTCGGTCTCTGCTCCTGCCAACCTAGCAGTTCGAAAGCACGTCAAAGTGCAAGTAGATAAATAGGTACCGTTCCGGCAAGAAGGTAAACGACGTTTCCGTGCACTGTTGTGGTTCGCCAGAAGCGGCTTAGTCATGCTGGCCACATGGCCCAGAAACTGTATGCCGGCTCCCTCGGTCAATAAAGCAAGATGAGTGCTGCAACCCCAGAGTCGTCCGTGACTGAACCTAATGGTCAGGGGTCCCTTTACCCTTTACAGACAGCAGAAGCAGGCAGGAAGGAGAAGAGCATAACACATTCTGCGGCTGGTTCTTGTACGAATATGCTACTTTATTTACATATAGGAGTCTTAATAAACTGACAAGTCATTAAAAAACATCATGGCAGAGCACAATAAAACCATCAAAAAATTATAAAATGCAGAAAATATGACCAGCCCTGAAATAAATTAACTGCCTAGAAATGCTTGGTGAAACAAAACAGTCTTCGGCAGGCGTGAGCTGGAAACCTTTCTCTTTCTCCAGGCCTTGGGAGATGCTGTTACATGGAGCCTACACTGGGGGTGGGGTGGAGAGACATGGAGTGATCTGCATAATGTTTTGCATAATGCTGCTGTTTTTAATTCTCACTGGTTTTATGTTATGGTGTGTTTTTTATTGCGGTGGCTCACCCCGGGGATTGCTTGACAACAAAGCACAGAATGTAAAATATGTAAATCAATTAAATACACGCATCCCATAGGTTGCCTGTTCCTCATTTGGATGCTTACCATGTCAGCACCGCACCTCCATCAGTATGGATTCCACATTTATTCCTCGTGGAGGTAAGTCCAGAAGGAATTCTCATTGGTATCCACATCAGCAACCAGATGTGAAGGAGCACAAAAGTACTCTCAAATATAGACATGCAAGTACGTCCCTCAGAAACGTCAACTGCCCTCCCTTCACAGAACATGCTATGAAAACACTGCTAAATAATAAAGTAAGGCCTGAATTGGGTGATACAATTACTCAGATTCATCCCTCTTAACTCAGGGTCATCCAATGAAGCTGAATGTTGGAAGATTCAGGCAGACAAAATAAAGTACTTATTCACACAGAACATGGTTAAACTATTATTATTATTATTATTATTATTATTATTATTATTATTATTATTTCCCCAGCCACTCTGGGCGGCTCCCAACAGAATATTACAAACACGATAAAACATCAAACATTAAAAACTTAAGAAGATGTCTTCTAAAAGTCAGATAGTTGTTTATTTCCTTGACATCTGATGAGAGGGCGTTCCATAGGGCAGGCGCCACTACCAAGAAAGCCCTCTGCCTGGCTCCCTGTAACCTCAATTCTCACAGTGAGGGAACCGCCAGAAGGCCCCTCGGCACTGGAACTCACTGTCCAGGCTGAACGATGGGGGTGGAGACACTCCTTCAGGTATACTGGGCTGAGGCCATTTAGGGCTTTAAAGGTCAGCACCAACATTTTGAATTGTGCTCAGCAATGTTCTGGGAGCCAATGTAGGTCTTTCAGGAATTCTTCCCCCAAGAAGTGATGACAGACATCAGCCAGGAAAACTTTGAAAGAGGATTAGACAGATTCATGGACAACTAGGTTCTCAATGGCTATTGGGCATGGTGGCTGTGTTTGACCTCCACTGCCAGTGACTGGGAATTGCAACTGGAGCAAATGCTGTTTTGCTCAAGCTGTATTTTCAGGATACAGTGAGACCAGAATATTGGACTAGATGGGCCATTTATCTGACCTAGCAGGCTCTTTTTATGTTCTTATACATAGCATAGAGAAACACCATGCCTTGTAGACCCGCCTTTGTCATCACACATGTCTATACTTGCCCATGATGTTCTTAAAAGGGTACTATGAAAATAAAACCCAACATTTCTTGGCCAAAATTTTGTGACTGCTTCCCAGATGTAGTCTGGGATATTAGTTAGCTATGGTTTTCCCAGTAGTGATGTATGGAAGTGAGAGCTGGACCATAAAGAAGGCTGATCGCCAAAGAATTGATGCTTTAAAATTATGGTGCTGGAGGAAACTCTTAAGAGTCCCATGGACTGCAAGAAGATCAAACCTCTCCATTCTGAAGGAAATCAGCCCTGAGTGCTCACTGGAAGGACAGTTCGTGAAGCTGAGGCTCCAATCCTTTGGCCATCTTATGAGAAGAGAAGACTCCCTGGAAAAGACCCTGATGTTGGGAAAGATTGAGGGCACACGGAGAAGGGGACGACAGAGGACGAGATGGTTGGACAGTGTTCTCGAAGCTACCAGCATGAGTTTGAACAAACTGCGGGAGGCAGTGGAAGACAGGAGTGCCTGGCATGCTCTGGTCCATGGGGTCACAAAGAGTCGGACACGACTTGTTGTTGTTGTTTAGTTGTTTAGTCGGACATGACTAAACAACAACAACACATGTTTGTGCTTGTGTCTTATCTAAATGTTATGCCCATGTACAGACATTCTGTGAAGTCAGAGGTGAAACAGTAAGGTGCACTCTCATTCCCCACCTTTCATAGGGATTCAAGAGATGTAAAGGCATCACCCAATCCAGTCTGGAGAGTTGGAGGACCAAAAAAGGCTTCCTTCCAGTTTAATAAATGTCTTGAAGCCTTGATCACAGAGAATGTAAAGCCCTGAACGCTTGGGGCAGCTGTTACCCCACCCTATGCTGACTAGCTGATCTGGTTACATTTGATGGCAGTTTTCCACAAGTGCCACACATACTAGAGCAGCATTGCTGAGCCCAGTGAGAGATCTTCAGAAATCTGCAGATACTGCAAAGAAAACAGAACAAAATCCTCAGCATCCTATAGCATCCCCCTTGCAACCAGAACATTGAGGACCACTTGTCTTGTGTCATCATGATATGATGCTGAATTTACGAGCCCTTTCCCCTCAGTCAATGTGGTGAAATGAAACAAGGTGATATTTTGGATTCATTTTTAAGATTTGTATCCCGCTTATCAATCAAAAGATGCCCATTTAGGTAAGTGAACCTAAGCATTATTGGGGAGATCTGGAGAAGACTGAGATGTCATTTTCAGGAATGTGGATTTCTGAGCTTAGTGGAACTTGCAGAACAATCCTTGCTTGACTTTGGGGTGGGAGATCTGTTAACAGAACCACCTCCAGATCCATTGCCCTGCAGAGACATGAGCTATAGGTGGGAGAGAGGGTTTCTTCTCCTTTTCTTCTCTCCCACTGACTACAATGTCAATTCAGTGGGCATGTCAAGGAAACACAGGGGCTGTGAACATGGCATGTTCACACACACCCTGTATTCACCTCACTGCACTGGTGGACTGTCTTTGCTGGTAGAACTTTCTGCTGGCTTATCATCCTGCAGACATATCTGTCTCTGCCAGTAGAACAGCACTCATGCCACTTCCAAGACCATTCTCCCCCCCCCCCCAGCCCATGAAGGATGAGCTTGCTTTCTTACTGCCAAGTAAGTATGTACAGTGGTACCTCGGGTTACAGATGCTTCAGGTTACAGACGCTTCAGGTTACAGACTCCGCTAACCCAGAAATAGTACCTCAGGTTAAGAACTTTGCTTCAGAATGAGAACAGAAATCGCGTGGCGGAGGCGCAGCAGACCCCTTTAACTAAAGTGGTACCTCAGGTTAAGAACAGTTTCAGGTTAAGAACGGACCTCCAGAACGAATTAAGTTCTTAACCCGAGGTACCACTATATATCAGAAATTGTATCCAGGAGGACACAGCCCAGCCCACTGTAGAAGAATGACTGGTAAAACTGTTGGACTTGGCTAAGACGGCAATGTTAACAGGTTGCATTAGAGAAAAATCATTACTGACATCTGTTAAGGATTGGGAATTTCATGTGGACTTTTTGCGTGAAAGAGAAAATGAACTTGTAATAGCTGGATTTGAAGATTGAAAAATACTTCTTTATAAAGGATGGAATGGTTGAATCTTAAGGAATGTATATCATATGTAGCTGCAGGACAGAGAGCCGGAAGTCCTTTTGTTTTGTTTTTCTTCTTTCTTCTTCTTTACTTTTTCTCTTTCTCTCCATTTTCTCTTGCTCTTCCTTTAGGTTTCTCCTTTGCTTGTCTTTTCTTCCTTCTGACATTGTTCTCTTTTAAACTAAGTAGCTGTTTTATCTCTGTATGTTATAAATATATACTTTGTAATGGGCATGTATTTTTGTATATCTTTGAGTAAGTATCAATAAATGATTTGTTAACAAAAAGAAATAAATTGTATCCAGAGACTAGATGTAGCCTCCCAACCAACACAAATGCAAAGACAGCCCTCTCCACTCATCAAATCTTTGATCTGGTGATTGAGGATGGAGCAGGGGCGATCATATTCCCATCAGGGTCCTATGCTTCACTCAATCGAGGACTATGTCTATTTTCTCCTTTTCCATCACTACCAGCAAAATCAGTTGGGTCTCTGAAGAACTGAAAAACTTGCTGGGGCCAGGTCTGGCCTCCAAACTAGGGGTTAGCCACCCCTTCTCTAGCCCTGTCCAAAAACTGAGGGTGTGCCACCCATTAAGGAAGTCAGAAGGCATCGATTTCCGTTCTGACTCATATTTGTCACATGCAGAATTGTTTCTATTCTGCTGCAGTTCGGCTGATGAAAACTGCATTAGTCCTCTTGTTGTCCATTGTGATGAAGTTTTACATAAATAATTACATAATTTGGTACATTATTAGTATGCTATTTAGTAGTATGTTATTAGTGCTTATTTATTGCAAAGGCCAATCACATCAATGTAAAGGAAACACAACTTGCAAATTTCCCCAATTTGCAATTTCCCCAGTGGGGAGTCATCCATTACATATTGTTTGCAGAATGAAAGCAACAGCCGCAAATAGTGACTGTATTCCAGACACGGAGTGAATAAATGGACATTGGTGATTTCTGCTCCCATTCCCATCAGAATTCCCTGGCATCCCTACCACCCACAGCCAGCCCTTTAAACAAATAATTAATTAATTACTTAATTAAGCTGGAGCCCCATCCATCTAACTTTCAACACAAATGTCACAGACTCCCAGAGTAACTATAAACATACAGCTGTGCTAGAAGAATGCGAAATGGACAGCATTCTAAGAACTTAATTGAAATTTCAGGTTCATTTAGGTTATGTCTGATTGGAAGCACTTCTTATCAGGCAAACGTTCAATTATGTCATCAAAGATATTCATTATAAAGCTTTTAAAGACCTCATTGGCATTGCCAATCTGCCCCTGTACTTCAGTGTAATCAATATTAAATTGCATGGAGGAGACGCCAGGAAAATATCTGTCTCCTGTACTCAGTTAGTCCACTTGGCCATTGTTATGAATCTCTGAATCAACTAATAAATCTGATATAAGTGTTTAAAAGTATCATGCACATCAATCTAGGGGTTTTTTATTTTTAAACCAAGGATTCTTCAGCAATGAATATATTCCATGAAAGGAGAGTGATTGTTGTTGGGAGACAGTAAGAAGAAGGAAAGCTTGTCCCGCAATCACTTAAAATATCATTTCCCCAAATGACCTAATTATTATGGTCCCAGGGAAGTGTCAGTAGCAGAAAAAGTTATTTAAAATTATTTCAGCTCTTGGTTCCTCCTGATGACCTGTTTATTTATCCCAATTTGCTTGCACAAAACTTATGCAAAAGTGAGACTGTGCCTGGTCTTTACTGAGCGTTTGTTCAGATTTGTTTGTGGGGCAGTTATATGACAATGGACCAGTGGCGTAGTGTGGGGGGTGCAGGGGGGGCCGGCCGCACCGGGCGAAACATCTGGGGGTTAGGGTTAGGGGGTGCAAATCCATGGGTTAGGGGGTGCAAATCCACGGGTTAGGGGGCACAAATTACTTGCCTTGCCCCGGGTGCTGACAACCCACGCTACGCCACTGCAATGGGCATTTATCCAGATTTGCTTGAGGTATGTTTTTGCATCATCCCATGAATCATTTGTTCATCCTGCACTTTTCAGTGCATTTCCCATCACTTTCCTAACTGTGAAATGTTTGTGGGATGGGGTGGGGAGCAGAGTGCTTTAATCCACTTTAATTGCAAACCTAAACTTCCACTTTGTGCTTGAAGCTGACCTTATCAATTACCTGTCAAGCAAACAAGAAATGGAAAATATATTTTTTAAAAAAATTCAAGACTTTATTATGAAGTTAAAATGACAATCCATTAAGAAATATGAAATAAAATAAATCAATGAGATTTTGTTTACTTTGTTTCATATTTCTCATTTTAACTTCATAAGAAAAAAAAATATATTTGACATTTTTTATTTACCATGATCATGTCTATTTTCATTTCATTTTTTTGTCCACTAGATGGTGCCATAAAACGCCAAAGATTCAAGCTGCTCTTGAATCTGTAAGGGGAGGGTGGGCAGATAGGAGCTGGTTGCAGAGAAACACGCTGCTCCATTATCAAGAAGACTGACAGCTAGTGCAAGGACAAAACCACATAAGAAGAATCAATGTTCTAAATAGAGCTTTCAGTAATTGAAGTGCAGCTGTATGAGAATGATGTATTTTATGCAGAAGCAGATGCAGAGCCAGAAAGAGGGCAAGGGGGTGCAAAAGAGGACATGTGCCTTGGATTGGCAGGATAAGGGGCAGCAAAATTACCTGCCAGCTGGGAAGTGGGAAAAGGCTCTTCCCAAGGGAATGCCTGGCTCTGGGGTAGCAAGGCTGCATTTCCTTCTCTTCCAAACCCGGAAGCAGAAGGAGGGCGATTATTGTTGCTGCTCAGACACAATGAGGCTGGAGTGGTGGGGCTGAGCCTGTGTGCCGGAGCCCACCCCTACCCGCCAGCCCAGCCTCTGTGCCTGCCCTATGCCAACACCCCCACAGCAGGAGCAAAAAGAGCCCAGAGAGTATGTGTGGCATGGGGGCCACAGCCACAGCCGCCCCCTAGACCAGCACGCCCATCTTGCAGGAGGGCTGGCGGGGTGTGCCGCAACACAGAAAATAGGCAGGTGTGGAGTGCGGCCTACAGCAGAGCCGGCCTTGGCAGCACTGGTTGGGGGGTGCAAACAGCACTGGAGGTGGGATCAAGGTCACCATTGCAGAGCTTTGGGAGGCCAGCTATGATGGGAGCAGCTGCTGCTGAGCTGAAGCCGGCAGAGGAGCAGAAGGTGGTGTCAAGGGTGCTTAAATTTGTGTAGGTGTTTGGAGCAGCTTCGGTTACTACTAGAGTGTTTGGCAGAGCAGAATCCAATAGCAAGATGCAGAAGTTGAAGACTATGGGGAGGCAGGGGGGCTGCTCCCTCCCCATGGCTCAAGCCCAGTCAAGATCCTGGAGTTTATAACAGCTCCCAGAAGGGAGGAAGGGAGGGAGGGGGGAGGGAGGAATGCTTTGTCAGCTCAGCCACTCATTCCCATTTTCTGCACCCATGGGCAAATGTGGAATTGCGGTCAGCACTAAAACAGAACAGCATGGTTCATTTTCCTGAGTGATGCCTCTATGGCCCACAGCAATGGCAAAGAGCCTCAGGACCCCAGAATCAAATTGTATTACAAAGAAGGCCTCCGTAGAGTGAACTATCATCACCACAAATGGTCACTACATTGGAGCATAGTAAGCTGTCTGACCAGTGTTGTCTACACCAACTGGCGGCAGCCCTCCAGGATTTTGGGCACAGGACCCTGACAGCCCTACCTGCAGGTACCAGGGGCTAAACCTGAGACCATCTGTATGCTTAGCCACTGAGCTGTGGCCCTTTCCCCAGTTCGCACTGTGCATGGGAGCAAGCCGTGGCTTGTGCATGGCCTCCAACGAGCCTTTCAGCATGCTTAGAAGTGGATTTCCCAAGCCTTTCTCGCTAATCTTTCCAGAGGAAAGCAGCATCCTCTTCTGGGACACTTCCATAGACACTAGGCCTCCTCTCAGAAGACCCTTCTTCTATTTACTGAAGGATGCTCTGTTCTCACTATCTCTTGTTCAAAACAGAAGAAGCCAGAGGCAAGCAAGAGAACAAAGGCATTGTGTGCCGAAGGTAGAAAACTCAATTTCACCAGCAATCGGACTCTCTCTCTCTTCCCTGGCATCCCCTTCCCAGCAGACTCAGAGAAGAACCTCACAAAATACAAGAAGATAACATTAATTTGGTACTTCAAGAGGAAGTTGTCCGATTTCCTGTGGAACCTGACAGAGCAGGATCTCTGATCCATTCACTCTTTGCCCCCAATCCAAAATACAGACACGTCCTTTATCGGGTTGGGACGGCAACTTAGTTGGATGGTTTATGGCATGAGTGGAGAAATTTTCTCAGCTGAAGGGTGACTGTCCTTTCTATGCATTCTTCTGGAGGCCACATTCTAGAGGCAAACACTTGTGGAGGAACTTGCATAAATTATACATTTGTATAGTAGGCTGGTTTCTACAAACACTCTGACAGCCCTAACTATCCTTCCAGGCAAGGAAGAAACATCATTAGAATTCAAGACACATTCCAGACACATCCTCAATCCCTCATCACTGTCATATTGGCTCACAAGATACCCTCAATAGGAACTCAATACCAATCTGATTTACTAGACATTTTCAATTAATATATCCCCTCCACAGACACCTCTGTGATGGTGGTGGAATTAAAATATCCTGTTCTTATTCAATAAGTGGGGGAAAGGAGACCAGTTAAAGCTGTAGCCTGGGGAGAGGGAGTACCTGAGAAAGGGTGGAGGGGCATTTTTTAATCCCTGGGCCTGAGGTTCATTGCCAGATTTATGGCATTGCACAGATGCAGCTGCTCATATGGGCCATGCTATGGAGACAAATACTCAACCGAACTGCAGAGGCTAAAAGCTTAATACCATCAAGTAACAGCCGTGGTAGGGACACGGGTGGCGCTGTGGGTTAAACCACAGAGCCTAGGACTTCCCGATCAGAAGGTTGGTGGTTCAAATCCCCGCGACAGGGTGAGCTCCCGTTGCTCGGTCCCTGCTCCTGCCAACCTAGCAGTTTGAAAGCACGTCAAAGTACAAGTAGATAAATAGGTACCGCTCCGGCAGGAAGGTAAATGGCGTTTCCGTGCACTGCTCTGGTTTGCCAGAAATAGCTAAGTCATGCTGGCCACATGACCTAGAAGCTGTACACCGGCTCCCTCGGCCAATAAAGTGAGATGAGCGCCGCACCCCCAGAGTCGGCCATGACTGGACTTAATGATCAGGGGTCCCTTTACAGCCATGGTTAAAATCCAGATCAGCTCCTGATTCTAGAATGGTGAACAAGGTTATTCCAGGGCACGCCAGACGTGTACTCTTTTTCAGGCTTATTTTGGGTTATATGCAGGTCACCATGTTACTCTGCGGGTATGGACTCCGCTCTGTAAAGATAACAGCTCTGTTCCTGTTACATGCAGGAGAGGAGAGTCCTCCATCTCCTTATCTTGCCAGGAAATGTTGGTTTTGGATCAATTTGCTTCCAAACTCTTATTCAGCCACTCTCTCACACACTGTAAACAAATAAGAGGTCAAACTAAGTTTGGGTTTGATTTCCCAGAATAACTGATCAACAGGCATCAGGCAGATGCAAAAGCTGCAAGTCTGATCCTGTGCGCAGCTTTTCAGCACCAATTACGAGGCAACCCTTGTCTTCTTGGCCTGCTGGTGATAATTTGCCACCCTGCTGCCTGCGCTGAAGAGAAACCAGGCACCACTTCATTAATGTAATAATAAAATATTTGTAGTTTACTTTGATTTATAATGTTTTGTTTGTAATGTTCTAGAGGATATTTTGTGTAGCTGTTAATTGTACTTTTTTTTAACACGTGGGACTTTCATTGTAATTTTGTGATTGATTCTGATGTGTATCATTTTATTCAGATATTTGAGAGGGCATCCTGCTTCGCTGCTCATTGTGGCGTTCTACAACATGGATTTCCCCCCTGGTATTTCTTGTATGTGATTCTGATTTATGATGTTTTAAGGTATGAGGCAAACTACTTGGAGAGTTGTTTTTATTATTATTTTTAAAGTGGTATATAAACAGCCTAAATAAATATTTCATTCCTTGAAAGGCATGGGGTGGGTAGGTGGAAACAGTGGGGACAGCAAGGAAAAAAGAAAAACAAAGGATAAGCAAAGAGAAAGTGCCTATTGTCAAACGACATAGGAAGAATTCTATGCATCCACAAAGGAGGCCCACGATCTCGCCTCCCTTCTGTTTTTCCAAAGCCTGAAGCACAAAATCTGTCCCAAACAAGACGTATGTGAAGAGCAAAGATTTTTATGCAAAGTACAAAATCGGAGAACAGCACGTTGATCCACCACATCTGTGATACATCAAGGCACTCCTGCATATGGATAAGTGGGGAGAATAAATAAACAAACACTTGAGCCCAGCAAGCTGCAGACCGGAGGCTTTCAAGTGCTACAATGCCATAGGCTAGAGGGTAAGGCTGCAGGACACCCACTTAGAGCCCCAAGTATGACATCCATTGTTAGCCATCCCCCAAGCAGCCCCACTAAAATCCATAGACATAAGTCCATCGATTTTGATGGGTTTATTTCAGTGGGATAACTTGCATCCACCGGGACCTTTACATGTTTCAAATTGGTTTTTAGACTTATAGGGACAGAACTACCTAAACTGTATAGAAACTTATTCACGTATGCTACTACAGCAGCAAGAATGTTACTTGCCCCAAAATGGAAAGAAGCAGAAGTCCCAGCAAAGGAAAAAAGGATCCAAAAACCTATGGAATATGCAAAACTTACCAGAAGAATAAGAAATCAAAATAACAGTTATTTAAATAAAAGAATGGAAATGGTTTATTGAATATTTACCGATAAAGTATAAACAGATAAAAACATTGACAGGATTGTTATAATAACCTGCAAGTTTTATAAGAGTATATATTATAAAAAGATGAATAGGTGAGCAAATTAAGTTAATTTGGAAATGCAGAAGATATTAAAAATAAATTTAAGGAACCGCAGAAAGAGGGGGAAGGAAGCCAAGTTTTGAAATATCAAAATGATTGTAAAATTAGTGAAATGTATAAACTTGAAAAGTATAAATAAATACACAAACACAAATAGGTTTTTAGACTTTGTTATTTTAGAATATATGGGTGAATATGCAGAGGTCATATATGGAAGCAGAACGTCGTGTACATTTGTTGGTTTGGATACATCCTTGGAGCATAAGTCTATTAATGGCTACTAGTCATGACGGCTATATTCTGCTTCCATGGTCAGAGGCAATAATGCTCCTGGCCTGCAAGTTTTCCATGGACATCTGGGTCACCAATGTGAGAATAGGATGCTGAACTATATGGGCCTTGGGCCTGAGCCAGCAAGCTCTTCAAATGTTATTATGTGTTATTTTTAAATGATATGTTTAAAATTGTATATAGGAAATGATCCAATAAGTCAAAATTTCAGCTACATACGGTATATTTAAGCTCTTGACCATTTGCAGTTTCTCTTAGACAGACTAGTGCTCTAGACAGAAAAAAGGTGAGGTCTAAAGCTTGCTGCTGTCGTCCATTGTGTCCCAGCACATTTCCAAGGTCTTCAGCTGCTTAATTTTGTTCCAGCCAACCAGCCTCAGTGGTTTTTAGAAGAATTTCAAAGTAACTATAAATAAAGATGCTTTGTTTTCCAACAAAAATGAGGATGCATTTTCGCCTTCAAACATGAGCCGAGCGCTTAGTGGTGCTTTCAAGTACAACATAGAGTGGCCTGTGACCTCCGCTATGTCTGCCAAAGTGCTCACGTTGCTTTGCTTAGATCTGCTTCTAAAAAGAATAAGAATGGGGGGAGCAGAATCTGTTGACACAGCAGTTAGCAGTGCTGCTAAAAGAAAATTGAACACAAAATGTGGGAAAGTCCCACATTTTTTGAGTGAGGAGATGCCTTTTCTTGCTGCCCAGTAGCTCATGTCATTGCTGTGCGCTGGCGAGCAGCCGTGCTTATTTCTTCTCTACTCATATAACTAACATTTCTTGCACCTTGTAGACATGCAGAAAAGACATGCAGTCTAATTACATTTGGGCAAGCTTCAGAAATCAATATTTCCCTATTCAAATTAAAAGTATTTTGAAGAGGAATCACTTTGACTGAAATGGAGAGAGACGAGATCCAAAGCTTCCTAAATCCTCCACATTATCTCTATTGTCACCCAAACAAACATTTTGCCTCAGGTTTGTCTATTTGATCACTCATTTACATAAAGCATATCTTCTGCACAGTGACGTCTATGCATCACATTCATAGGGAGGGGGTACAGTAGTGGGGATATATCCTTGTATGCTGTGCTATTTTTCTAGAAGTCCACTCTAGAAGCCCTTTTGGTGTGGCGGTGTTGCAGGACAGCAGAGGATTCACAGAGCCAGCGTGGTGTAGTGGTTAAGAGCGGTAGACTCATAATCTGGTGAACTGGGTTCGCGTCTCCGCTCCTCCACATCCAGCTGCTGGGCGACCTTGGGCCAGTCACACTTCTCTGAAGTCTCTCAGCTCCACTCACCTCACAGAGTGTTTGTTGTGGGGGAGGAAGGGAAAGGAGGATGTTAGCCGCTTTGAGACTCCTTTGGGTAGTGATAAAGCGGGATATCAAATCCAAACTCCTCTTCTTCACTGGGGCCCCAAAGAGGGAGCTGAAATTAGCTTAAGCCCCCTCTGCCTATCAGGAACTGGATCCTAGTCTGCACCTGGCTTTGGCTAATGGGGATGCAGGCTGGGGACTTAGGCTGTGCCAGGGAGCCGAGCCAGTGGAGCAGGTAGGCTTCCCTCGGATCCGCCCCTTGCCCATTTAAGCAGCCCACACCTGGGGCACTACCTGTTTGTTCCTTTGTTGGGTTTTTCCCCCGCCTGCCCACCCTCGGTTTAAGCTGAAAGTCAGTGACTTTCCTGTGGCTACGGTGGTCACCGTTCTCTAACGGGCAGGGTAGGAATTTGCCCACTGGGCTAATTAGCACTGACCAGGTGGTTTTGCCTCATAGCAATTGTCACAACTGGTTGGACATTGGAGCAATCCTTTGTTTTGGATGGAGGGGTATACCATTAAAGGGATCCGGGGGGAGTGGCCATGTCTGTGTAGGACATCTGAAGGAGCGTCTCCACCTCCATCATTCTGTCCGGACACTGAGGTCCAGCGCCGAGGGCTTTCTGGCGGTTTCCTCACTACGAGAAGCCAAGTTACAGGGAACCAGGCAGAGGGCCTTCTCAGTAGTGGCACAAACCCTGTGGAACGCCCTCCCATCAGATGTCGAAGAGATAAACAACTACCTGACATTTGGAAGACATCTAAAGGCAGCCCTGTTTAGGGAAGCTTTTAATGTTAACAGGTTATTGTATTTTAGTGTTCTGTTGGAAGCCGCCCAGAGTGGCTGGGGAGGCCCAGCCAGATGGGCGGGGTATGAATAATAAAATATTATTATTATTATTGTTATTGTTATTGTTGTTGTTATTATTATGTGTGCCCAGGTGGGGCCAGGCCGAAGGCACTCCCCCAGACAGCGGTCCCTGTGGGGTCGCCCTATTTGATGTAAGCCCTAGGAACCCCCATCTGGATTGACCACCCATCACTTCCGGTGGGTGGGCCAGAAATATTCTGACTGCCCCATGCCCAAGCCAGACCTCTTTCATTTGTATTCAATAAAGTTGTGGCCTGTTTTGACCCAAAGAACCCAGCCTCATTGGTCTCTTATTTGCATAGGGTATGGGAACCCGACGTCTGGTCCTGCAAAAAGAGGTGCTGGGACTTACCATGAACCATGTTCTCTTAGAATGGCAATGGCACCTACCTGAGAGGGGCCAGAACTGAGTCCCGGCTGAAAGAAAGCCCTGCTTGTATGTGTGAATAATGAAAGAAAGTGTTGCCTGCTCATCTTAAACCATGATAACAGCAAACATGTAACAAAGGCGAACATGACATTGAGTCACAGTGTAATGCAGAGCAAGACAGTCTTCTGAGATCCAGGTGAGATACTAACCTTAGTGAAGGTTAGTAACGTTGTTTCTTACAAGCCAGATTGACTGAAATTTAATTACATTTATAGATGATAAAATTCTCCATTGTGAGAGCATCAACACAAATACTGTCAGGTTCAAAAAACTAAAATTCAAGGCGAATACCAACATGATGGCGAAATACAATTTTCTCGTGTAGCTTAAGCAGGTGGAGCTGGCAAGTAAAATTATGATATAAGGTAACATCCTTTTTAAAAAATGCATGTACAGATCACAAAAAAATAGGCACAGCTGAAGACTATGCACATGAGGCCACATGGCCCGGGAACCCTAGACATTTTGCTGTCCGAGGCAGACAACACATAGGCACCGAACATGTCAAAGTGCATAGTGACCGAGGCCATCCAAGTTTAGCACCTCCCAGAAGCATCTCTTTCTCCCCATCTCTGCCAGGAGTGCCAAGTTGGCCCTGCGACTGTGGGTGCCCAGGGCCATGGCACCAAAATGTGTGGGTGCCCTGACCCCTTCATGGTGAATTTTGTGGGTGCTTTGGCACCCAGGGCCCCAGGGAGCTGGCACCTCTGACCCCAGCCAATGAAAAAATCCAAACAACTTGCTACCCTTTCATGACATCCAGGTCAATTGCTTGTGGTTGCCTCCTCACTCTGCTTCAAGGTAGGCCAGCCTTGCAAGGCTAGGCTATGTTCTCCTACCTTTTTGCTTGCCATCAGTTATAGAGGATCAGCAAGGCAACTTTCAATTCATAAAGCTTTTTGGTCCACCAGGGTCCTTAGCCCAAAGTAACTTGCTTCTGGCTTATTTGACCTTCAGCTGCTACATCTTTTCTGTGACTGTCCTGCCCTAGGTTATGAGCAAACATGGATATTATCAGATGTATGGCCTACATATGTTCCACATGTATCTAAAAGTTATTAACTGTTTATTATGGTAGGTTGAGAACTAGTCTACTGCCTTAAACAAACAGGGTCTTGGAGGCATGGTGAAAGAAGAGCTTCTGACAGCGAAATCAGGTACCTATCAACCCTAATGGTTATCATCTTCCCTTTATGCATACCCTAATAAAACTGGAAATGAAAGCTGGCGTCAGCATAAGTCTGCATAAGTTTCATTGCATGTGAATATGCCTTTTCACGAAGATCCACTGAGTGCAATTAAACAGATGGTTAAAAACTGCTTGCTGTCTTTCCCACCCCAGAGCCTCATTGTACTATTGCAAGATAACTCAGAGTCACAATGTGAAACAGATGAATCCTAATGAAGCCTCTGTTACCTGGGAGATGCTCGAGTGTGAGGGGGTGTAGCTAGAGAAAAGCCTTTTTGAAAACATTTTGCTTTGTAGCTTTGATCCATGGAGGGGGAGAGCAGTGGCATAGTGTGGGGGTGCAGGGGGGGCTGGCCGCACCGGGCGCAGCATCTGGGGGGGTGCGCTCGCACTTGCAGCTCTCTGCCCCTACCTGGCTCACTCACTCTCTCTAACTGCAGTGCTGGCTGTGCAAATCCAATCCGAGCCGCCGGGTCGCCGCCCACTGTGGAGGGGGTGGGTGCCAGGCGTGAGGTGCGGAGAGAGAGCAAGGGACTATCTGAGGGAGGGACAGTGCAGTGGCTGCCCAGCACAGCGCTGAGTGCGGGAGAGAACCACACCAGACCAGACCAGGCAGCAGCAAGAAGAAGCTGGCAGCGGCGGCAGGTTAGGGGTTAGGGGGTGCAAATTACTTGCCTTGCCCCAGGTTAGGGGCGCAAATTACTTGCCTTGCTCTGGGTGCTGACAACCCATGCTACGCCACTGGGGAAGAGTGCTGCTTCCATACTTATGTGTTTGTGGTTGCATTTAGATTTTTGTTGTTGTTGTTTAGTCGCTTAGTCGTGTCCGACTCTTCATGACCCCATGGACCAGAGCACGCCAGGCACCTCTGTCCTCCACTGCCTCCCGCAGTTTGGTCAGACTCATGCTGGTAGCTTCGAGAACACTGTCCAACCATCTTGTCCTCTGTCGTCCCCTTCTCCTTGTGCCCTCAATCTATCCCAACATCAGGGTCTTTTCCAGGGAGTCTTCTCTTCTCATGAGGTGGCCAAAGTATTGGAGCCTCAGCTTCACGATCTGTCCTTCCAGTGAGCACTCAGGGCTGATTTCCTTCAGAATGGAGAGGTTTGATCTTCTTGCAGTCCATGGGACTCTCAAGGGTCTCCTCCAGCACCATAATTCAAAAGCATCAATTCTTCGGCGGTTAGTCTTCTTTATAGTCCAGCTCTCACTTCCATACATCAATAATTTATATGTGTTTCTATTTAAGAAAAACCTCTGCAAGTTCCAATGGGCAGAAAAAAGGACTTCTTCTCACTAGATGGCCTCAGTATACCTGAAGGAGCGTCTCCACCGCCATGGTCCAGCCCAGACGCTGAGGTCCAGCACTCGGGGCCTTCTGGCAGTTTCCCACTGCAAGAAGTGAGGTTACAGGGAACCAGGCAGAGGGCCTTCTCAGTAGTGGCACCTGCGCTGTGGAATGCCCTCCCAGCAGATGTCAAGGCAATAAGCAACTATTTTACTTTTAAAAGACAACTGAAGGCAGTCCTGTTTAGGGAAGTTTTAATGTTTGATGCTGTACTGTTTTTAATATTCAGTTGGAAGCCGCCTAGAGTGGCTGGGGAAACTCAGCCAGATGGGCGGGGTATAAATAATAACTTATTATTATTATATATTATTATATAGACTAAAGGCGGGGGGCATTATGAGAACCAACAAAAAAAAAGCCACAAAGTTGTGAGCATGATTTTTTTAATCCTTCCCAGATTCCCACCACCAACTCAACAAGATGGGAGGTGTTCTGCAGAGTTTTGCCACTAGTCCCTCTCTGCTCTTAGAGGCTGGCGAGATCAGCAGCAAAGCTGGGGGACAGAACAGGGTGCTACACCTTGGGTAGGGGTTGTTGGCAACTGCCTCACCCACTCTCAGCTCTGTTCACCAGGTTAGATGTTGAGCCAAAAAGAGGACAAAATTATGTTGCTTCGGTAAGATGAAAACCCAAGAGTGCAGTTTACAACAGCCTTAAGATGAGGCAACGGGGATGCTAATACACATGTAATTAGGTTAATCCATGCCCGATGTGAAAGGATCTCAAATTGCAGCAAAGCATTGTGGGATGAAGGAGAAATGGCTGCTCTGTCTCTGAAAATACAAGAGGCAGAAATGATTCAGATTTGCATCTTACATGAATTGAAAAATGTTGGTGGTCCCCCCTAACACAGAGAGCAGAAGGAATGAAGAACATGGTGGTCCTTGAGCCTGGCTTCGGCTGGGGAGGGCGGGATATAAATAAAATTATTATTATTGTTGTTGTTGTTGTTGTTGTTGTTATTTATTACCTTGTGGCTGGAGAGCATGCTGTTGCCCCGCTGTCAACAAAGCCCCATTAGGTGATAAAACCTTATCTTTCTCTAGCTGCTAGATTGAGGATTCACTTTCTGAATGATGGAATCCATTATTCTCCATAAAGCCAGGCCCCCATGCTGGTTTAGGGGAGCATGGCAGGATTGCGTAAGGTTACCAGACGTCCCCGGATTTACAAATCAGCCCCCATACAAAAATCCATTGAAGTTGAACAGTGTCCCTGGATTCATTGAAAAAATCTGGTAACCTTAGGATTGCGTGAATCCAAAAAGCAACAGCACAATTCTTTTAAAATAAAACATCACAGCTTTTTGAGTTCAAGCAGGGTGCGAACAAAACCAAACACTCAAACAAGAAATTGTGAGAAAACAGGAAAATATGTGGCCAGGAATGAGGCAAAAAAAACCAAACCTGGTAACTGTAGACAGTATGTACAAAATCTGAATGGGGAAAGAGTCACAAACTGCTTGAAAATGATCAGGACTCCTTTCTGTCTCATATTGTTTAAAACACATTCTTTGAAAAATGTAGGTGGAAAGTATCATGCAACACTAACAGGAATTAACGGGAAATAGCTAATAAGAAAACTAAAATGGAACTATGGGAAACTGCTAAGGTACTTTCTATTTTACCCTGTGTTACAAAATGTATTTGAATTGTGGTCAAAGGGGAGGGGGATCCATTAATATCAGGATGCAGTGTCTTCCCTTTATAAATGAGAAAATAAGAGGGAAGTTGATAGTTTAAAATGGAAGCGTTTGATGTAAACGGGAATAAAATACAAGCATGCAACTGCCCAGGGGGAAAATTACAATCACAGAATTAATATTTGCTCAAAAATTTCCAAAGCTCATTTTGTTGTTGCTTCCGCTTAATTAAAGCAACATAAAGGCATGTGTGGGAGCGACAGACACACAAGTAGCTCTGCTTTTGCAAAGAAAACAGCTTCAGCTTGCTGCCTTCGCCCAATTCTTAACCTCCCCCTTTTCTCTGGTTTGCTCTGCCAACCTGTCTCTCCCCCTCTGCTGATGATGTCAGATACATGAAACCGTTGCTAGGGGGACCCCTCCTGTGCAGAACAGGCAATGTAAAGCTCCCCCACTGCTTTGCGGAACTTGTGACCTTACCTAGTGGTATTTAAAGGAAACAAAAGCCACATGTAAGATCTCAATCCACTTACTAGCTCTTGTAGTAATAGATACGTTGTCAGGCCCTGACAAGCAATTAAGTTTCAAGTTCTAAAAGCTCCATAGCAATGCGCAGAAGGAAACAAGAGAGACGTGCAGCCAGAGATTTAGCAGGGTAGTTCAAATAAGTACATGTTTCCAGCTTTGTCACTCTGAAGTGGGACCGCAGCAGAGAGGTGACTCAAGATACCCTCCTCAGGCCACAGCAGGCTGCTGGCACAACCTTCCAGCCGTCCCCCAGAGCCGCTTGGACTTCCTGCAGATTCCCTCAGAGCAGTCCAGTCCTGCCATATCCTTTTCTCTTTCTGTCAGGCTTGGCTATTGGAGGTGGAGGAATGCAAGTAGACAGGAAGGCAAGGTGACAGCTGGGCCATCAGAAAAGAGACAGGGTTAAAGGATGCAGGAGGGAATATGAGAGAAGCAAAATGAGTGTGGGATGTCAGCTGGAGTTCTTGTCCCACCCACCCACCTCCCAAAAAATTACTCTTCCCCAACTAGTGAAATATTAATGGCAATAAACTAATGTTCTAGGATATAGGCAACAAGATTCACCTCTTGTATAAATGTAGTGTTGCCATTTCCAGTGTATTTGTGTCAGTGGCTGTTGTTGAGTACAAGAAAGTATGTTGTATGCCTGACAGTGCAAACCTGTACATATCCACTCCAAAGTAAGCCCCACTGAGTTTGTTAGCGCTTAAAGGTAAAGGGGCCCCTGACCATTAAGTCCAGTTGCGGACAACTCTGGGGTTGCAGCAATCATCTTGCTTTACTGGCTGAGGGAGCCGGCGTTTGTCCGCAGACAGTTTTTCTGGGTCATGTGACCAGCATGACTAAGCTGCTTCTGGTGAAACCAGAGCAGCGCACGAAAATGCTGCTTACCTTCCCGCCACAGTGGTACCTATTTATCTACTTGCACTGGCATGCTTTCAAACTGCTAGGTTGGCAGGAGCTGGGACCAAGGAATGGGAGCTCACCCCGTCGCAGGGCTTCAAACCGCCAACCTTCCGATCGGCAAGTCCTAGGCTCAGTGGTTTAGACCACAGTGCCACCTGCATCCCAACTTCATTGGTGCTTAAAGGTAAAGGTAAAGGGACCCCTGACCATTAGGTCCAGTCGTGACAGACTCTGGGGTTGTGGCGCTCATCTCGCTTTATTGGCCGGGGGAGCTGGCATACAGCTTCCGGGTTATGTGGCCAGCATGACTAAGCCGCTTCTGGTGAACTAGAGCAGCGCACGGAAACACCGTTTACCTTCCCACCGGAGCGGTACCTATTTATCTACTTGCACTTTGTGCTTTCGAACTGCTAGGATGGCAGGAGCTGGGACCAAGCAACGGGAGCTCACCCCGTCGCAGGGATTCAAACTTACTTGACTTCCAGGTAAATTTATATAAGACTGAAGCCTAAGTCACAGGTCTTCAACCTTTTCATACCTGGATTTTTTCACCCTCAGCTGGTGATGTGTAACCCAGTTATAGTCATTTTTAACCGTCTATATTAGACGGTCTTGTCTTCTGTTTTTCTCCATTTCTCTTCTTAAAAACCACCCTAAGCAAATAAGAAGGCAGGAAATGGTGGTGGTGCTGTTAGAAGAACCCATCATCATGCACAGTTCATCAGCATCAGTTGTTGCTAGTGCAGAGTGAGGTTCACTCATGCAACTGTGCCTTTTCCCCCCTACCCCTTAAATCTACTTCCATCAACCCCAGTTAACATGGTCAACATTCAGGATTTATTGGAGTTGTAGTCCAAAGCATCTGAAGAGCACCCAAGTGAGAACAGGCCCAAGACATTTTGCTACTTGTGGAATGCCCCCCCATCAGATGTCAAAGAAATAAGCAACTATCTTACTTTTAAAAGACATCTGAAAGCAGTCCTGTTTAGGGAAGTTTTTAATGTTTAATGCTATATTGTGTTTTTAATATTTGGTTGGGAGCTGGCCAGAGTGGCTGGGGAAACCCAGCCATATGGGCAGAGTATAAATAGTAAATTGTTGTTGTTGTTGTTGTTGTTGTTGTTGTTGTTGTTGTTGTTGTTGTTGTTATACCTGAGGAAAAAGATAAGATAGCACCCCTCCTCACATTCAGAAGTTGACCAAAGTGGCAGACGAACCTTACTTCAACACTGATGGTGGAGTAACATTCTCCCCCAATATCTGGAGGCAGTAGAATAACGGGTGGGGTGGGGTGCAGAGCAGACATGCAGCTGCCCTCCAACACCTTACTGCTGCTCCCCTCACCCATATTCCTCTGCTTGAGGTGGCCACTTCACTCTGCCTAATGACAGGGCCGGCCCTGGCCGTAACCAAAATGGCAAAACAGTTTGTGCCCTCTCAGCTGAATGTATGTATCTTTCTTGGCATGCTATTGATAAAAGTTGGATTTACAGCTATGAGACCAAACACCCTTCAGGATTAACAGCAGTAAAGGTTCATGTCATTTGAGTGTATAAGCCCAGAAGTTATTTTCCATCTGCTTCATACTGTTGGAGAGTTTTTAAGGTTGCATGGCTTGAAATCTCAACGCTCCCCTCTTTCTTTTCTGCAGCACAA
The DNA here is from genome assembly GCF_964234715.1 of Podarcis melisellensis. Classification (NCBI taxonomy): domain Eukaryota; kingdom Metazoa; phylum Chordata; class Lepidosauria; order Squamata; family Lacertidae; genus Podarcis; species Podarcis melisellensis. The sequence continues at coordinate 97,872,454 of NC_138530.1, read as the reverse complement.
AAAGAGAAATCCAAGCAGGGAAGGAACGTTTTCTAACATTCAGAGGCACAGGGAGAATTTCACCAGCTTGGCAGCTGCCTTGGATTTGCTCTGCCCTTTTGGAAGAATCGCACAGGAAGAGTAATACAATCTTGCTGCAAAGGATAAAGCGGGCACAATTGAAAAACTGACTCTCACATCCTAGCCGAAAGAGAGTCTGAAATCGGAATTGTTGGTTTGTGAGCACACTCAAAAGCATTTGTAAAGATAGCACACATATTCAATTTCAGCTCGTCAGCTCAAATCATCCTAGCTATCTTCCAGCTGAACAGCAAAGCTCTTTCAGTCTTCCCAACCAGGTGTTCCTGAGCTGTATCTCGCTGTCCTAAAAAGATGAGAATGTAACACCTAATAGACTAGAATTCATGATGCACTGGACCTGTAAACCTCCCTGTGACCTTTGGATGAAGGGCGGTACAGTGGTACCTCGGGTTACATACGCTTCAGGTTACAGATTCTGCTAACCCAGAAATATTACCTCGGGTTAAGAACTTTGCTTCAGGATGAGAACAGAAATTGTGCTCCAGCGGCGCAGTGGCAGCAGGAGGCACCATTAGCTAAAGTGGTACTTCAGGTTAAGAACAGTTTCAGGTTAAGAACGGACCTCCGGAACGAATTAAGTACTTAACCCAAGGTACCACTGTATATGAATTTAATAAATAATAATAATAATAACAAATAACATTTACCAGCCACTCTTTAATATCACATTGTAGGCATCAACAACCAAAAAGACAATGGACTTAGGTTCACATCCTCCTTCTTCTTTTAAGCTTTACACCTCAGAGGTGAGAAACATGCAGCTTGACCAGAGAATCCTATGTGTGAGAATATGTTTGTTCTTATTTCTCCTTGGCGCTTTTTCGGCTCCAAACCTGTCACCACTCACCATCTGCGTTTGCTTTTAGAGTAGGGGTAGTGAACTGCTTCCAGCTGGTGGGCAAGATGCCTTGGTCCTAGCCCCAGCCCCGTGGGTCTTTCTGACAGGTTGGCAGGCTTGGCAATCACCCGATGTAAAACATTTCCCTTTGCCTGCATGGTTTGAAATTGAACTGTGTGTGCAAAGGCATAGTGCTTTCCAAGTGCTGGAAAATCAACTGATCGCCAGTGCTTGCAAAGCCTTTTCAGCAGAGAGCTGTGTCCTTACCTGCCCCATGACTGATGAAACATACAGTGTCAGGTAGATGTGGTTTGGCCCAAATGCCTCCTTGTAGACTAGGGCTGGGCAGTATCTGGTTTTCAACATCACAATATATCATCAGCTAAACACTGTGATATACGGATATATCACGATACCGGTATATCACAATATTTGAACTAAGGATGGATAGAGGCATTGGCTGGCTTCACGGTTTTTCCCGTATTGTGATTTTTGCATAGCACATACATGCACACACCATGATTCACAATATACTGCCAGGTCAAAAATTATGAAACCAGCATCACAATATGGACTTCAAACCAGTTTTCGGTGAATATTGCCCAGCCCTAGTGTGGACCAAATGAAGACATCTGCCAGGCCTATTTAGGTCTATGGGCTGGAGATTACCTAGTGTTGTATGGGGTGGGTGGGTGGGTGAGAATGACTTCTATCCTTGCAAAATGTTCAGGTTCAGGCAAGACTAGCAGTTGTCTTCCCAGAATAATGGTTTTACCTTAAAATTCATAGGAACATAATGAAGTCTTGACATTGAGCACAACTTTCTAATGAGAAAACACAAAAACAATGTATGACATACTTTTTAAAAGAAAGAATGAAAAAGAACAACACTGGCCAACTGCAAACCTCCGGGGGGGGGGAGCCTTTTCTTTCTGCTTGTATTTATTCCAGTACAGCATATGCCAAGGTAGTACAGAAAAAGCTTTTATGGAAATTCTTGTTTCGTATTTGAGAAACAAGCTGCTAACGAATCACACTTGCTCTGCATGTAGTTTGTTGGAGTTGTGCACTGTGTCAGAAGCGTTTGCATTAGTTAATCTGTGAAAACTGGCAGCGGCAACAAGATCACGGAAGAAATTCATCCAGCCTTTTCCAATGGGGATGCCAAGGCTTACATAGCACCAAACCAGCTTATGGAAACACCGTACAATGTCCTAGATGCTGTCCCTGCTACGGAAAATAATGTAAGCCTGCGGGGTGGTGGGAGAGAGACCTAACAGTTACAAAAATATTATTTTAAGTATATTGGTCAAGTGTTGAAAACGGGACGGAATGTGCTGGAAAACAGGTCAAGTGTTCAAAAGTAGTCGGACTCGTGATGGCACAATTTGGCGGCAGTCCTGCATCCAATTAGTCATGTGTTAACAGTCTTTTTGTTAACAGTCTCCTAGGACTGAAAGTGGTGGGGGAGGGGGGATTTAAATTGCTTTTCTCTTCCTATCCCACAGTAATATTCACAGTCATTACATAGCTGCCTGATAAAGAGCTTGAAGTGGTCTAACACACAGCGTTCGTCTGGCAGAATTGTTGAAAGGGCTTGTCTAGATTCCCTGAAGGAGCCTAACCTGCAATGAACTACATGATCACCTAATAATAATAATAATAATAATAATAATAATAATAATAATAATAAATGTATCGGTGATCCACTCATATCAAGCCAGGCATTGCTGTAACATGCAAAGAGCACCTCATTTTCAACTCATTTCTTAACGTTTGTGTCAGTACATGGACCTGTGGCACAACTTCTCTTTCATATGACTTTGCACTAAGTGTCCTGCGAGTGAGACACAGTTCTCTGACGTGCTTTTGTAGCTGTATCAAATTGACAGGGGAGACACTGAAAATAAGCCACTCATGAGCTGAAGACCCATTGGTACTGAGAGCAATTCCTCTGCCTGCTAACCAAAAAACACGAGAGACACCCTTTTCTTGGGAATAAGGAGAGTATTTGTTTAGAAGAGTTGAAATTGTATCAGGTGTTTACTTACAAGGGAGCTCATTGTGCATAAAATGCTCATTAGGGATTGCACAGGGCTTTTGTTCATTAAACAGGTACGATTAGTATCATTTCCATTCTATTTAATGAGAGCTTTTGTATTTCAAATATTGGGTCGTTCCTTTCCCAGCTATTCTTGTGAAAGTCTTCATGGAGTAAACAGGATTTGTATACAATGGTGCCGAGGCTGTAAATGGATTTAGTATAATTGTTCAGCCAGACTCCCAGTTACTGCTAATGTGTGACAGAAAACCCGACTGTATATCCATTTAACCAACATAGTGTTGAAATTAAAAGCACCGCAGGACTGATTGGGGGTCTGCGCATGAGAAAATGACCAAGCAGGAAATCAGTTTAGAAGTGTCCCATATGTTACCGGCAAAGTCAATCATCTGGGTATGATTACGCAGGCATCACATAAAGGAAACTGCATTAAATGGCTAGTAATTAAGTCCAGATTATGGCTCTGAAAACACTCATGCACTTAGCTTTGAATTCAAGGAGGCTGCAGTTTTACCCCGGTTGCAGGATTAGAGCCTTACATATGTTTTGGAGCTCCATGAAATTGTGGAAATGGAAACTTTGCTTGTAAACGTTTTCATCCAAGATGCTTAATAATGCTTTTTTTCTTTTTTTTTTTTTTTGTACGTGTGTGTGGGAGTTATGCACAAATGCTTTGTGAAGACATACAGGAAATACTTTACATGGCAGGAAAGGAGCCGTGTTATGAAATGCTGAAGAGAAAAGAATTCTGCAGATGAAATGATTGCACCGACTTCCTGATTTTTTATCCAGCTGCCCAATTAAAAGAAACTGCCCCGGAAGACAGGCAGAAATGGTATGGGTTAGCTTATTCTTTACTAAACCTTTATAATAACGCTGCATGAGGCTGGGCGATGTTCCGGAAATCACGTTTCATCATTTGTTCCACTGAAGTGTGCAACAGGGTGCGGCTGACTGTTACCAATATGTTTTAAGCTTATCCAATACAGTGGTACCTCGGGTTAAGTACTTAATTCATTCCGGAGGTCCGTTCTTAACCTGAAACTGTTCTTAACCTGAAGCACCACTTTAGCTAATGGGGCCTCCCGCTGCTGCTGCACCACCGGAGCATGATTTCTGTTCTCATCCTGAAGCAAAGTTCTTAACCTGAAGCACTATTTCTGGGTTATTGGAGTCTGAAACCTGAAGCGTATGTAACCTGAAGCGTATGTAACCCGAGGTACCACTGTATACTTCAAGTACATACATTACAGCCTAACTACACATGACCTCAACAGGGTAGTTCTGCCTTTGAGATTCAGGGCTTTGACCAGTGTGGAGGGTCTGGTCCAAATCATAACTGCAGCAAAGGATGGAAGGTTAAATCCACCTTACCTCCCACAGTAGTGTCCCAGTCTAGCCACAGTAGTGTCCCATACTAGCTATTTCTGACCCCTCCAAAAGCCTAGACCCAAGGACAGCAGGTAAGGTCAGCTATAGCTATTTTTATGATACAGATTCAACCTTTCTTTGGATCTCATGCTTGACACTGGGAAACTTTTGGGGGGTGGGGACCATCCAGCCAGTCCTCTACACGTGCCCTTATACAGGTAGCCCACCCCTCTCTGCCCCACAGCATGTAGCAATTCAGAGCACAAGAAGACCATCTAATGGATGGATTTTCCCCCAAATTGATTTTTGAATTCTGAATTTATTCTTACAGTGGTACCTCGGATTAAGTACTTAATTCGTTCCGGAGGTCCGTTCCTAACCCGAAACTGTTCTTAACCTGAAGCACCACTTTAGCTAATGGGGCCTCCTGCTGCTGCCGGAGCACAAATTCTGTTTTCATCCTGAAGCAAAGTTCTTAACCTGAGGTACTATTTCTGAGTTAGTGGAGTCTGTAACCTGAAGCGTATGTAACCCGAGGTACCACTGTATTCATGTTTTATACTGTACTTTATGCTGTTTTTTGTTGCATCAATTAAGTGTTTTAAATTTGTTGTTAGCTGCCCTGAGCCCAGTTTTCTGAACCAGGAAGAGCAGGGTATAAATAAATTTTTTTAATTATTATTATTTAAGGGAAATTGGATTAGGTGATAAGGGACTCCTGAACTGGACTGAATTGCCTCCAAATATCATCTACAGTAGTGGCCAGAGGAGGAATGACTGCCGGGAGGAGCGCAGAGAGAAGAAACGTCATGGTGCATCTGTAGCAGAACAACTGGCTGCCTTCATCTGCCCCAGTGGCAACGAAACATGTCTCTCCCGTATTGGTTTCTACAACCACAGCAAGCATTGCAACCTGCCAACCATTTGACCTCATCCCTTGTCTCCCAAGACAGAAAGATGCCATCTATTATTCTTATACCTAGCCAATAATTTGTCCCTTTCATCAAAACAGTTCCTAAGACCTTTTTTATATTTAGTCTTCACTTTTCTTTTTAATTAATAAGTGGGGGGGGGGGAGGCACCGCAGGGACTTTTGGGACAAAGAGGAAAAGTGTAATCTGACCAGCAAACAACAGCAAACTTACCGTATTTTTTGCTCTATAAGACTCACTTTTTCCCTCCTAAAAAGTAAGGGGAAATGTGTGTGTGCGTCTTATGGAGCGAATGCAGGCTGCGCAGCTATCCCAGAAGCCAGAACAGCAAGAGGGATTGCTGCTTTCACTGCGCAGCGATCCCTCTTGCTGTCCTGGCTTCTGAGATTCAGAATATTTTTTTTCTTGTTTTCCTCCTCCAAAAAGTAGGTGCATCTTATGGTCTGGTGCGTCTTATAGAGCGAAAAATACGGTAACTGCTCAGTCCTTCCATTGCCAAAAAGTATAGGACCAAATCAAGATAATTCCAGATTAGAAATAAGTGCAGTTTTTCAAAAATAAAAATCTTTATCAGTTTTAAGAGACACCAACCCTGCAGTTCCTACCAATTTTAAAGAAAAACCCATATAGCTAAACATTTCACAACCATGACCATTTTTAAGTGATGTTTTATAATGATGCGATATTTCACACCACTTAAATGATGCCTTTTATTATAGGATCTTCTGCTTTCGTTGGAAACAGTAAATTTTAACATTAACATTTTGTAAGGAATGATCACGCATTTTAAGACTCTATGGGCCTTTTCTGAAGTAAAGTTGTTACTTGCTTTAAGCAGCTGTCCCTGGGATAAAGGTCAAATATTCGCTGAATGATAATCCTTAAAAAATATATATTAAGCACATGGTGAAGATTCCAACGGAGCCCTGTTTCACACACAACCTCCTTCCGGCAGCATGAGAGGGCATCAGCAGGAATGAAATGTCTCTGCAAGCCTCCCAATTCCTCATCCATCCCTCCTGCATTCATACAAGCTGCTTCTATGCCCAAGTCACTTGAATTGGGCAGAGGGGAAACATGGGAAGGGTACATGGGATGGGTGCTAGAAACTGTAACGCCCACTTGTTGTGTGAACATTTATGGGGAGTGGAAGGTGGGAAAACAGAGCCCCACTGGGTCCATTGGAAATTTCCATGGGTGGATGTGCTGCCTGAAGTCAATGTACACCATAATACAGGATCTGTTTGTATGTTTCTCCGAGCTAATATGAAACACATCAGTGCAGTAAATTAATCTGCATGTGTTTATAAAATAAATGCACCTTTTAAATATTTCATGGTTGGAAGGCTTCACTTAGAAGATGAAAGACAAAATGCATTTCAGAGCATCTGAGAGCAATTGTGGCATCTGCAGGGTGGAGATTTGAGCAGAAAACCCGGGTAGCTACAAAGAGTGTTACTGAATGCTATTGGATCAGCCACTGTCCAACCCAGAGGTTTTCAACCTTTCTGAATCCACAGCTCCCTTGACCAAGTACCGTATTTTTCGCTCTATAGGACACACTTTTCCCCCTCCAAAAATTAAGGGGAAATGTGTGTGCGTCCTATGGAGCAAATGCAGGCTCCCTGGCTTTAGCGATAGCAACGCAAAGCCTCCGAAGCACAGAGGGAGCGCTCCCTCCGCGCTCCGGAGGCTTCGCGTTGCTTTCGCTGAAACCTGGAGAGCGAAAGGGGTCGGTGTGCACCGACCCCTCTCGCTCTCAAGGCTTCAGGTTCCTTTCACTGAAGCCAGGAGAGCAAGACTCTCCTGGCTTCAGCAGAGAGGGAGAGCTGTGCAGCGCCCCTTCAGCTAAGAGGGAGGAGAAATGGAAGGGGCTCCGTTTCTCCTGCTGCTTCGCTGAAGGGGCGCTGAGCAGAGAGGGGGAGAAATTTTTTTCTTGTTCTCCCCCTCTAAAACAAGGCGCGTCCTATGGTCTGGTGCATCCTATAGAGTGAAAAATACGGTACATTCTTTCTGTGGCTCCCCTGTGGGGAAACGTGCTCCAAGCCTCAGAAGCCCAGTTATGTCAACCCTTGCCTGCAGAGCCAGCAAGCCCTCACCTCTTTTTGAACACCCTCCTCTCCTCTCCCCTGGCCAGCACCTGAAGCACCATTCACCTGCAAAGCATGTAGCCAGGGCTGCTGCAACAAACAGCTGGGGAAGCCTTTGAGAGGCAGAGACATGAGAGGGCATCAGAGGAAGGAGGGAAGGAAAGAAAGAGGGACAGAGGCCAGTGTTGCCTGCGGTACCCGAGCATCATTCAAGGCATCCCAGGGTGCCACGGCGCAATAGTTGAAAACCACTGGTGTAACCTATCTCAGTGTTGTTGGAAGATGGAACGGGTGGGCTGCTTCATGAAGAAAGAATGGGATAAAAATCAGATAGATTGCAAAAGTAAGTGATTCACTTTTAATTTGGGATTAATTTCCATTGGGATTTATTTCCACATAAGCATGCATGAGCTTCATCTATTTGGCAAGAACACGTGCTGGAATATGCTCCATAAAACTCAATGGCTAGGATCCAAAAAACCAAGAAAATAGTTCTCCCAGCAGGGAGATGCTTGGGGTTTGCTTTCCTCCAAAAGCAACCTCTCCCCCTTCCACGTGTTATCAGGGCAAACTTGTGTTTGGAACTGAAGGGGCTTTCAACAGTAGTGGTTAGCTCTTCAAAGGACAGAAGGAAAACATTTGCTGGGCTAGTGTAAGCCTCTTGTGTAAGCCCAAGTGGGTTGTTGTTTTTTAGGCAAGCTTACAAAGCTTAGTCAAATTTTAAATTGACTGAAAATAATTGTTTTGATGCAATCCATATTGGAAGCCAATATGCTGGGACTGCCTGCAAGCCTGAAGGCTGATATTCTTCTGAGAACATTCTGCCTGGCAAGCAATTACTCAGCATAAGATTTAGAATGAAAACAAACAAACCAAAAGTATATGGCCTCTCTGTACAAAAGGAACTTGACAGGTGAATTATTAACTACAATAAATCAGTCTCGTTTGCAACCTAGGGTGCTGCCTGGGCAGAATGGAAATCACCTTGTCTAAGCAAACTTCTCGTTTCCTTATGCGAAGAATGGAAGAGCTATTTCTTGCAGAAGGATTCCGGACATCAAAGCGAAATATCTCAATTGTGTGCAAGAAGCTTCAAGTAAACCACATTTGGCTTTTCAGTGACTTGATTTGCAGTTAACAGCAGTGATCTGAAACGAACTGAAATCTCCCCTACAAAGAATTCACAGGTATGTTCATTCATGCCAATTTGCCAAGATTTGAATGAATGAGTTACAATACAAAACCATGATTGAAAGTCAGCAGTTATGTTAAAACCAAAATTGATAATTATGATGTGTCATATATATATATATATATATATATATATATATATATATGCACAACTTTACAAAAAAAGAAGCAAAATTCAGATTTGAATTGATGCATTGATTTGTTTGTTTTAGTTAACCTCTAAACCCAAAATGTACATATAGGAGGCTTTCTACTCCCACTATGTACATATGGGAGACATTTAACTTTTTTTAAAACCTTGAAATCTGGATTCTGTTAAATCACACACTGTGGATGCAACTTCCTAAGGCTGTACAATGCCATGTCTTCAATAAAGACTCCATTAAATGTTAAAAAGGGGGAAAGGAGGGAGGATACTGTGACCTGGCTCTATAGTCCACTGCTTCCAACACAAGAAGCATTGTTTCTTTCCCCTGTTAATCTTCCTAAAAGGTATACTCTCTGAATGGGGACTGCCAGCAGCTTTTCTTCTGGTAATTACTATGAGCATCCAAGAAAAGAAAGCCAAGAGGTCAGGGAGGCAAAAAAAGAAAAGAAATATCCCCCTTTTCCAAAGATGCATATTTACAAAAAGGACCATTTCATAGCTGAAATTCCTTTGAAAGTTGCTGCTTTCCTGAATTTTATATATATGTATCTCCAAAATACTTCTAGACTGGAAAGTGGCACGGGCATTGCACAACAATTAATCTATTTTAGCAGCTTTGCAATGACTGCTTTGTATCTGTGCTGAGAGGTGAGCCATTTCCTATGTGAACTATGCTAGAGAGCTCTGAGAGGCTACAGCCAGCTAGCCAACGCTTTAGGTGGGACACCATCCCAATTCTCCATCCATAGTGGTGCATGCACGTGTTAATTTGGTAAACTTCTGACAGTGGCTTTCTGTTTGTTTCTTTCGGTGCAAAGGGGCTGTTACACACTTTTCGCCTTGGATTAGCCTCTGCAAGTTAAACTGCAGCCCCAACCACTACCACCACCAATGAAGGCTGGAGACCATGCACCTGCTCTGACCCTTCCCTTGGCAGAGGCCTGGTCCTGCCAATATTCATCAGAGCAAAGCACTGAGAGAAACTCCAGCCGGCCTTCCCAGAGCTAGGTCAGTTCTCATAACGTCAGAGGACTTTCTGGCTCCCCCGTTTTCTCTTTCTCCGGCAGGGTAAGTACAAACGGGAGAAGGACCCCTTTAGTATCAAATGGGGCTTTGAGAAGTTCTGGCTCAAAGCTCCCCTTGAGTCCACCATCTGCTTCCACCTCGCCATTCTGGGACAGGGCAAAGCACAGCATTCCAGTCCGGTTGACACAGTAGATGGCGCTGCCCAAGGCGGCACAGCGGAATGGCTGCACCGGGTTGCCACTGGGGCGCAAGGAAGCACACTGACTCCAGTGCTTGGCCACTGAATTGTACCGGAAGACCTCCACCCCACCGGCCTGCCCCGGCTCCCCACGGCTGCTGCTCACGTCGAAGCGGTAGATGAAGTTCTTGTAGGACACCATGTCGGCGGAGCGTCGCCGGCTGCTGTTGTACGGGCACTCCTGCCACTCATCCCGCTTGGGGTCGTACTTGAGCAGGCGGTAGAAGAGAGACCCGCCCGACACGTAGATCTCCCCGTTGCAGGTGGTGGCTTCGTGAGCCACGGCAAAAGCCCCTTTCGGCAGAGGAGCCACCGGGCTCCACCGATCCGCCCGGGGGTCGTATTTCTCCACTGTGAAGAGACACTCGCCGCCCACCGCGTAGAGATAGCCGTCGAGGGCCAGCAACTTCAGCTGTGAGCGAGGCTGCCCCATGGGCTTCACCTGGCTCCAGGTGTCCGTCAAGGGGTTGTAGCAAAAGACCTTGTCGGAGAGCCTGGCGCGGGGTTCCCCCGGCCCTGTGGAGATGCCCCCGGCCAGGAAGAGGTAGTTGTAGAGCACGCACATGGCGCACCCCTTGGCGTTGGCCTCGTCGGGCAGCCGGGTCAGCACCCTCCACTCCTTGGCCGCCTCGTGGTAGCTGTAGAGCAGGTAGCCGCCGTCGTCCAGGGACACCACGGAGGAGGGGCTCTGCGGCCTGCTGCTCTCTCGGCTCTGCGGCCTGCTCCCGGCGTTGAGCCTCTCGAAGGCGTCGCTCACCTCGGCCACCAGCAGGCAGGGCTTGCCAGCGTCGAGGCGGCGCTGCAGAATCAGGTCCCTCTCGGCGCCGCTGAGGCGCCCGTAGACGGCCGGCTCGCGCAGCACCTGAAGGTAATGATCGCTCATGAAGCGGTAGGCGGCTTCGCGCAGCTCGGCCAGCCGCTGCTTCTTGGCCAGGGCCAGCAGCTGCAGGCAGTTGTCGAGGCGCAGCTGCGCCCTCATGGCCTCGGCGGCGCAGTGCAGGGCGCACGGCATCTGCAGCACCCGCGCGCCGCTCACCACCTCGGCCAGGTTGTCGTGGCGCACGTCGCCCATGCGCGCCGTGTACACGTAGTCGAGCAGCAGGCGCAGCGCCGCGTAGCTCACGCCCTTGACGCGCAGGATGTCCCTGGACGAGCGCGCGCGGAAGTAGTCGCTCTTGGCCGCCAGCACCGCCTTGTGCGCGCGGATTCGACGGCCCGACACCTCGATCACCAGGTCGGGCTCTTCCTCCGGCTGCGTCCCCCCCGGCGGAGAGGCGCATGGGTCCTGAAGGAGCCCTTCGCCGACGGCCTGCGCGGCAGCCGGAGGGGACGACGGCGGCTGCTGCGACGACGACGACGGCTGGCTGCTGCTACTGCTGCTGCTGCCTTCCCCTCCACCTTCCTCCTCCTCCGACTCGGACGCCGCGTTGTTGATCTCCCACTGGCTTTGCACCACGCGGCTGCCTCCGCCGCTGCCCGCCGACGACGGCGAGGAGGCTGCGTCGCGCTCGGGCGCCGGGGCTTTGTCTCCGGGAGAGCTGAAGCACAGCGAGGAGCTGAAGCCACAGGGCGCGGGCGATTCGGCGCTGGTTCCGCCGCTGCCGAGGATGCCGTCCTCGCCGTCTGCCGCAGCGCGCCGCTCCATCGGGGCGGACGGCGGGCTGCTCCTCGCCGCCGCTTGCTCGCCGCCGGCAGCTTTCTTCGGGGACGCTAGCTGCGCCGCCGGCTGCGCCATCTCCATCTCCCCGCAGCGCGCCTCGACCTCGCCGACAGTCCCATTCTCACCTGGGGGAAGGACACAAGACAGCGCTGAGTTCTCCATCGGCCCTCGGAGGGCTCTCGCCTGCCTGCTAGCCAGCCAGCCAGCCCTCTCTCTCTTTCTCTGTCTCCTGCTTCTCTTGCCCTCCCTCGCAGGCACCTCCTTTTCCTCCCACTGCCTCCCCTCGTGCTGCCTGGCAGCTCTGGAGGCAACTGCGGACGCTCGCTTTTGCTCAGCTCTTAGCTTGGGTTGGGTTTTTGTTGGTTTTTTCCCTTCCCCTTGGCGCTTGTTCAATTTCCGCACTAGTTTCCCAGCCGTCGGGCTTCTCTCAGCAGCTAGAGAGCCGCTCACCGCTGAACTTTTGAACTGCCGAAGGGTGTATGTAGTTCAGCTCGCGCTGTTCGCGGTCACAATATCACGGAGTGGCATTGCAAAGCCTACATATAATATAGTAAATTATCGCAGGTCCTAGGGAGGTGGGGCCGGAAGATCTGTGCAGGGGATTTCCTGATACCCAGCCAGTGCCGTAGCGTGGGTTGTCAGCACCCGGGGCAAGGCAAGTAATTTGTGCCCCCTAACCGTGGATTTGCGCCCCCTAACCCTAACCCCCAGATGTTGCGCCCAGCCCGGCCCCTGCACCCCCCACGCTACGCCACTGTACCCAGCCCCTATTCTTCCAAAGTCATTTTATGGCACCCTCAAGATGGCTTTATATCTTCTCAGTAAATCACATGGTTCTGCAGTGGATCGGAAGTGGTTATCCACTTTCCTCATTTCCAACCTGAATATTTCTGTAAGCCTGTCTACCCTATTAGCAAAGTCTTGTTCTCACCCTGTCAAATCAAACTTAACATTCTGCACCAAGGCAAATTTAACCTCTGGCGATTATACAATCTAAGCAGAGCTTAGTGTGTTTACATGATTTCTTCCTCCGAGTTCCTACACTCCATGCTCTGAGCCAGCTTTTAGATTTCACCTTACTTTCAAACTGAACTGTATAGTCTTGAGAACTGAAAACTTGCCGCTTTAGAAATGGAAGCAGTATACCTATTGTCAATTGATGCTCTGGTTAAAAAAATCTACACCATCCTACCTTTAATATTTATAAGGGCTATTTCTGCACAAAAGTACAGTAATGATCTGATGGTCATGGGCCTACTCAGAAGTAGCCTGAGTTCACCAGCATTTACTTCCAACTAAAGGTGCATTGGTTTGCGGTGAGATAGCTTCTTCGCCAGATCCTATCTGTTCTTACTGAGAAGTAAGTTCCATGAGTTTTTTGATGGGATCTGGCTTCCATATGAGCACACATTATTTTGCAGCCTCAATTGCACCGAGAAAACTGCAGACTTAAGCAGGAAAGCAATGAGTCCAGCAGCCAATTCATACAATATCAGTAGAGCACAAAGTTCAGTTCGGAGCCTGTGGAATGAGTTTGGTCACACACTGAAACAGTAGTACCTCTTTAAATGCTTTGATGCATAACTAAGACTCCAATCTGTGTGGGGGGAGACTTGACTATACAATTTGCAGTTTGGAAAGACTTCTGAGAACTGGTAACTTGAGTGCCCAGCAAAGCTATTATGCAAATAAAATTCAGCTCACCTAAGACTGCATCTTCCAATCACTCTTGTACGTGGCCCTGCTTTTTGAAGGATGACCAGTAGCAAACAACACCAAACAGGAACCATTGGTGGTGTAGTGGTTAGAGGACTAGGACCTGGGAGACTAGGGTTCAAATCCCCACTTGTCCATGAAGCTCACTCGGTGGCCTTGGACCAGCAACTGCCTCTCAGCCTAATCTACCTCCCAGGATTGTTGGGGGGATGAGGGGTGGGAGAACTATGGAAGCCACCAGGCTCCATGGAGCAAAAAAGGTGGGATATAAATGCAGCAAATGAATAAATAAAATAAATGTTGACATTGTAGTGCTGTATATGATCAGCCACTACTATCCTCTCGATACTGCTGTATGTGCATCAGTTGTGAATGGAAAGAGAGCAAGGCATTCAGAGGACCCTATGGCACCACACATATTGTTGGGCACCAATTCACATCAGTCTGACCTTGAGTATTTTTCAAAGGTGATGCCAGAGTGGGCAGCCATCCATCAGGGATGCTGTAGTTGCTCTGCTGCATCGAGCAGACCCTACATCAAGCAGAGTTGGACTTCTAAAGTTACCGTCTATCTCTGATGGCAAGACTGCACAGCCTTTAAGCAGGAACCGATTTAGCCCTGGGTTATCAGTCTCCTATTTAAACTGTGGTTTGCCCATAGTATAAGCCTATGGAAAGATGGGTCTATATTATAAAATTATAAAATTTTTGCTGACATTTTAGCAAAAAGACTGAAAGTAGTTTTGATGGAGGAGATTCATGGGGATCAAGCAGGCTTTCTCCCCGAGAAGACATTTATCAGACAATGTAAGGAACTTAGTCGATATTTTGGAACAGTTGGAAGAGAACATTAGCACTAAAGCAGTTCTGATATTTGTGGACGCGGAGAAAGCCTTTGATAATATTTCTTGGAGTTTTATGATAAAAAATCTACAGGGGATGGGGGTAGGTCAAGGGTTTGAAAACGGTATAAGTGCGATATATTCTGAACAAAAGGCAAAATTAATTGTAAATAATGTGGTTACAGAAGAGTTTACCATTGAAAAAGGAACACGACAGGGATGCCCAATCTCTCCATTACTTTTTATATCGGTCCTGGAGGTCTTGCTGAATATGATCAGAAAGGACCAGTTGGTTAAAGGAATACAGGTCGGAGCGAAACATTATAAACTGAGAGCATTTGCAGATGATTTGGTACTTACATTACAAGAGCCTGAATCCAGTACTAAAAGAGTTTTAGAATTAATTCAAGAATTCGGTCAAGTGGCAGGATTTAAACTGAATAAGTGTAAAACGAAGGTTTTGGAGAAAAATTTAACAATAACGGAAAAAGAAAAGTTTCAGAACGAGACAGGGTTAATGGTGGTTAAGAAAGTGAAATATCTGGGTATAAATATGACATCTAAAAATCTGAACTTATTTAAAGATAATTATGAGAAAACTTGGACGGAAGTAAAAAAAAGATCTAGAAATTTGGTCAAATATGAAGCTTTCCTTGTTAGGTCGTATTGCTGTTATAAAAATGAATGTATTGCCCAGAATGTTGTTTTTGTTCCAAACATTACAAATATTGGACAAAATGGATTGTTTCAAGAAGTGGCAGAAAGATATTTCCAAATTTGTCTGGCAGGGCAAAAAGCCAAGAATAAAATTTAAGATACTAACTGATGTGAAAGAAAGGGGTGGATTTGCCCTGCCAGACCTTAAACTGTATTATGAATCAGCGGCTTTCTGCTGGTTGAAAGATTGGCTACTCCTTGAGAATACTGATATATTGGACTTGGAAGGCTTTAATAATTTCTTTGGGTGGCATGCATATTTGTGGTATGACAAGGTTAAAGTTCATAAAGGATTTAAAAATCATATTGTCAGGAAAGCATTATATAATGTCTGGATTAGATACAAAGATCTGTTGGAAAGTAAAACTCCGAGGTGGTTGTCGCCAATGGAAGCAAAAGCCGTTAAAAAACTTAATATGGAGGCTAATTGGCCGAGATATTGGGAAATGTTGGAGCAAGAGGGGGACAGATTGAAATTGAAAAGCTTTGAGATGTTAAAAGGGAAAGTAAGAGATTGGCTTCACTATCACCAGATAATGGAAGTCTTTAAAATGGACAGGAAAATTGGCTTCCAGGTGGAAAAATCAAAATTAGAAACTGAACTGTTAGAACCCAGTACTAAGAATTTGTCAAGAATGTACAACCTGCTGTTGAAATGGAATACACAAGATGAAATGGTCAAATCGGCAATGATTAAATGGGCACAGGACATTGGTCATAACATTATGTTTGCTGACTGGGAAAAGTTATGGACCACCGGGATGAAGTTCACGGCATGTAATGCCTTGAGAGAAAATATTATGAAAATGATCTATAGGTGGTACATGACCCCAGTCAAACTGGCTAAAATATACCATTTGCCCGATAACAAATGTTGGAAATGTAAGGAAATGGAAGGATCGTTTTACCACCTTTGGTGGACGTGCCCTAGGATTAAGGTCTTCTGGGAAAAGATCTATAATGAACTGAAGAAGGTACTTAAGTACACCTTTACTAAAAAACCAGAGGCCTTTCTCCTGGGCATGGTTGGCCAATTGGTGTTAAAGAAAGATAGAACTTTTTTTATGTACGCCACAGCAGCAGCAAGAATACTCATCGCAAAATACTGGAAGACACAGGAGTTACCCACCGTGGAAGAATGGCAGATGAAGGTGATTGACTATATGAGCCTGGCGGAGATGACGAGTAGAATTCGAGACCAGGGAAGAGAAACCGCGGAAGAGGACTGGGAAAAATTTAAGGACTATTTAAAGAAATATGCAAAAATTGGTGAAAGATAGGTTGGTGCTGAATGGGAAGATAGGGGTTAACTGCGGTAATAGATAAGAGAATGAAAATGAGAGTTATTAAGATTAAGTTGAAACAAGCTGGGGATTTGCTTAAAATTTATTGACAGGAGAATGCAGCAAGGGGAGGTATGAGGAAGTCGAGAAAGTAAGGCACATGAAACTAAGATTCAGAAGTATATCTGTTTTACGTTTAATTGTTTTGTATTTGTTTGTGTTGAAAATGTGGTGGAAACTTTAATAAAAATTAATTTAAAAAAAAAGAAAGATGGGTCTATAAAGGCAGAATAATGCTATCTAAGGCTAGTGGATCCAACAGGTCAGCTAAGTGGTTAACTCATTAAATCATCTACTTGTGATCAAGGGACTCTGACTTCCCCCCTGCAATGGTGCAGGATCCTTGTATACACACGTACATACACACACACAAACACATGCAAAGGAAGGATAATTCTGCAGAGTGCAGCTTTTACAGACACTGCATTAATGCAATGGGAAAAGCTGGACCTCATGATGGCCTGGTGATACAAATGTTTAGTTGGAACTATTGATCAGTTAATATTTGCTAATTGGTTGACAGCTGAAACTTATAAGAAGAAGTTAATGGATGGTTCTGCTACCTGAAGCTCTTGTGATCGATGGCATCCTCAGTGCTCCTTCAATGGACTTGAGAATGTGGTCCTTTATTATAGTAATAATAATTATTGACTATCAGTGAGCATTGAATATCGTCATTCCAGAATATATTTCTGCAGTTATTTCAGTGGAATAAATTAATGGCAATACTGTACATTTTCAGAACATTTTAAGGGGAGGTTCTGCATCAATCTCCCCCTTGGGTCAGCAAGCTGGCACGGGAATTTCCTTCAGTCAGTGTCAAAAAGGTATTCCATTTCTCACCGATTCACTGTGCATCTTCCGACCCACCTATATGATAAAAACAGTTTTGGTTATCGTTCAGTTTTAAAAATGAAACAATTCTACATGTATTTTGTCTGAACTGATTTCCCCAAAGTACACTTTTATATCATTACAGTGGTACCTCGGGTTACATACACTTCAGGTTACAGTCTCTGCTAACCCAGAAATAGTACCTCAGGTTAAGAACTTTGCTTTAGGATGAGAACATAAATTGTGCTCCGGCGGCGCGGCAGCAGCAGGAGGCCCCATTAGCTAAAGTGGTGCTTCAGGTTAAGAACACTTTCAGGTTAAGAACGGACCTCCAGAACGAATTAAGTATTTAACCTGAGGTACCACTGTACTGTAGTTTAGTTTCCTTTAATAGTGGATTCTGTATCCCATAAGCTAAACCAACTTTCTTTTTCTAGGTGTTCCTCTAATACAGTATAGGACCCAAAACTGCTGTTTGTTTTAGAGTTTGCCTACTACTTACTGGAATAGAAGATTATAATGCTCCTATCCGCTAATTAGGAGTGTTCCATCCTACATATTTGGTGAAACACATCTACTGGGCAATTAATCCAGCAGGCATGGATGTGAAGTTTACATTTCCACCCACATCAAAAGATGCATCCAGCCCATGCAATGGGACCAAAATGAATACTGCATTCAAACCTGTAAACCTAAATACAGCCATTCTTTGAAATATCACATAATAACACTGTGATCCTCTGCTCACTTTCCCTGGAGGAGACTGACTGATTTTATAAAATTAAGGGTCAAACTAGACATGGCATTTTTCACATCATTTGCCCTTTCATAGTTGTTTAAAAGAAGAAGCTGACATGGCTGGACCCCAAGTTGGACTGCGATTATGGCCTGGCAGGAGAGGGGAGATAACCCTGTATCCCCCTCCATCAGAATCTCCCCCATTTATGCAATGGGAGGAAAGGTTCCATGAGAAGTGAAAGGAAGGATATCGATGTAAGAAAATAAATAATGGTTTGGTGCTGAGCTGAGACCAACAGTTAAGTTGGATACTCAAATCTGTTATCTAAAATTATAGCCCAGCATTAAAATACGCATATTGATAGTTTGCCTCGAATGGTATCCCAAGCATGTACAGTGGTACCTTGGGTTAAGTACTTAATTCGTTCCGGAGCTCTGTACTTAACCTGAAACTGTTCATAACCTGAAGCACCACTTTAGCGCAATTTCTGTTCTCATCCTGAAGCAAAGTTCTTAACCTGAAGCACTATTTCTGGGTTAGCGGAGTCTGTAACCTGAAGCGTATGTAACCCGAGGTACCACTGTATTTGCAAAAGCAGCTAATTTCAGCATTTGAGCCATAAGGATCCCAAGTTATTCAACTGACTTACAAATCTGGTTAGTTTAAAGTAGCAGTTCAGGGTATTCTTTATCATGGTTTTACCAATTGTCCAAAAATCACGGCACCTTGCAGGGTTTTTTTTTTTTATAGAATACCCAATAACTTCATAGCAGAGGTTGTAACTCACATTCACCAATTTTATCTATATTTTGTTTTCCATTCTCATTTTTATTTGACATGTAAAACATGCAAGTCAGTTATCTTTTGCCAGCAGTGAATTTCATTTCAGGTGGTTTTGGTCCCATGGTTTTGTTTTCTTTTCTTGCATCCACAGTTCATTTTTCAGGATTTACTCAGTTTGCCTTCCTCACCAGAAAGAAAATCATTTTCCTTGGAAAGTTTGTGGTCCAGGTTTGGCAGATGCTTTACTTTCCAAAAAGTCGCTTTCATTTTTAATTTCCAAACTCAGTTTCCAGTCTAGGCTGTGCTTACGAAACAAGCCGATCCTGCAAAGTCCTCTTCATCGAAGCTTTGCAAAAATGAGAAAAAAACTCTTAAGCAAGTACATGCAGGACTCCTAAAGCTTCTTAAATATAGAGCAAAACCTGAGCATGCACATGCATGCACACACCAACCAAATCAAATCCAGCTTTAATGATTAGTTTGCATGATGTGCCCACAGAATCTTACTACATACGCGGGGGAAAGCTTGTGGTACATTTCTGTTAAAGATGGAGAGCCTAGCCTGTCATCTGTGAAACATTTCATTTATTAAATAAGACTTAACGAATTTGTAGATTTTTGTTGTTGTTACTGCTGTTGATTTAGTCCGGGATGAATGGAAATGTAAGAAGACAGCGGACATGGAACCTCCAGCAACCCTGAATTGTGCTGACAGTCTTGGCGGTGAGTCACTAGCAATATCCTGGACCCGTGCCCCCTCAACGAGCAAACAGAGACTTAAAATTGGCAAAGAAAGTCTTGGCAAACATAAGCAGCCTTCTGAGATTGCATTTTGAGCAAGAGAAGTGTTGTTAATATACATACGGAAGGTCATATTTCCTAAGCACTTGCCTACCTATGCATTTCTTCGCCACATGTTCCCCAGTTTTGCTTTTTCCTGTTAAAACAGCACGGCCCTTTCACCAAACATCAGTCTCATTGCTGGACGGAGATTCCACGTTGCCCAGCCACACTTAGATGTGAATGTGACAGGCACAACTCATTAGAATCAAAAGGTGTATAACCTTCTCTAATAATAATAATAATAATAATAATTTTATTTATACCCTGCCCTTCCCGGTTCAGAAAACTGGGCTCAGGGCAGCTAGCAACAAATTTAAAACACTTAATTGATGCAACAAAAAAAGGGCATAAAATACAGTATAAAACATGAATAACAATAAATTCAGAATTCAAAAATCAATTTAGGGGGGAAATCCATCCAATAAACATTAGATGATCACCAGAGCTAGCTGGCTAAATTAGTCCTATTTGGGCCAGCGAGGAGACCAGGGGAGAATTAGCTGTGGGATCTCAAAGTGGGTAATCTTCATAAAAAGGGGAAGGGGGAGGGAAGGAAGGGGAATAAAAGATCAGGCTAAGTTCAAATTAAAAGCCAGGCTCTGTCTTACAGGCCCGGCAAAAGGAGGTTAAATCCTGCAGGGCCCTGGTCTCATGGGACAGAGCATTCCACCAAGTTGGAGCCATCACTGAAAAGGCCCCGGCCCCGGTGGAGGATAGTCTGACTTCCTTAGGGCTCGGGACCTCTAAACTATGGACCTTAAGGTCCTCTGCGGGGCATACCAGGAGAGACGTTTGTGTCTCCTTGGTTTTAATGGAACTTTTTATATAGGAATCTGCCTTATACCAGATCAAGCTATCCATGTGGCTCACTGTCTACTCTGATAAATGTCACTCCCATTACCTTCTATCCTTTTTAAAACTGGAGATGTCTGAGATTGGACATGGGATCTTCTTTGTGAGAAGCATGTGTTCCACCACAGAGCTATTGGTCCTCCCCAAATGGAATTTAAAGCTATCCAGGTATGAAGCAATGGGTTTTTCTGTTTTGCTTATGGAAGCACTACCAATAGTTTAGTCCCATAATGAGAACTGGACACATAAGAGCTGGAAGGGATCAATGCAGGAACATGCAACTGTTCCATGTTTGATCAGACCTGCAACCTTGGCATTATCAGCACCACGCTGTCACGAACTGAGCTATCCAGGCTGACTTACAGAAGGTTTATTCTCCAAGTCTCAATAGTGTGGCCCATTAAAAACCTTTAACTTTACAAAGCAGTGGCTCTCAAATGCTCTTGTCAACAAGACTGTGGATACAGGTTTGTAAGACTAATATTTGCTAAGATCTTACATTTCCAGAAATGTTTTTAAATTATTGGATATAGCAAACTGTCCTTCATATAAACATAGAATAAAACAAGCAAACAATGTCAAATAAAACAAAATTGAGAAGACCTTTTACAGCATAAAGGCACTGACTCAGGCTGAATCCAGACATAGTCATGCTTAGAGTAAATGATGTTAATAATTTGAGGGTCTACTCTAAGCAGGACTAACTTTAGAGCCAACAGAAACAATTTTTAGTCCTGCTAATGTCAACATGAACAAGTTAAAGCATGTGCTGAACTCCCAATGAAACTGAGGGTGTTTCGTACCCGAAAAAGATGTTTTAGCTGAGTCAACATGAAAATGAAAAGCTGTATTTTGCTTTGTTTTTTAAAACTGTCCCATCACCAAACATTTTTGAGAAACTGCCTCATGGGAAATTTTAGGAAGGAAGGGTTTTTTATTTGGTTTAAGTAAAGTAGCGGTCAAAACTGCACTTTGAGCAATTTGACTTAACTACAGGATGTGTCTTAAAGAGATTGTGTCATTACATCTACTCTCAAAGTGCTTATTAAACTTCTTCATTATCCATAACTGGTTGTATTATTATACTCCCAGAGTGCTTGAGAAAAGTACATTTATTCCATCTCGTAAGTATGAATTTCTCCAAACAATCTCTATGACAACAAAAACTAAGCTCCCAGGAATAAATTTCCCTGATTAGGACCACACATGCATAACTACACAGAGAATAAGTTCCGGTGTGTGTGTGTGTGTGTGTGTGTTCAGAGAACAAACAAGCTGCATAGCCCCCAAACCTCCTGAGTCCTGAGCCATCTCAACAAGGCATTTTATTACAAAGTAATGCCAGCCTATCATTGTTTGTAAGGTGAGAATTTAATTCAACCCCTGATCAGGTCCTTCTTTCTTCTTTCTGAAAACGCTATGGAACAAACCTCTCTCGAAAGGCAGGTCAAGCTGTGTGTCTTTGTTTCCTTCTGGAGAACTCTCATTTTGAAGCATGAGTTTAACACTTCAGCCTTAAGCAGGCATTCAAATTACTTTTGCACAAACATTCACATGAAGGAGAGGGCTGCCCAGCCCAGCCCTGCGCAGCACATCACTTCCATCCCATTTACATTAGTTCCATCCCTTCCATTAGTTTGAGGGCAACAGTTTGATGCAGTGAGCCTCCTCTAACCAATAAGTCTCCTCAGGTGATTTAAAACAGCTACCGTAAATTGCATAGAAATAAAGAAGTCTCCATGATTCAGACTCGGGAGCATCTTTGGATGGTGGTGATGGGAGCATCTTTGGATGCGTAGAAGGACTTAGGAGGGAAAAAACCCTTCTCTCTCCATTTTCTTTTTCTTTCTCTTGTGATTCCTGTGGCACCTCACTGTTCTCCTCACTGGCTGTGTCATTTCCCCCTCTCTCCCTTCTGCTCCTATCCTCCCTACTTCCCTCTCTACCCTCTTGGTCACTCAGCTTTCTGTTCAGCTGCTCAGGTACCAACCTGAGCCTTGAAGAACACCCAGAGCTGAAAGTGAGATAAAACACCACTTTTCCAACTTCATCTCTATGCTGCTTCATCTCTATGTGTTTCAAGGGCGGACAAGGTAAACAACCCTCGCCATCTCGTGACAAAGGAGACAGAGGGGTGACCAGAGGCTACACAAGCACCAGGGGAAGTGTTCAAAAGTGTTGGTGAGCCTCAGAGAGCCCATGCATCCAGCCCACACACTGTCCAAATGTTTGCTTCTAGTGTGCTGAACAGAAACATACATCACCTCCCTCTCCCTGAACCTTGCATCTTGGAACTGGTCATAATAAAGGTGCTGTTTGAACACTGGCATTTTCCAGTCAGCTAACCACCACTGAAGGTGCTTCAGTATCCTTTAACTTAGCAGTCAATTACTCTAGCATGATGCAGCAGGATTTCACAGTGCGAAACCTTATCCACTAAACAGCTCAGCACTGACTACAAAACCTAGCCAACATGAGCAGGCATAATTTTTATTATGTTCTATCAACATTGCAGATCAGGAGATTTTATCAGCTGACCTTAATAATAATTCAAGGATTTTGAAAAATGAAGGCAGAGCCAAGAGTCTCCCT
The DNA here is from genome assembly GCF_964234715.1 of Podarcis melisellensis. Taxonomy (NCBI): domain Eukaryota; kingdom Metazoa; phylum Chordata; class Lepidosauria; order Squamata; family Lacertidae; genus Podarcis; species Podarcis melisellensis. The sequence goes on along the minus strand of NC_138530.1, from coordinate 97,849,556 downwards.
TTCAATTCTCCCTTTCTCCTTTATGACTGCCCAGATTTACCTTGCTAATTTGCCGTTCTTTGTTGTTGTTTAGAATCATAGAATTGCATAGTTGGAAGAGACCCTGGAGACTCATCTGGTCCAACCCCTGCAATACAGGAATCTCAACAAGCGGTCTCCCATCCAATTTGAAACCATAGAGGACCCTGCTTAGCATTACAAATGTGCTAGCAGTTTTATTCCCACATCACTTTCCATAGAAAAGTGAGGTCTGCAAGAAACAGACCTAGAAATCTTGTGGCGAGTGACTTAACATGATGTAATCTTGGCACAACTCTAGCCAGGTACTGGGCCCAAAAAAAGCAAACAAATTTATCATGGATTATCAGAGAAAGGCTGACCTTGGGGATGTCATAGCAATCAGAAAGAGAATTCAAAGCAATGGTTTAAAATATACTTGTCTGCAAAAACTGTACTGAACAGCCCATCTGCTGAGGAATGCAGTCAGTAGTAATGTCCATTTCTTTTGTTCCCAGGGAGGAACTAAACAGGCAAAAATAGGGATTTGGGGTATTTGTCATGGTTGGTCAATGAATTCAGGTTAGAGGTAGAATGAATAGATAGATAGATGCCCTCAGCCAGGATTGTGGAGATTTCCCTGAATAAATTCTAATTTTTTGCATCAAACTAGAGGAAGTCATTTATTTATTAAATTCATAACCCATCCTTTCTCCTCGAGAAGCTCAGCGAGGCAATGATGACTACTAGCCACTCTCTGACCCAGCTGGGCCATAGTAGATGCTGGACTTTTCAGTGGAACCTTGTTAGTACTTATCAGTTCTGCAAAGGTAAAGGTAAAGGGACCCCTGACCATTAGGTCCAGTCGTGACCGACTCTGGGGTTTGGGCGCTCATCTCACTGCACCCACCACTGCAGGTGCTTCAGTATCCTTTAACTTAGCAATCAATTACCCTAGCATGATGCAGCAGGATTTCTCAGTGTGAAACCTTATCCTCTAAACAGCTCACGGCCAAGGGAGCCGGCGTACAGCTTCCGAGTCATGTGGCCAGCATGACTAAGCCGCTTCTGGCGAACCAGAGCATCGCATGGAAATGCCATTTACCTTCCCGCTGGAGCGGTACCTATTTATCTACTTGCACTTTGTGCTTTCAAACTGTTAGGTTGGCAGGAGCAGGGACTGAGCAACGGGAACTCACCTCGTTGTAGGGATTCGAACCGCCAACCTTCTGATCGGCAAGTCCTAGGCTCTGTGGTTTAACCCACAGCACCACCCGTGTCCCTTCAGTTCTGCAAAACTGATGATCAAATGTCAGTTCCAGTTTGGAGGGACGACTTCAGCAAGGAGATGAGTTAAATTCATTCTCATAATCTGTGCCCTCCTGTTCACCACCTTATAAGAAGAAATGAATATAGGAGTAACCATGCCATCTGGAAGCTCGATTCGAAATGACTATATGGACATCCACATTGATTTGAGATACAAGGGTGGGGGGGGGAGGTAGTCACAAAGAGGAAGAGATTTCTCCATTCCTTTGACACACGCATTCACACATTCCTGTGGTTCCCTATCCATGCTACCTTAATGGCGATGCAGACCAAACTGCTCCACTGCCCATTCATATAGCAAACAGGTCACCATGTATCACAGCACATTGTGCTCCATAGACAGTGACATCACTCTGCCCAGGTCTATGCAACCCCAGGTTGAGCAGACAACAGCAGCCTGTTCCCTGAGGATTTCCTCCAAAGAAAAGGATAGCAGGGACTGAAGGAGCCTAAGGCATTATTTGCATTCAACAAGCACTGTCTAGGATGGGAACTTTCAGCCTACCAAATATTATTGGACTACAACTCCCATAATGTCCAACCACTGGCCATGTTTGCTGAGACTGATGGGAGTTGTAGTCCAACAACACCCCTGATCTAGGAGCAGCACTTGTTGAGCTGTAACAGTTTGTTCCCCACTTCTGGGGCTTGGGCACATTTGCAAATAATAAAAACCAAAAACCTGCTGTGAGCCTCACACACACAAACATCACAACCTATATATTGGGAACAATGGAAAGCTTCTTTCAAGCCTAATTTTTGGTTTATAGTAAAAGAGAACTCTGTGTGTGCTATAGAAGGTATCCACAGTCACACAGGTGCCCATGAGTGCCATGTTCTCAACTCCTTTTTAGAGGCCATGGTTTACTCTGAGGGCCAGGAATAGAGAACCTGTGGCCCTCAAGATACTGGACTATAGAGCATATCACCCCTGACCTTTACGCTAAAGTGGCTGATGGGAGCCGGACCCCCAAATTAATGGAGAGCATCAGGCTCCTCATCCCTGATACAGACAGACAACAGTGTGCAGGGGATCGTGGGATTGGGAAACAAGTCATTTCTTCCCACCCAGTCCAACATAAGCAACCCCTTGTTATCCACCCTACTTGCTTTATACTAGCATTGCACAGGTTGTAGGGTCTCAGAGGTTTGATGGACAGGCATGTGCCTCTCTTCCAAGCTGCCAAGTGGCTTCTCCCTAACCCCCACAGAGCTCCACTGAACTTGTGTCCCACTTCCAAGAGAGTTTATGTAACAGACAGAGCTCCGGGCATCACTTGTCAAATTACATGCTCAGCATGAGGCTGCTGTTTTAAGGAAGGTTCCTTCTGAATAAACAATCTGGAAAATGCAGCCCTTGTCATTTAACTTGGAGACCGTGTGTGTGTGTGTGTGTGTGTGTGTGTGTGTGTGTGTGTGTGTCTAAAAATAGACTAATGGAAGCCTCCATTTGACTTGAGGAATAGAGACTCTATTTAACACTATAATTTGCACACTGGAGGAGGTGCCTACCAAGAATAACAAATAGTTATGCAGCCATACCTTAAGAGCAGTTTGCTCAGCACCCAGAAATAAACATCCTCATCCTGATTGGGCCTTTTGGCTGGGACACCTATGCCAACCACAAAATACTATTTGCCACTGGAAATTCAACGTGTGAATAATTAAAATCAGTTAATTTTGTCAAGTTAATTTGTCTAGAAAAGTATCATATTTTTACAGTGCTTTGCAATATTTCAGTAATAAGAATAAGAATAAGAATAAGAATCTATTATTTATTTATTTATTTATACAGGGACGCGGGTGGCACTGTGGGTAAAACCTCAGTGCCTAGGACTTGCTGATCGCAAGGTAGGCGGTTCAAATCCCCATGGCGGGGTGAGCTCCCATCATTCGGTCCCAGCTCCTGCCCACCTAGCAGTTCAAAAGCACCCGTAAGTGCAAGTAGATAAATAGGTGCCGCTTTACAGCAGGAAGGTAAACAGCGTTTACGTGTGCGGCGCTGGTGCCGGTTCACCAGAGCAGCTTTGTCACGCTGGCCACGTGACCCGGAAGTGTCTCCGGATAGCGCTGGCCCCCGGCCTCTTAAGTGAGATGGGCGCACAACCCTAGAGTCGGACACGACTGGCCCATACGGACAGGGGTACCTTTACCTTTACCTTTTTATTATTTATACCCTGCTCATCTGAAAACACGTGTGGGAAACACGTGTCACATGCTAAAAGAAAAGTTACTTCAGATATTCTCTTAAATAAACCAAAAAGTGCTTTTCTTCCACCACCTTATTATATACTAAAAATAGAATTACATGTAGAATTACGTTCATAATTCAAGAGCTCAGAGGGAGCTAACAAGAAGAATGTCTGGTTTTCTGTTCCATTGAAGGGAATGGATTCTTCAACTGCAACAGAGAGTTCATAGCTGTGAAACAGTATGATGGCTGTAGGATCCATCTCTAACGCAGCGGCAAAGGAAAAAGTAGGGTTGATGTGCTCTGTTACAGTGTGACCCTAAGCACATTCACCCAGAACTAAGTCCTACTGAGTTCAATAGGGTTTACTCCCAAGAGGAGGGCAGCCTTATGCTGCAATCCTGTATACACTTGAGTAAGGGCCACCAACTCAGTAGGACTACATTCTGAGTAAATGTGCAGTATTGCTGAGTAACAGCAATAAATTGCTGTTATTTAATCCTAATAGGTAGATGATAGATGATAGATGATAGATAGATAGATGATATAGATGTAAAATCTGCAACCTTCTGAGATCACTATGAGATTCTTTCACTGAAAACTTATCTTTAGAATTATTTAAATTAGAATGTTACCATGGACACATGTCCTCTGCTTGCACTAGATTCTTTACTCAGAGGTAAACCTAGGACAGTCCCAAATACTGTATAATTTGGCCTTCATGGAGAATGCGGTGGATAATGGCCTTTACTACAGAGCTATGAAATGCCTGTGACTTGGACCTGCTTCATATAATCAGAGATGGAGAAATACTGTACACCATGAGGTCATCTTTGTGCATGCAATGTAACATAACATCAGATGTTGCAGGAGCCAGCCAGCCAGCCACACAATGTGTTCATTCACTTCACTGCTTTTGTCCCTGAGGCGAAATGGAGTCTCCTGTTTAGGCATTGGTACAGTCACTCATCCAGCATTTCCCCCTTCTTTGCTGTGGAGGTGGCAAGGGCGGGGGAGTGAATTTAGCAGGATTCCTCCTCTCCAGTGACTTATGCCATTTTGCATTAGGCTAGACATAAGGCAACATCTCCCACTTCTCCATCGATAAAGACCTAAGGGGGAAAGTGCCTGAGAAATGGTTTATCATGGGAAGGGGGAGCAGGGTAGACATTACACAGCTTAACTCAGAACGAAAAGGTGAAATCCTCTAGAGAAAGAGTAGGAAAAGGAATTTCCTGCTGGAAAGATATGTAGCCCAGATCCACAATGCATTAGTTATCAACAAGGTTAGGGCTATATCCTGACTGTTGCTGGAATGAAGGGGGAAAGTATGGTCAAATATCTCTGTTGCCCTTCGTTAGGAGTGCAGGGTTCACAACCCCAAAATGCAAAGCAGGACTTAACATGTGAGCAACCACCCCAGTGGGGCACTTAACTCGCATGCTCGGGACGGAAAGCCTTTAGCTTGCTGCATTATGACCTTTCCTTTCAAATGGATCCCCTGGGGTGGAGGGAAGCTGCAGCTCATGGCATGAAGGGGCAGATGCATAACACACTAGAGGAGCACTTGCTTCATTTAAACTAATTATTATTATTATTATTATTATTATTATTATTATTATTATTATTAAATAAATAAATAAATAAATAAATAAATAAATAAATCCCTCATTTGGTTTTCACTTTGGGATTAGGTACAGACAGCACCAGCTGTTTCCAAAGCTTTTTTTTTTTTTAAGGAATATCATTTGGTTCAAATGTATTTTGTACACAACTATCATTTCTTTCTGCCAAAGAATCTAATAATTGCAGCAGGGGGGGGGTGGTTAGCAAGGGGAAACCCTGCTAGAAAAAGGTACCTAGAGGTTTCCAGGGTTCTTTATGTAGAGGAAATTACTTTTTTTTATTTATAGCTTGTAAATTCACTCGAAGGCAGCTGAAACTATCTAAACCGGGGGGGGGGTCAACATGGCACACCCCAAATGTCACTGGACTACAACTCCTATAATCTTGGACCACCAGCCATGTTGAATGAGGCTGATGTGGGAGTCAGAATCCAACAACATCCGCAGGGCACCATGTTGGTTAGCCCTGGCGAAGACAGTGTGTAAAATACAGCCATGCACGTCTCCTGAGAGCTGATTGGACAAGTACAGAAAAGGCCACCTCCTTTTGTGTGGCCAAATGGTGCACAGGCCCAGTATAAAACACTCAAGGAAAATCAATCTGCAGTTTTATATGCACTACACTGAGGTCATGGACCACTTTAAACGCCATCTCCAACTCCTCAAAAGATTCCATCAATGGTGTCTCTGAAAAATGTTATACATCACTTGGGAAGACTGGGGAACAAATGACAGTGTAATGGAAGAAGCAAAGATCACCAGTATTGAAGCAATTGATTCCTCAACATCAACTTTGTTGGACTGGTCATGTTGTGCTGATGGCTGATGATCATCTTCCAAAGCAACTACTTGATTCTGAACTTAAAAATGGAAAGCGGAATGCTGGCGGTCAACAAAAGAGGTTTAAAGACTCTCTCAAGAGAAATCTAAAAAAAAAAATGTAGTATAAACACTGACAACTGTGAAACACTGGCATGCGAGTGCTCCAGTTAGAGAACAGCCTTTACCAAAGGTGTCATGGGCTTTGAAGACACTTGAACTCAGGACAAAAGGGGGAAATGTGCTACGAGGAAGGCATATTTGGCAAACCCTCACTGTGAAAAACTCCCACCCAGAAACCTATGTCTCCACTGTGGAAGGACGTGTGGATCCAGAATTGGCCTCCATAATCACAGACTCACTGTTAAGACCATGCTCCATGGAAGACAACCTTACTCAGCTACAAGTGATTGCTGAGGAAGAAGAGGAAGAAGAGGAAGAAGAGGAAGAAGAGGAAGAAGAGGAAGAGGAAGAGGAAGAAGAAGAAGAAGAAGAAGAAGAAGAAGAAGGGTGAGATCATATCCTGTACTGTGCTGAGTTTGTGTGCCTTTATATATAGACACACACACAGCCATTCTGCACACAGGCAATGAATCTGAAAGCAAACCAGACATTCCAAGCTGCCTATGATACAGCAGTACCAAAGAACTCTACTGGTGCCACTACTTGAAAGACATTTCAAGTTCTCATGGCATGCAAAGCTGCCATGTCAGGAAGAAAGCTAAGGTAGAATCTTTATGGGGGTGAGGGTGGGTGGTAGCAACTTCCTTGCACGCTGATATAGTCCCACATTCAATCCCCAGCATCTTCAGCTGGAGCTGAAAGTGTCTCCTGTCTGAAATCCCTGCAAGCTACTGACTTGCTACAAGGCAGCCTTCTCTGCTCCTAGGACTACATCTCCCAGACATGGCAAAGCTTTGCATAGTCAGAGAGAGCTTAAATCTGAGGAGTTTTCAAGTAAGCAACTCGATTGCTCTCCTGCACAAGGGTACTGTTGCTGGTTTGTATTGCTCAGTAATCAGTTCCACTTAGGAAGAGGTAGGCCCTAGAATGTAGAAACATGGCGGAACTGATACTAAACATTTATGGGTCCAATTCAGTCAACACAGGGCACTTTTAACTCAATAGGACTTCCTCCTGGCTGCAGTGTAAAAAGGGTTTGATTGGATGGCATTGTTTATTTGCAACATATCAATCAATACGCCCCATCTTCCTTGAATGAAGTTGGCACTTCGTCATTCAGATAGTACTGGTTTATACTGCCCAATGAATCACTGGGAATTATACAGAGCATTAAGAAATTATATTATTGATTACTACATCAAGATCTGGAAATAGTTCCTACTCTTGTATGTTTTCTTCTCCAGGAATAAAAATGCTAAAGATGTTGATGTATTTGGTTTCTGACCATAGATCTAGCACCAATTTATAGATCTCTGCCCCGCGGAACATACAGTAGGGGGAAAGGAGAGTAACAGGAGAGGTGCAGATACTGTCATATGTATGTAGGCTACAATCCTACCTGCTTCCCTGGATGGAAATTCCATTGAATTATATGGGGCTTGCTTCAGAATAGAGATGCATAAGATTATGCACTGTTAGGCTTTCTGTCAGTACAACATGAGACTCCTCTGAGTCGTGGGACATTGAGAAAAAGATTCCTGCATTGCAGGGGGTTGGACTAACTTGGCAAATGCATTTTTGAGGAGGAATTTCGAGTTGAAAGAAAAAGAAGCAGAACCATGTAAGTGTAATGTATAAGGAGCAAGGAGAGCATGAGCTGAAGCCAACTAAATCAAACACAGAGCAGACCCACTGAAATCACTGGACCTGATTTGAATGGGTGATGCTTTAGTTGGCTACAGCACCATGTTTAGTACAAACTTGGGGAGAGCAGGGTCGGGAATAAAAGTGTTCCCTTTTGTAAGGTTGCAATCCTGCACACACTTGCTAAAGAATAAGCCCCATTGGTTTTAGTTATGGTGAAATATGCACTGGGTTGCTTTGTACATTCTAAGTCAGAAGGAAAGGACTTCAATATGAATAGGTCTTCTCTCTTGCAAATGCCCACCCAGCAGCTGAAGATCTCAGCTTTGGAACAATGCTGACAAATCCCTGAGTATTCCAACAGGCCTCTAAGAAAAAAAGCAGAAATATTGGGGATGGACGGGACCTGCAGATATGAAGTTGAAGCTCCCAGCCTGGGTTTAAGCTCAGAAGAGAGGACAAGATAATATGCCTGTGCATATGACGAAGAGCATGCTCAGTGCAGCCGCGGTGTCTCACTGTACAGGCTAAGCAGCGAAGTGGATTAATCGGGATTGTGGGAAAGCGGGCGGGGATGGGGGAGCATGATGAGAACTGACATAATTCCACATCTCCATTGCCACACACATTCCGCTTGTTGTCCTGGCTGCATCTCTTTCTCTCCCGTTCCCCACCCCCTTCGACACATGTAACAACCCTGCTGCTGAATTAACTGTTGCATTATGTGCGAGGAGAGACACCGGAGAAGCAATTCCTCCGGAGGGAGCCAGGAAATGTCAAGCGCGCGCGCCTTTTCTGCATCTCTCTCCACGCCACCCGCCCGCGAGGCGAGATCTTTCGCGCAAAGTGCGTAATAACAGGCATGTTTCCAAAACCACGATGAACATTAAGTTCATCATGCCTGCTGCTGCGTCTGTTTCGTTGCAAACCTCGCCGCCGGCCTTCGAGAGGGGCGTTCATGTTCCCCCGTTTCCCACTCAGCAGGCAACCATGCCTAGTGCAAAAAAGGGGGGGGCGAAAAGGGAGAAGGGAAACGCTGCGCATAGCTGTAGGAGTGCACAGGCCGCTCGCAATTACGCACGCCAAAGAACCGCAGGAGAAAGAGCAGTGGGAACGGAGGGCTCCAAAGCCACTAACCTCAGCTTGGCAGGCAGGCTTCTCCAAAGCAGATTTCCCTCGCAGGAGCGAGGACAAATCTCAGTCCGTTCCAACCTTTATCCTCGGCGCCACCTCCCCTAGAGCACAAGAAGGAAGCCTCGGTCGGTGCCAAGCGCCGCCAAATCGCGCCTTCTTCACTCCAGCGCAGCCAGGAACACGTCTGGCCGAGCCGTGCAGAGCAGCGCCGCTACTGCGGGAAACATCCCTCGTTCAGACTGAGCCGCTTGGGGGATTTAAACGGGCAAGGCTCCCTAGTGGTCGTCGGCGTCGTCACCGCCACTACCTCCGCCACTTCTGGGCGCCGGGAAAGGGGAGTGTCCTCGCTGCTTCCCGCGTGGCGAGGAGCCGCATCGCGCCGTCGTCTCCGCGCACCGCGGGCAGGCGGAGTTTGGGCAGGCGGAGCGCGCACTCCCGCGCTAGGGTCTGCAACCCGCGCGGCGCTCTGCAGGCTCCTTGGCTGGCGCGTTGCAGGTCGGAGGCTGGGATCCTGCACCAAGGGTTGGAGGAAGAATTCCTTTGTTTTGAGGCCGTTTCTCTTTACCGCGCTCGTCTCCGCGGCGCGCACGCAGAGCAGCCTGTCAAGGGCGCCGGAGCCTCGCCATGCGCGGCCCTGGCCTGGGTCACGTAACGTTGCGCGCCGGGCGGATGACCCTTTGTTTATCCCCGCCCGCCGTCGCCCTTTGGGTTTGCTGAGAAAGTGTCACAGGGTTCAATGGGGCTTACGCCCGTGTAAATCTACATAGAACTGGGTGCACCCTTAAATATTTGTTCAGTAGCTTTTAAAAAAGAAAGCAAGAAATCAGCCTCAAGTAAAACTGGCCTCCTCGCCCACACCCTTTTTGCTTTAGTACTTGAGAAAAGCAAATATTGCAAACTTGTTGCTGCCCACGCTGCAAAATAGCAGCTACAGTACTTGTCACACAGTGACACAATCCGAAGCTCTTTGGCTTTAAACCTGTGGCTGGCACTCTTAACCTTTTAACAGGACAGAAAGTATAGGGTGGGGTGGAGGGTTTACAGCCCCTGCTGTTTGCTGGCCTAACGCGCCTCTGCGCTTCGTGGCAAATCCCATTAATTTGGAGCAGCTTCTTTTGTTCTGAGCGAAGAGGACAAACTCTGAGACAGCTTCCATACTGGCTACATATACAGGGTGGCTCCGTGCGCTAGGAAGGCAAATCAAAAGCAAACCCCGCCAAGGGGAAGTGATTGGCATTGTTTGACATGGAACGACAATAGGTAGGGAGGAAATAGGAAACGTCGCAGCAGATCAAAGCATGCCGCTCATCACTGAGCATTGCCACAAATGCTAGCCGGGCATCTTTGCTCCTGGAGTCTATCATGCAGAGCGGCAACCCATCAAGGAAAGGCAAATCGAATTACCACTCACAACGGGGAATAACAGGTGAATTTGGGGGGAAGTGTGGGTAGGCATACAAGGAATTATATTTTTATTCTATGCTTCTTTTTCTTTTCAAAGATAAAAGCTTAATACAAACCAAATGGCAAGAGAAAGCCCATTTACACATGCCTGCACAACACTTAGGAGCACATAGCAAACTGCAGCTAAATGTACTGATGCCACTAAAAAGCCTTGCATTTGGGAGACGTCATAGAATTGTAGAGTTGGAAGGGACCCTGGGGATCATCTAGTGCAACCTCACTGCAATGCAGGAATATGCTGCTGTCCCATTCAGGGATCGAACCTGCAGCCTTGGCACTTTCAGCACCATGTTCTAACCAACTGAGCTACCCAGAGGACATGTTGACATATGAAAGTTCTTGTTTGTGTTTGATGTATGAGGGCTCATTCACAAATACAGTCCTCAAGTGACAATAGGTGTGCATGCATAAAGGAGTCTGCATTCCTCTGTGGCAGTCTATGGACTGGAATGGAAACAACTAAGAAAGACTTGGTGCAATAGCCAATAGGCAGGAGAAATGCTGAACAAGCAGACCAGAGACAATAAGAACACACACTCTCCATAATATTATATAGTATTGAAACAGGGGCACTGGAGGCATTGTAGATGTTATTGGACTATCCCAGTACGTTTGCAAGCACAATTCAAAGTGTTGGTGTTGACCTTTAAAGCCCTAAACGGCCTTGGTCCAGTATACCTGAAGGAGCGTCTCCACCCCCATCATTCTGCCCGGACGCTGAGGTCCAGCGCCAAGGGCCTTCTGGCGGTTCCCTCATTGCGAGAAGCAAAGCTACAGGGAATCAGGCAGAGGGCCTTCTCGGTAGTGGCGCCCGCCCTGTGGAACGCCCTCCCACCAGATGTCAAAGAGATAAACAACTACCTGACATTCAGAAGACATCTTAAGGCAGCCCTGTTCAGGGAAGTTTTTAACGTGTGATATTTTACTGTATTTTTGGTTTTTATGGAGCCGCCCAGAGTGGCTGGGGAGGCCCAGCCAGATGGGCGGGGTATAAATAATAAATTATTATTATTATTATTACTATCCATGCCACATGACTTTAAAATGATATCAACCGAAGAACCGGAGAGTGCTCCAATATTAGGGCTGTATAAAGTGATGGATGCCTTCCACATTCTCCTTTCCGGTCTCTTGCTACCTTGTAGCAGGCCTGTTGTTGTCATGTGAATCGGTGCCTACCTACAAGACCATGCCCAACCATGGCATGTCATTCCCATCACTATCAATTGCCTTTCCTCATTCATCCACTGTACACAGATTGGTCGTCAGTTTGCTTAGTAGGTTCTCAGGCAAAAAGCAGCAAACAACAGATGATATTCCAGAAGACATTCCTTGTAAGTGGGTATAGGGAGGTTATGAAAACAAGGAGAAATAGAACTTGAACTTTATCAACAAAGCCACCTCTGTGCATTCTTCCCACCCACAGTTCTTTCCATTATGCCCCTGTCATTTCTGGTTGCATGTCATATGTTAAGCATCCCACATGCTACTTAAATCTTGGTCTTCCTTCTCCATGTATAGATTTAACACTTGGGGGATGAGCCTGTGAAGCCCTTCAGATGTGGCTGGATTCCAACTTACATCAGCCCCAGCAATATGACCAGGGACCAGCCAGTATGATCAGTTCTAGTGGGTCATGCCTTGATATCATTTTAAAGTCAGACCATTCAGTCCTCTTGCTTGATCTTCTATAGAGCAGAAGCTCAGTCTAAAGTAAAACATTAGCCAGCATTTATTTATTTTTAAACCAAGTAGTCAAGATAGCACACACGTTCACAAACACCCACTCACATTATATAAAACATTTGGAGTTTACACACCTGATTTTCTCCATTTCCCCCAAGTCACCCTACAATAAAATACTGGGTGATGGGAAGCACGAAACATGCATTCGGATGAGACATCAACATCTGTTCTACAACCTGATTTTTAGCTTTGGTGAACTCACATTGACCCATCTGACTTGTGGAGCCTTCCAACCCAAGCTGGAAGGAGTAGTGTTCAGGGGTGGAGGGAGAGATGAGAAGAGCCACAGGTCTTTTTATATACAGTAGTGCTGTGCTGAAATCTGCCCTCCAGTTTTTTTTCCTCTGGGAAGAGAGGCTTTCATTTTCCTGACTCATTCTCACGGTGTTACAGAATTTCAGTGAGTGCAGGGATGCTCGATTATCATTGCAAAGTGGCCGTGGGTTGGCTTGTTTGTCTTCTCTTTGCAGCCAACATTCCTCAAAGCTTTCCACAACCTCTTCCAGCTATCCTTCAGCTCAACACCCTTTAACCCCTTTCCTTCCCAATGCCCTGGTTCTTTTCCTATTCTGCATCCCTTGCCTTTATTTTTTTTCGTTTAACCCTCCCCCACTATTCAGAAGGAGGGGAGTTTGTTGTATTGTCTATTGAAAATTATTTGCATTCGTTAAAGGTTGCAATCCATTCCATTCCGATCAGAAGACTGGCGGTTCAAATCCCCATGACGGGGTGAGCTCCTGTTGCTCGGTCCCTGCTCCTGCCAACCTAGCAGTTTGAAAACATGAAGTGCAAGTAGATAAATAGGTACCACTCCGGCGGGAAGGTAAACGGCAATTCTGTGCACTGCTCTGGTTTGCCAGAAGCGGCTCAGTCATGCTGGCCACATGACCTGGAAGCTGTACGCCCTCAGCCAATAAAGCGAGATGAGCCCACAACCCCAGAGTCGGCCACGACTGGACCTAATGGTCAGCGGTCCCTTTACCTTTACCCATGCACAGGATTGTATGCCATTAATTTTCAATGCCGCCATTTGAAGTAGAGCCAACTGAAGTAGTTTGGGAGAAAGTTTTTAGTGTAAGAAAATGGACATACAGTAGCTAGTATCTGATATAATTAGAATGAAGCTAGTATACAGTCATACCTTGGATTCCGAATACCTTGTGAGTTGAACGTTTTGCCTCCCAAACACCGCAAACCCAGAAATGAGTGTTCTGGTTTGTGAATGTTCTTTGGAACCCGAACGTCTGATGCGACTTCTGTGGCTTCTGATTGGCTGCAGGAGCCACGTTTTAATTCCATTCGACTTCTGAGGTATGACTGTACATTAATTGTGACTATAATCCTTTTGATTTCAATAGGAAAAGACTAAGCCCATATTTCATTCTGCGGACATCAGTGTGACTTGAAGGCAAATGGAATTGTGCTCTATACTATTAATATATTCCACTATACACTATCTATAAACAACAATGAAACCTTATGTCAGCATGTGATCTGAAGGCCGTCACCTGTAGCCCTTCCATAGGATGTGGATAGAATGTATTGTTGCATGCCAGCCCAAACTCTGTGCGGTGCAAGATCCCCAGGGTTCAAGGAGCTTACCCAGGGTTTGGTTTCCTTAGAATGAGGGACAGTAGAGACTGTGCTGTCTTTATGATATAGGGTTCATTTACACATATATACAACCTGGACCTATGATGGAAGGGCTCATGGCATCAACACCCCAAGAGGGCCTTGCTTCTCCCAGCAGAAATCAGGCAATGCTCTGTCTCCCAGCTGCCCAGCCTACAACCTTGCTTTTAGCTTCTACCTCACCCCTCCACTCTGGCCTTTGCCTTTCCAACTACCAGCAAGTTGAGGGAGGGGCGCCCACCCATTTTATATCTGGCTCAGAACCACTTCCTTTGTTACCTTAATGGCCCATACTTAGAGGGCCATTACCCCACAGGAAGCTAGCCTGGCTATTCCAGGAATTAAATCCATGCTGGATCCAGGAATTTGAAGGGGGGGGGGGGCTCAGGCATACAGCCTGCCCGTCCCTCCCAAAAAAAAAAAAAACACAACAGCATAATAGAAACCTAATTCTGAATATTCTGGTTCACATACTCACACCTGGAGGTGTCTCACAGCAGTCCCTAAAAATTCCGAATCTGCACACTGTCCCAAAACGGTTAGCGACACCCCCCTCCCGCCACCAGCATAGCCTATGAAATTATTCTGAAAGAAAATGCATGGGGACATGGAGCAGCACAAAATGGCGGCCACACCTAAAAGAGTAGGGAAAGAAACAGGACCAGAAAATCATGTGGTCCTCACAGCTAACCCAACAATGGAGGGGAAAGGCGCCTACAACAGCCACTGCCGCTCAGAGAAAGAAGGCTCTTTGCACTTCAGAATGGGAGGGAGCCCAGTCCTGGCATCTATCAAAATGTGGGCATATTGGCAGGGTGTGTGTTTTCAGTGGAGGAGATGCTAGGTCTGCACAATCAGGAACTGAGCCAAAAGAACAACGTCTTCTGCACTGTGGATTTTTGAGGTAATAATAACAATAATAATAAATTCCTATTTATACCCTGCCTAGGGCCGGGCTCAGGGTGGTTAACACCAAATATAAATTACAATAAAATGTAATAGGGGAAAAAACAAAAAGGTTAATTAAAATATGGCTTAAAATGCAGTCTCATTTTAGTAGTAGCCCACAAATCAAGACCATAAAGGGAGGAAACACTTGTGCCAGCTATCTATGCTGGTCCTACATAGGCCAGCAAAAAAGCCAAGGGAAAATTTATATACCAAATCCCATTTAAGGGGTCAGAGTGAGTCTAAGCCAAAGGCATTTACTGAGACATTTGATGTGCACCATAGAATATGGGTATCATGCTGGCATCCCAATATACGACATCTCTCCTCTCCTGGCTTATTAGCACAATTTTACACAGCCCATCAGCCATGGATCCAGCCTACCAGGTTACTTGACCAATTCCATGTTTGCAGCCCCAGGCTCAAAGAATCCTCAAGAGGCTTGTTTATCTTCCCGGCTGTGTAAATGCTTTGAAAAAAAGGGAGGGTGCATTTATTATGCATTTGTTAGGGCTGCTATCCAAAACCAGGATGGGCTATTTGGGAACCATGTGGCAAAATATTATTGCAAAAGTGCCACACTGTTATCAGGGAGAATCACAGCACCTCCATGCTTCCCAAGTAATGATGTGCACTGTAAACAATAAGCAATTGAAGCATCAATGCATTAAAATAAATGGCTTGGAATATCTGGCTACATATATATTTTTTGTGGACACTGTCAGCCAGAACTACCCTTTGGTAGGCTTTTAACTCATAAAAGAAGAAAGGTTAATATAGTTTTGAGGAATGGTTTATTCACAGTTTTCTTTATGAAATATTTTTTTCTGAGTTTATTGTAGACATAAATACAAATCTTATG
This sequence comes from Podarcis melisellensis, assembly GCF_964234715.1. NCBI lineage: Eukaryota > Metazoa > Chordata > Lepidosauria > Squamata > Lacertidae > Podarcis > Podarcis melisellensis. The sequence goes on along the minus strand of NC_138530.1, from coordinate 97,834,042 downwards.
GCTCAGGTTATAACACATACTGTTAGATGTTAGAAAATATTTAATGCGGTATAGTGGTTGCACACTCTTCCCTTCCTCCTATTTTTTTCTTAGGATTTTTGCACTTGCAAGTGGAAGCCGAAGCAAAATCTGGCCCACCTAGCAACACGTTTATTTTTATATATGCCCGTTTACTCTAGAAGTACATTACCACTGGTGTGCACCCAACACTGAAGCAATATAGCACAAAGTTTGTAATATATCGCAAAGCAAATGTATCTTGCACTTGGTTACTTGTTAGCATTTTTATCTATATACAATTACATAAGATACTTTAAAGCTGCTCTTTGCCATACTACCTAGCAGCGCAAATGTCTTTCAGAAGATTTGCAGAAGTCTGTGTTTGGCAGCAGTCAGCGGCTGGGATCCAGAGAGACAGCCTAGCGGAATCTGCAACTTTTTATCCTTTGAGCAGGTGAGCCCAAGGCCACAGCACAAACTTATTTTTAAAAGTCCCTTCAGTTTCAAAAGCAATTCTGCATGTGCTGCACACACGGGGATGGGGTGTTGTTCAAGAAAGGCAAGTTCAAAGGGATCAGAGAATTTTTAAACATCTCTTTGGATGAATGGAACCAAAAGTCAGCAAGGCTATTCAGGGCAGGAAACTGAACCAGCTACATAAATTCGGTGCATACGTATTTATGCACGCAGGTAAATTCGGTGCATACGTCATGAGAAAGAAGGTCGATCCTGCTCTTGTTTATGATAGTGGAAGTTATTCCTTTGGTTTTTCCAAAGGAATGGTGCACACAGTGGGTCCAAGGAAAAGGCGTACACAAGTTCCATGGAAATACGTTGGTTTTAGGAATGACCAGCCATTGTGCTCAAACGTGTCTTGAAACCAAAAGCAGCACACAAGCCTAAAAACAGTTCTTCTAGTACATTTGGAAGACTGGGTTGGGTTTTTATTAGGAATTGATTTGGCAAGCTGGGACACTGATTAATATTTCCAGCTTTCATAGATGGCATCAGCACTTTTTGTTGATCTCAGCCCATTGCTCCAGTAAAGGATACAAGGGGTCACTAGGATATTATTTGCTGTCAGGTACAGCAGGGGTGAGAGTCAATTGAATCTCTGAATATCTAGTTCCATGCTCCAGCTATTGGCACCTGCATCTTGTCTGTGGTTAGTTCCTTGTCCACAAATGGAACACACAGGTTTTGCTGTGACGTATCTCCCCAGGCACCAATAATTCAAATGTTACACTACTGGCAGAGGTAGAAGCGTGAACCACTTTCACATCCTCTTTGCCAAGTGTGAGCAGCAGACTTCACACTCGCGGGATCTACATTTATTTTCTGTTACAGCTCAAGGTATACTAGCTGGGGAAGCATGTGCAAAACAGTGGCTCGGGGATGAAGCCAGCCGCCCACGAATATAGAAAGAAAAGAGGGCAGGGGGCTTTTCAATTGTTAAAACATCTGGGATTCAGAAATGGTTGCCCATCCACTGCAAATCAACCAGCAATATAGCAGTAGATCACAAAGTACCTTCTATCCAGCTCTGCTCAATCTCAAGTAAACCTAAACCACATTCCTATTTTGCCCATTTGGTTAAGTGCCTGGGCCTATCATCTGATGATCTTAAGGCCATTCTAAATCTTCACTTACAGTAAATGGTCATTATATATATACAGTGCAAGCTTTCCCCACTGGACTTCTCCCTGCATCAAGGAGTGACCTCAGAGTGATACAACATTCCTGCTGAGATCCGAGTACATGGGTACAGCAAGTTACACCAACACCAGTTGCTATTCCATCCCACGCTGTGAAAAGGGTTGCTATCATTGATCAAATAAACCTGTCTGGGAAGTTTTAAGAGGCTTGGTCAAACATGACCCGTAAAGTGGCTCCATTATGCAACAGTCAAGTATCAGGAGGGTTTCAAGACATCACAGAGGCCCACCGCTTGTGAAATGACTTGCAGGAATGCATACAGCTGTCATGACTTCTGGACTAGAGGTTGATAGCCCTGGTCTTGTAGTTGGCTGGCTGCAAGTTGTTACCATTTCTCAACAGTCATAGCAACATCGGAGACTGCTGGGTTGCCTATACCTGAATCCCAAGTGTGCATTATTATCAGTGGCATAGCGTGGGTTGTCAGCACCCAGGGCAAGGCAAGTAATTTGCGCCCCCTAACCCTAACTCCCAGATGTTGCGCCCGGTGCGGCCGGCCCGCCTGCACCCCCTACGCTACGCCACTGATTATTATGGCTAAATGGGAACGTAAGTTATAAAGCAAAACAGGATTGTGAAACTTGCTCTAAACAAAATGACCTCCCACCCCTATTGCTTGTAAATAGAATGCTTCTTTCCATAGATATTAGGCACCGGGCTTGGCCTGTAGACATGGCAAATGTACACTTCAATTGATTTCAGGTCAAAGCCTGCATTAATAATGTGCACTTCTAGCAAACATTCATGTATTTGGATAGTGCTGAACTCTGCTACTTTATGGATACATAATCTCATAATTTGTTTTGCTATTTACCCCCCCCCCCAATTATTCATGTACAATAAAATGGAGCACATTCTACTGCCAGCAACAGAATATGCTATAAACAAAAGAGCACCAAAACATGATCTACGATTTGTACCTACTAACATCTGTATTCATGTTATATTCTTCTACCTATTGGCAATGACTAAACAGTTTTTTAAAAAAGCAAACAAAAACCCCACACTTAAATAAGTAAAAAGGGTAAACCACGTAGTTTTATGTCTCAACATTTTCTGCAATTTTTTTTTTAATACTGAGCATTAAAAATAGTATTAGCTGTTTGCTTCAAAGGATATAAATCTAAATTACTTTTTGACTCAATACACTTTTCTTTTCTTTTGGTCTGAAGAAATATATTACAAGTTTACCTATGCCCTCTGGAATTAAGCTAGTAGACAAAATGGAAGATTTATATTGCTTTGTAAGAAGTTGTTAAGGGAGACCCACTGGTGGAATTCTATTTGATCCTTGCATTTCATTTAGTATTCTAGGATATAACTTTTGAATATAAATAATGGCAAAACTGTTGTTGTTTTTAAAAAAGAAGTAGCTTAGACCCCCTATTTCCATTAAGAACTAAGCATTTTCAACCCAAGCACACCTTATGATATTTTTTAGGACCTTATTCAAGCAAGCAATCTCACTGATTTCAATGCAGCTAGTCATATGTGTGCACACCTCTGCAAAGACTGACACTTGGTCCCAGAACTCATTTTCACCTGACACCAGAAATCTATTTGGATGAAGGTTCATCATGATGAAGACACATTTGGGTCTAAAGCAGACGTCTTTCACAAAATCACAATGTACCGTTAGATCTTTAATAGTGGAATCTGCCAAACCATCACAGACGAAACCAGTTCATCTGGCCGCTGCTGCTTACACTTCTTGTTCACTCTTCTGTGCCCTTGTCCTCCAGAGATGACCAGTACAGATACTGCTTTTCCTTCTTTGGATCGACATTTTCTACTCTGGCTAAGAGAGACTTCTTTCAAAAGCTCATAGACGGCACTCTCCTCGGGCCTGTGCTCAGTTGTGTTTGATCCATGAGACAACGTCAGGGACCCAGAAGATGAAGACAAGTCACTTTTCTGAGCGATGGAGCCTACTGAGCCTCCCAGCCAAACAGCACTGTCATTGGGGTTGCTCAGAGAAGAACTAGGTCTCTCATTGTGAACAATGTTCTTTTGGTCCTCATCTTTCAATCCCGAACGAGGACGACTCAGGCTGTGCCTTGATTTGTTTTTGCTTTTGCTTCGCTTGTTGGTCACAGAGGCCATTACAAGGAACTTAACTGGGCCGTTATGTGCATGGTAAGAAACCATTCCTCTTCCTGCAGCCGGGGGAGAAAAACAACAACACTATCATTTAAAAAAAGAGCAATTCTCATTATCTTGACCTTAATTTCACCAGCCATTCAGTCCTCGGAACAATTTTTTAAATGGTTCTCTGCACATTACAGAACAAAAACCTTGCCAAGTCATAATATTTGAAACAAAAAAAATTCTTTCCAGTAGCACCTTAAAGACCAAGTAAGTTAGTTCTTGGTATGAGCTTTCGTGTGCATGCACACTTCTTAAGTGTGCATGCACACGAAAGCTCATACCAAGAACTAACTTAGTTGGTCTTTAAGGTGCTACTGGAAAGAATTTTTTTTGTTTTGACTATGGCAGACCAACACGGCTATCTATCTGTAACTCATAATATTTGCATATTGTTAAGTCAACATGAGTTTGGTGACTACTTACTTTGCAATTGCGCAACATTTACTGCGGTGAACTCAATACGATGCTACTGTATCACATGGTAAAGGTAAAGGGACCCCTGATCATTAGGTACAGTCGTGACCGACTCTGGGGTTGTGGCGCTCATCTCACTTTATTGGCCGAGGGAGCCGGCATACAGCTTCTGGGTCATATGGCCAGCATGACTAAGCCACTTCTGGCGAACCAGAGCAGCGCACGGAAACGCCGTTTACCTTCCCTATTTATCTACTTGCACTTTGACGTGCTTTTGAACTGCTAGGTTGGCAGGAGCAGGGACCAAGCAATGGGGGCTCACCCCGTCACGGGAATTTGAATCGCCAACCTTCTGATCGGCAAGCCCTAGGCTCTGTGGTTTGACCCACAGCGCCATCCATGTCCCATATCACATGATAAACTTACCTAAAATGTTATGGGAGAGACCTTACTACAGGGAAGATACAGCTGCTTGCCAATGACGTAGTGTGAGGGGCATAGGGGCGGTTGCCCCAGGGGTGAATCATTAGGGGTGCAAAAATTCAACATCTGGTGCTGCCTCAATACAGTTGTGTACTTCTGTCACTGGGCTCCACTGAAAATGGCTTCTCCATGCGAACCAGGAAGTGACCTCTCCAGACAACAGAGCAGCTCTTCTTTTCTGAATGTGCATGCATACTTTATCCTTTTCCCTCCCGCCCATCTACCCTCTCTGCATGGCCTCAGGCACTGGCAACCCATGCTATACCACTGCTGGTCTTTGCTACCTTCTGTTGGGTCCACCTCTACTCATTGATTCAAGCTGCCTATAAATAGATACTTGCAGGTCTCTATCCATCTTGCTGAGCAATATGATGACCTTGTGCTCCCAAGTACCTTCTCCCTTCTATTGTTTCCCCCCTGATGTTACCCTTCCTGCCTGATTACCTAGGCCTGGATCTACACATGCAAAAAAAATAGTAAAGCAAACAAATGCACAATACCATTTCAGACTGAGGGTGAGCAATACCAGTTTTGAGTACCCCTCCATTTACACACACACCCCGCCCTGGGAAACAAAAAACCAGCACACCATAATGGACAAATACCTTTGACTGCTGTGGTCATTTTCCATTTTCTGGGAGGTTTTAGTGTAGGGAAACATAAACAATTGATCATCCGCTGCAGTCTGAAATGGCACAGTCCATTCTGCTACATATACAGGACAGGGGTTTCCTGCAGTCTTTTGATTGTTCTCCAAAGCCTTGCCCTGACTCTCTCTCAAGGTTAAGACAGGTGAGCAAGACTAAACCCTCACAGAATCACATAATGGTAGAGTTGGAAGGGATCCCCTAAGGCTCATCTAGTTCAACCCCCTGGAATGCAAGAATCTCAACACACTGTCCCGTCCCCCCCCCCATCCAGTTTGAAACCGTACCAGACCCTGCTTGGCTTTATGAATATGCCAGCAGTTTTGCTTTTTTTTGTTGCTGCACGAAATGTTTTCAGAAGCAGCCTATTATATATACCGGAGTTACCTTATGAATCTAGAACAAATCAGCAAAATTGAGGACATGCAGATCAAAGTTGATGTACAGTTCATGCTTTGTTCTCTGTTTTCACAACAGCATGAGTAAGGGAATCAGCTGACATGTTTTGGTTGGCATTTGCACTATCTTAACATTACTAGCTTTCTCCACAATCTGCTGCCAAGACCTTTTTTCCAATTAAGCTTAATACTCCGCTCTTGTTGCCCATATACATATTGCTGCTGGCCTTGCTGAAATAGATAACATATTTTACTGGGGAGGCCAGATGAAAGCTTCAAACATGCAGGATCCTTAAGTGCAGTGGCATTTATTCTGTAGAGTGTTCAGCTGTTATAGTTTACTGGACTAAGAAGAGGGGGTTTTAAACCACAGGGCATTTTTCTTTACTTGTTAGCATATGGACTGGCTGCTAAAAGTAGCTGACCAGTTATAACAGTGGGGGGGGGGGAAGCAAACTGCAAAACATAAAGTATCAATGCATTAGGGTTCAGAGTTTTATTTGGATTTCAAAGAATACAATGGCTATTAAGTGCAGCCTTCAAATTCAGTACATCTTACTCATGTGCAGGGACACGGGTGGTGCTGTGGTCTAAACCACTGAGCGTCTTGGGCTTGCTGATCGGAAGGTCAGCGGTTTGAATCTGCATGGCAGGGTGAGTTCCCGTTGCTCTGTCCCAGCTCCTGCCAACCTACCAGTTCAAAAGCATACCAGTGCAAGTAGATAAATAGGTACTGCTGTGGTGGGAAAGTAAACTGCATTTCCGTGTGCTCTGGCACTTGTCACGGTCCTCCGTGCACCAGTAGCAGTTTCGTCATGCTGGCTACATGACCTGGAAAACTGTCTGTGGACAAACGCTGGCTCCCTCAGCCTGAAAGTGAGATGAGCGCCACAACCCCATAGTCGCCTTTGACTGGACTTAACCATCCAGGGGTTCTTTACCTTTACCTTTACCTACTCATGTGCAATTACCAATAGGTTCTTGGAGTTTCATATACTGTAGATGTATAGTTTATTTTTATGCCATATACTCAGTTCAAAAGCTGCTGCAGGAGCCACACAATGTTCTCTAGTGCTTCAGTGTAAGTCATGCTTGTGTGTGAGAACAGCTTCCAAAGCACAGTTATCCAGCATTTCAGATCTAATCTCCATTCAGTCATGAAGGTCATTGGTTGACCTGGGGCTGATCACCTTCCCTCAGTTTAGCCAACCTCACAGGGTTGTTGTGAGGGTAAAATAGGGGAGAACTTGTTGACATGCAGAGGGCCGGGAGGCCAGCTGGCTAGCCCCGGCTGGGCCGTCTCCTTCCAGCCATCCTGCTGTGAAGACCCATCACCTCTGCTCCAACGTAAATCAATGACCCGGGCTTCAAAGCCAGGGCACACTATCAGCAGATCGAACTGTGCACATAGAATAGGCGTGAGGCTTGTGGAAGCATACTACAACTACAGATTTATTAATCATAAATCAGGACAAAGAAACATGTCGTCTCTCTCTCTCTCTCTCGTGTTCACAGAGAGAATGGGAAAAGCAAAAGCTATACACAAAGGAAGTTCCCAGCAAGCTGTGCTGGAGTGTAAACAGACATGTGACATGCAACAGTTCCACACATCTGCTCCTTAAGGTGGAATGGAAATCTCAACAGAACTATGCTTGCCACCTTGAGCTTCTTGCAGGAAAACACAGGATATAAAGGTAATAATAATAGTCATTTTACTTACCAGTTACTTTGGGAATTCCTTGCAAACGAGGAACTGGGAGTGCTACTATTATCCCAAGATTTGTCCCAACCAATAACAAGCCATGGCAAACCAGGAGGCTGGTCACAGAAACACGCTGCTGCCCTATAAGATTGAGAAGGTACAAAGTTACTCCAAAAGCAAGATATTGCATTTATTTAGTTATCTTTTAATTAAAATATATTTAGGCCATCTTTAAGGACAACAGCCCTTCTAAGGTGGGTGAGAAGATAAAGATTACATAGAAGAACACCTTAAAAATGAATAAAACAAACAAGAAAACAATCTATTATAAAACTGAGCTTGCTGTAAACAAAACATTTTTTAAAAACCTGCTTTAAGTGTTGTAGACCTACCTTATACTAACTTTCAAACTTTGTCACAAATGAAGACCTAGCAAGTCTCTTCTCTTTGTCCAGAACTTCTAGTTCAGACTAAGACTATCCCAACCCAAGCAATCCATTTTTTTTAACATCAGACTCATAGGGTTTATTCATTGCACAATGAAGCAATTGTGTAAATGTGTAGTTCACAGTTGTATAATTCTGAAGTCCTTTTTTAAAAAGGAGACATATCCTTACCCATGCATATTCAGCTACTTTAGAAGATGTATTTTTAAGCCTTTCCTTCCTCAACCTGCAAATGTGAAGCAGTGAACCTGCTTTGCACGATATTGTGCAAAATGATTTGTGTGAATGTACATATTTGAGTCTCGAATCTTTTTTAAACGTAGAACCACACATTTCATATTGTATTTAAAGGGAAATTACTGGTGCATCGCTTAAGGATGGATATCAAAACAGTAAAATATTAATGAAAGGGATAATGCTGGCTCTCTCTGGCACAGAATGCCTGAATGCTCCATCAGAACATATCAGAGGGGGTAGCCTTGGATGAATCTGAAAAGTCTGCCCTTCTAGCCAAAAGGTGAATGACACTAAGTTGATCACAGCTGGAAAGAAGACAAAAGGGGATGGCATCTGTCAGGTTGAAGTCATTAGACCTCCCAAATATTGCCAGAAGCTCCAGCCTAGAGTTGTTTTTAAATGTCAAAATAAACAAACACAAATTATAATATATTATATATAATTCTTAAGAAACAAAATACTTGCAGTGTTAATGCCTGGTACAACCTGTTCCCCACCCCCCCTCACCACTAAAAAAACTCCCCAAACCACACTGAATGGAGCCATGCCATTGTTTTCTTGGCATGTAAATGCTTATCTAATCACTCAAAGAGGTATGAAGAAGAGGAGGAGGAAGAAGAAGAAGAAGAAGAAGAAGAAGAAGAAGAGGAGGAGGAGGAGGAGGAGTAGTAGTAGTAGTAGTAGTAGTAGTAGTAGTTTGGTTTTGATATCCCGCTTTATCACTACCCTAAGGAGTCTCAAAGCAGCTAACATTCTCCTTTCCCTTCCTCCCCCACAACAAACACTCTGTGAGGTGAGTGGGGCTGAGAGACTTCAAATAAGTGTGACTAGCCCAAGGTCACCCAGCAGCTGCATGTGGAGGAGCAGAGATGCGAACCTGGTTCACCAGATTACGAGTCTACCACTCTTAACCACCACACCACACTGGCTCTCAGTGGGTGGGGCAGAGACAGGTGAGATGAAGGAACCTCAGATTGCTTGGAAAGAAATTGGAGGAGGAAGAAAGCTGGGGGAAGGCGGGGAATTTTAGTCCTTGCAACTGCCTCATGGGGCAAGATCTACTGGGAACAGTTGCTGTGCTCACTAGGCCTAAACTGCTCTGTTTTTCTGAATAAGGAGTTAACATCACTGACAGCTTGTCAGTTACTGGTGACTTGCTCCCTCTACCTGCCCCGACATAGCGATGGTAGCTAGGATGCCAAACTGTTCAGTTTCAAAGCAAACTTATAACAAAGCAGCTCCTACTTTTACTGCCAGTGAGCTGCTTTGTTATAAAATTTAATGCTACTGCATAACCTTTTTGACCACTTCAAGGAAGCCAAACGATAATACAAGTGATACTAGAAAATAAATAACCTGGTCACAGAATTTTTCAGCCTGAGCCATGGCCAAAGTGCTGAATCTGGTTGTATTGCATGATAGGATGGGAAAGACTCATGGAGGACAAGGTTCTCAATGGCCACTACCTATGATGGCTATGTTCTACCATCATTGCCAAGTACCGATTGCTGGGGATTCTGCTTATAGGCTTCTCATAGGCTTCTGACCAGCCACTTTGAGAAAAGAATGCTGGACTGCATGGGCCTTTGGTTTCATGCTACTGGGCTCTTCTTACGACTTATTAGGGACGCAGGTGGTGCTGTGGGTTAAACCACAGAGCCTAGGACTTGCCAATCAGAAGGTTGGCGGTTTGAATCCCCGCAACGGGGTGAGCTCCCGTTGCTCGGTCCCAGCTCCTACCCACCCAGCAGTTCGAAAGCACGTCAAAATACAAGTAAATAAATAGGTACCGCTCCAGCGGGAAGGTAAACGGCGTTTCCGTGCGCTGCTCTGGTTCTCCAGAAGCGGCTTAGTCATGCTGGCCACATGACTCAAAAGCTGTACGCCGGCTCCCTCGGCCAATAAAGTGAGATGAGCACTGCAATCCCAGAGTCAGCCATGACTGAACCTAATGGTCAGGGGTCCCTTTACCTTTACCTTTTTATGACTTATTAGGGTTGACATGGCAAATGTCTCCCTTACAAAATGGGGCAGAGGATGTGGTGGCTACAAGAAATCCTTGCAGAACGTTTTTGGTGGGAATGAGGCTGCAACAGCTACACAGAGAAGTAATTTTTTTAAAAAAATCAAAAAATCATTACAGTAACACCTTAGAGACCAACTAAGTTTGTTATTGGTATGAGCTTTCGTGTGCATTTGTTTCGACTACGGCAGACCAGCATGGCTACCTACCTGTATCTACACAGAGAAGTGTGAAAGGTGTGCTTTACCAGCTTCCAGTAACAAAACACACACACACACAGAAACCAGTTATACAAAACTTCATCTTTGGTTGTTTGTCATCTGCCTACAGGGTTTTGAAAATATGTGTGGATATGTTGCTAATCTTGTGTGGATATGTTGCTAATATGTTGCTATTGCTAATCTTCAGCACTTTGACAGCATTAACATGATGGCGACAGGGCAAGAATAGAGTCCCAGCATGGCACAGCAGTGCTTCAGAAATGTCTAAGTGCTGGCTTGCACCACTGAAAAAACATTGTTTCCACATGTGAAGATTGCAAGTGATTATCCAGGAATCTAACATCTTGAATGCAGAAGGAAATAAACAATCGGAGGTGAGGTCAAACGGAAATCCTCTGCTCTTGAAGCAATGGAACAACTGGGAAATGAGGAAACACCTGTTTGGGGATGTGAACGTCTAACACAATATAAAATCATCATAGGATGGTAGATGTGCAACATGATTTGTCTGTACTTCTCCATATTAAGTGCACATGGTCAGAGAGTGAGAAGCTTTTCAAATTATCGTTCTGTTTGCATTTCTCAAAAATGGTTCCTGATCAATTCAGTTTATGATCATCAACAGCTCATAATGAGCTCACTTTGGGATAAATTTATCCCACACAGGACTTGGACAATTAATAATTGTTGTAAAACTCAACCCTACAACAAATTATTCATGTTGTTGTTGTTTAGTCGTTTAGTCGTGTCCGACTCTTCGTGACCCCATGGACCAGAGCACGCCAGGCACTTCTGTCTTCCACTGCCTCCCACAGTTTGGTCAGACTCATGTTTGTAGCTTCGAGAACACTGTCTAACCATCTCGTCCTCTGTCGTCCCCTTCTCCTTGTGCCCTCCATCTTTCCCAACATCAGGATCTTTTCCAGGGAGTCTTCTCTTCTCATGAGGTGGCCAAAGTACTGGAGCCTCAGCTTCACGATCTGTCCTTCCAGTGAGCACTCAGGGCTGATTTCCTTAAGAATGGATACGTCTTATTCATGTTACATTGCATCAAATAATGGAGCTGATATCAAGAAGATAAGAATGTAATTTTTAACTCAGCAGGTCCATTGACATAAAGGTGGACAGGGGCACAACTATGCACTTACATGATCTCAATTTTGAATTTTTGAAAAACTGGGCCATTCTGTCACTTAGATCTATATAAAAAGCACACTTTCCAAATGAGACTCTTTGTTACTATAATTTATACAAATAAACTGAACGCTAATCAATTATTCAAAGTGCTTCACATGCATCATCTCAGTAACCCTTTACAATACCAGATCTGCAACAAGAATCCTTACAGACAACCAGAACTGCGGAAATGTCAGCAATGAAATTGACAAAAATCTGAATCAGGCGCTTCTGCCCAACACACTGCGTAAGCTACTGTGCTGCATCAGCTGGCATGCCATTTATTGACACCTAGGTTTAAAGTCTCCTTTGTGGATTACTGCCTTGTCGTGTACAGTTAAAGCTATGGTTTTCCCAGTAGTGATATATGGAAGTGAGAGCTGGACCCTAAAGAAGGCTGATCGCTGAAGAATTGATGCTTTTGAATTATGGTGCTGAAGGAGACGCTTGAGAGTCCCATGGACTGCAAGAAGATCAAACCTATCCATTCTTAAGGAAATCAGCCCTGAGTGCTCACTGGAAGGACAGGTCCTGAAGCTGAGGCTCCAGTACTTTGGCCACCTGGTGGAAAGAGAAGACTCCCTGGAAAAGACCCTGATGTTGGGAAAGATTGAGGGCACAAGAAGAAGGGGACAACAGACGACGAGATGGTTGGATAGTGTTCTTGAAGCTACCAGCATGAGTTTGACCAAATTGCGGGAGGCAGTGGAAGACAGAAGTGCCTGTCGTGCTCTGGTCCATGGGGTCACGAAAAGTCAGACACGACTAAATGACTAAACAACAACAACAAAGGTTTAAAGTTGACCTTTTCCTTCAGTGATAATCTTAGAGAGTGAACTGCACAGTATCAGCCTAGTTCCAAAAAGTATTTGAAGGAGAATCTTAGGGCACTTCCAAATTGTCTGTTCTTGCTGTTTGATTCTTCTCGCTGAATAAAACTCTTGGACTTTGCAAATCACCTAGCCTACATGTCTGTACATTTTATAACTGTCCAAAATCCACCCTCCTATTTAGTCATTCTTCCATTAATGAAGGCATTTTTATCTTCTGGCAGAGTTAGGGCCTATTGCAATGATGTTTTTGTTGCACTACTCTCCCTCTACTGAGGAAATGGTACCCTTTCCTGTCCCCCTTCAGTTTGCAGGAAACACATGTCACACAACAAGGTAAATAATGGAAATTGCTTTGTTACATAGCTAAGCTGTCATCAGTTGTTAAAGGAACAAATCAAGAATTTCTTCAGTCAGCGGAATTGTTCTGAAAGGATTATGTTTTATGAAATCCCATGTAAGCACTGGGGGAAATGTTAGCTTCATAATGAATAAAAATACCATTTACTGAATAATAAAAAATTACATTGAAATGTAAAAAGCCCAGAGTTCATGGCAACATGGGCTTTATAACAAAATTCCTATGATTAAGCTTGGGCTGTTCAGATCAGTGCAACAGGCATGAGTGAAAAGGAGTTAAGATTTACTGTTCCGAAAGCTATAGTTAAGCATCCCTGATTCTTCCAAATATCTTAAAACTCCACACTGGTGCACCTTGCTATCTGCAGCTCAGCTGAGGATAAATGGCAGCTCAAACTAAAATTCATGAAATTGCTCCAGTTATTCAAGGAGAAATGGGGTAGAGTTGCCGAGTTATATGTAAAATTATGTCAACTCAAGAGCATTAGAGCCCAAGGAATTGTCCAAAAGTAAGTGATGGTTCTGTGGTATGGCTGGAGTTAAGCAGGTCTCACCCTGTAAATTGCCTGGCTGAGAAGTCACCTGGAATCCATTTGTAAACCAGTGTGTAATTATTTGAAGGAAGAGCAAGGGCACAGGTGTGATGAATAAAGAAACTCAAGTATACCACGGCCAGGTTTACGTGACTGCGTGCCCCCTTCCTTTGGTGTTTCCCCAAGAGAGTAGTAAGAATCTGTTACAGTTTAAGGATCTCTTGCTTTAGAGCTTTAGTTTAAAGGAAATTAGGCAGAAAGGAGGTTCTAACCCACCATTCACCCTGTTGCACAAAAGCAAAACGAAGCTGTATAGGTTATTTTAAAATTTTCCATTCATTCATTTAGATGCTAAAAGCCATCACACTCCACCCCTGGGCACAGGTTTGCTTTTGCCAGATGTTACCTCAATGAAATATTCTCCCCCTGCAGAGCAACAAGCATTTACGACAATAAAAAACTAAGCTCACAGACACTGCCACTGCATGTTTCTCTCACAATATAGGAAGATATTGGTGACACGTTTACAGCTATAATTTTTAGCCTGTTGGCTACACTAGCTGGAGGTTTACAAATATATTACCAAACAGATAATCTGATGAGCGCAGTGTCTCCCAAACTTGGGTCTCCAGCTGCTTTTGGACTACAATTCCCTTCATCCCTAGCTAGCAAAATCAGAGGTCAGGGATGATAGGCATTGTAGTCCAAAAACAGCTGGAGACCCAAATATGTGAAACACTGTGCTAGTGAAACAGAGCATGCCGTTACTTGCACAGAGAGTTAAACTAACCTAACGAGGCAACTGTTTGCCCTGCTCACATATAAACATAGGGACGGAGCGGGTTCTCAAATTTTCAGTGAAAATGAACATGCCAGTAGGAGAGAGCAAAATCTCCCATCTCTCCCAACCGCCCTGCAGTAGCCTTGTTGCTTTAGGTCAAGGGTGGCTTATTCTGAGGCCCTCCAGATGTTGTTGGATTAACTGCTACCACCTGTTGCTGATGGGAATTGTAAGTTCAACAACATCCGGAGGGCCTCAAGATTAGCCACCCCTTGCTTCAAACAGTTCTTTCTCAACCCAGTTCAGATACTGGAAAGGAGTCCAGTTCAGAGGAAAGTGGTTAAAGCAACAGAGCAAAGCAGAGCAAAGTGGGAGAGGGAAGAAGAGTTTGCTCTCCTTTCCCTAGTGCTCCTTTGAATGCAAAAATCAAATCTCCTTTCTATATGAACAGGAAAGGCATGTGGATAAAATGAATGCAAGTATCACATTAGGAGCAACGCGCGTACTTAAGATTACTTCGAAGCACCTGTTTTGCATTATTGACCCTTCTCAGCGTTCAGAGGGAGAAACGACTGACCAAACCGGAAGGACTAAGTTTATTTTAACATGGTTTCTCACCTAAAAATACAAAGCTGGATCTTCTTAATCCTATCAAACATCCCCTATAGAGTAGGAGTGCCAGGCGCAAGGCCTCTCCATCTTGGCTTTTGGGACTCTTCCCCAGGCCACACACCACACTGCCCTCACCAGCTCTCCTTTGTTCCCTTCTGGGAGTGTTTTTGCCTGGCTGGAGCATGGCCTTGAACTGCACTAATGGCTTTTGTTTGACTGAATGAAAGAAATAATAATAATAATAATAATAATAATAATAATAATAATAATAATAATAACAACAACAACAACAACAATAATTTATACCCCTCCCATCTGGCTGGGTTTCCCCAGCCACTCTGGATGGCTTCCAGCAAAATATATTAAAATACAATAATTCAACAAATATTAAAAGCTTCCCTAAACAGGGCTGCCTAAACAGGGCTGCCAGATGTCTTCTAAAAGTCAGATAGTTGTTTATTTCTTTGACATCTGATGGGAAGGCGTTCAACAGGGCAGGAGCCACTACCAAAAAGGCCCTCTGCCTGATTCCCTGTAACTTCACTTCTCACAGTGAGGGAACCACCAGAAGGCCCTTGGCACTGGACTTCAGTGTCCAGGCAGAAAAACTGGGTTTTCTGCGGTGATGTGTAGGAACCTATGGAGGAATGAGGTTTCGTATACAAAAGGCAAGAATCACATTGACTGCTCTTCCAACTTTTGCTTCTAGACATGCCCACCAGTGGTATGAAGATCCCCAGAAGAGAATAATGCAAAGGGTTTCCTGCACCCCTTTATAGGTGGCTTAAACTCGTTGGAAGAATCGAGGGAAATCTTGCTGCTTTTTAATACAGACTACAACTAAAAAGATCATAGAATCATAGAGTTGGAAGAGACCACAAGGGCCATCGAGTCCAACCCCCTGCCAAGCAGGAAACACCATCAGAGCACTCCTGACATATGGCTGTCAAGCCTCTGCTTAAAGACCTCCAAAGAAGGAGACTCCACCACACTCCTTGGCAGCAAATTCCACTGTCGAACAGCTCTTACTGTCAGGAAGTTCTTCCTAATGTTTAGGTGGAATCTTCTTTCTTGTAGTTTGGATCCATTGCTCCGTGTCCGCTTCTCTGGAGCAGCAGAAAACAACCTTTCTCCCTCCTCTATGTGACATCCTTTTATATATTTGAACATGGCTATCATATCACCCCTTAACCTCCTCTTCTCCAGGCTAAACATGCCCAGCTCCCTTAGCTGTTCCTCATAAGGCATCGTTTCTAGGCCTTTGACCATTTCATTTTGGCCTAGAAGATGAGTATCACCACTAAATTTTACCATTCCGACACATAGCAGCCATCTATTTCTCAAAGTGAGCAACATACATTTACAACACTAGCCTGTTAATAGGATGGGTAGGTTTTTTCCTCCCCATCCCTGCAAGATGAGGCTATAGGAGAGGTCTGATTTCTGCACTGTTCTAGCGCAGGGATTTTAAAAGTGCGGTCCATGACACATGCATGTCAAGCGGTGCCCACCTGCTGCTACCTAGCAACAGCTTCCCTCCCCTCTGGGTGTTCAGTACAGCAAGAGAGTATTGAAGGAACAAGAGTTTTAATTTAGAAGCCTTTCAGGCAGACTTTAATATGATGGTCGTAATATAAGGGGATGTGGGACCCATAAAAGAAAAATGGAATATCGACCTGCAATATAGGAGGTGTTTTTTTTAATTAAAAACAAAAAAAGGTGTGTTACCAGGAAAACCATTTCAGTTCAGAAAGCTGGAGGGGCACAATTAAGAGGCCTTGTTTTCAGCCCGTTTCTTTCTTTGCCCCCTTTCCTCAAGGTAAGTTATAACCAACAAGCCCATTAACGGCACAATGATTATTTCAGATATAAATAGTCTAAAGTGAAAGGGAAGGAATATGAAAAGGAATCACCAGGCAGCTGGTTATTTTGGGTTTACAGTGTTGCTACATTTTGACTCAAAGTATTGATTTATCCTGACATCAGTTTTGTGCCCCCACCCCCAAAATATTTTCTGTAAATTCTTTAAAAGGATTTAATTCTCAGAAGTTTTCCTTCCGCACTGTCATTGAAACTCTCTGTGTGTTTGTGCATACATGTACATCATTATCCTGTTGCTTTATGAAATTGACCTTCTGCTAAAGTAGTCCCAGCCATAACTCAGCATTAGCAAATAAAATATGTACAAAAATATCATGTACATAGGATCCCTGACAGAGCAATAAACAGCGATGCAAAAAAGTGATACCCAGTGTACTCATTTTAAATGTTAAAATGATTCCTTTTCTCAAGTGTAACACATTTGTTTCAAGGATCAATCGCGATTCTAAGAACTCTATTGAAACTTCGGCTGTTCGCTTTTAAGGAGAAGAAAAATTCTTGAGATAAAATAAAAGCAGCTGAAATGTTATGGTAATGACACCAGGGCACACACACATATATATAATTAACTCAAGCTCTTCAACAGAAAAGCACAGTTTACATCATCTTGTTTTATTTCCATGGCAATTGCAGCTAAGACTGAATATTTTCCAGTTAGCTTTTTCTCCCTCCATTAAAAACACACAAAATAGTTACTACCAAGCATAGAAGGTTGAGGGGGAGAGGGGGAATACAGTTTGCCCCTAACACTACAAAACATTGATTCTTTTTCCACAATGGTAGAAAACTGAATGGAAACCCTTTCTGAATTCAGGACAAGTTTATGTGTGAGTATGAAACAAAGTTAGACATGGCTATTAGAAAAACTGGGGGGACCCCAAACATAGCTTTATTAAAGTCAAAACACAGGGCATTTTGGACCTAATAAAGCTGTCGGTGAGACAGAAGGGCTGGCAGTGGATAGGGATATTTTACTATATTTGAGACTAGTTAAGAGCAAAATCCACACCCAACTCCCTACTACCTACTCTCACGTTTACAGGTAAAGGACACACTCAGGAATTGCTTTGAAAATGTCTGTCTGTTTCCAGGTCATTCTATTTATTTATCTCCCACCTGCATCCTATGGCAGGACTCAGGGTGTCTCACAACATAAATTAAAATGGATACAACTAAAACACACAATATAAATAGAAATATTAAAAAAGAAATTAAACAAGCAACCCTATTAAAAACAACATTAAATACTCTTAAATATAAAAACAAAAAATAAACCAATTGCAGGCTTCTCACTGTAATCAAGCTGTGCAAATTTGAATTTAATGAACAACTGAATGTAAATTCCCCTAAAGATTGAGTTTTGCTAAAAGGGGTAGGGGGAAGGGCCATAACCATCTAACAATAAGGGCGTGGTAGGGACGTGGGTGGCACTGTGGTTTAAACTACTGAGCCTCTTGAGCTTGCCGATTGGAAGGTTGGCAGTTAGAATCCCTACGATGGAGTGAGCTCCCGTTGCTCTGCTCCCAGCTTCTGCCAACCTAGCAGTCCGAAAGCATGCCAGTGCGAGCAGATAAATAGGTACAATGGTACCTCGGGTCACAGATGCTTCAGGTTACAGACGCTTCAGGTTACAGACTCCGCTAACCCAGAAATAGTACCTCAGGTTAAGAACTTTGCTTCAGGATGAGAACAGAAATCGTGCAGTGGCACAGCGGCAGCGGAAAGCCCCATTAGCTAAAGTGGTGCCTCAGGTTAAGAAACAGACCTCCAGAACGAATTAAGTTCTTAACCTGAGGTACCACTGTACTGGTGTGGCTGGGAAGGTAAACGGCATTTCCGTGCGCTCTGGCTTCCATCCCGGTGTTCCATTGTGCCAGAAGTGGTTTAGTCATGCTGGCCACATGACCCGGAAAGCTGTCTATGGACAAACACTGGCTCCCTCAGCCTGAAAGCGGAAATGCAACCCAAAGTTGAATTTGGCTGGACTTAACTGTCAAGGGATCCTTTACCTTTACCTTAAAGTGCTTAGTAACCACATTTTGGGCAAAGATATTGGGGTGACTTCTTCTACAGCTTGCTTCATAGTCATAGGCACATCTTAAATATAAGCAATTGCTTAAAAACAAGTATAACAGTGTCCAGGCAGACATAAAAACTGGCTTTTCATCTTCAAATACCAACTTTGAAGCTGTGCACAATTTTTTTTTTTTTTTAAAAAGCTATGCAAGATACAGTGGTACCTCGGGTTACAGATGCTTCAGGTTACAGACTCCGCTAACCCAGAAATAGTACCTCGGGTTAAGAACTTTGCTTCAGGATGAGAACAGAAATTGCACGGCAGTGGCGCGGCAGCAGCGAGAGGCCCCATTAGCTAAAGTGGTGCTTCAGGTTAAGAACAGTTTCAGGTTAAGAACGGACCTCCAGAATGAATTAAGTTCTTAACCCGAGGTACCACTGTATGGAAAGAAAGCTGGAATACTATGCAATTATGTTTACCCCCCCCCCAAAAAAAGTTTTTGTGATTATGCAAATTTTCTTTTTAGCTGACATGCCTGTGAAGCACTGGAACACTCAAAAAGTTCCACAACCTGAACAAAGCGGACACCCTTAAATAAATGTATATAACGCTGGTACCTGATAACATATTGTGAACCAGGGTAGCGACATTCACATCTTGGAGATGCTTAAGGGTTTCGGTGTGGAAAAGGCGAAGCGTAGATCCCGATGTGAAGGCAATCCAGATTCCAACTCCTGCGACAGCCATATGAGAAATCACCATCCCTTCCTCTTGATGGGCTTCAAAGTGGCACTGAGTAATAGACAGAAGTAACTCAAAATAACATAGCAGAACAAAAAACACCTGCAATCTGCAGTTCTCATTGATGATGATTAGCCTGCTCTTCACCCTAAGGTTCCAGGGCAGGTTACCATAATGAAAACAATTAAAGGTTGGTTGTTTTCTCAGGGCAAACCAGGTACCCACTGTAAGCTGTGTCAAGAATTAAACTCTCTCTCTTGTTCCCACAACATACATGTATGGATGGAAAACTCATGATGATCAGGAAACTCCAAATGCTGTATTTTATTGAAACTGTATTTTAACACTGGGATACAGATGTTCAACAACAGCATCCAACTCCAAAATACAAGGGTGTGTCCTGAGGTGTCACTCTGTTGATGGTAAGGCTACTGTCAGCAGAGCAGGAAGAGAAACAAATTTCAAAACCTCCTCCTTCTTCTTGGAGTCTTTGCAAGTTCCTTAAATATGCACTGGAGCAGGATTTTTTGGGCAGTAGGGGGCAGCAGATTTGAGAGAGGTGCCAAAAACTGCTTGCCTCCCTGTTCCATTGGCAGAAGCCTTGTCACCAGCTGAGCGACACAGCTACAACCCACAGAACATATCAATCACCAAACTCAACAATAGAAGGAAAAGAGTAATCAAGGGAAAAAAAGTAGGTCTTCAAGGAGTGGGTCTTGTCAGAGAATAGTTGGTAATGTGTCCCAGAGCGATGGGGCCTTTACCGAATAGGTCTTCTCCTTTACACCCACAACAACTGACTGTTGCTCACCCTGGCATTCGAAAATCCAGATTTCCTCAAAATTTAACCAGAGTGGAACCAATTGGATGACAGAATCCTGGAACAATGATGGATCTGAACTCTGTTCACCCTAGGGATTTTAACAAGTTATAGCGAGAATAGTCTTGTTCCATTAAACTTCACAGATTTCAGCCCACCCTAGACAAGGAATGTTGACATATCGGTTCAAATATCTGCATGTAATATGTTCTATACTCATTCGGATAAGCAAAATAGCTTATGTTGCAGATGCCTCTTGATAAAAGGATAAATTGTGACAGTTCCAGTTATATTATTCTGCAAAACACAGTTCTGAATCCTCTCCTTTAAATATATGGGAACAGATGGCATTACTCAAGGAAAGAACAAGACCGGGGAGGGGGGGGGGAGGGAATATATGGCCAAGAAAGATTGTGTTAATTTTGTCAAATCAATTGACTCACATCAATCATGAGAAAGTTCAGTTCAGCCAGGATCCACAATATTCTGTTTTAAAATCTAAAGTTACGAAAGGCAATTATTAACAGCATTTTTTAAAACTGAACTCTGAGTTAAAAGGTGGGTGAAAAATTGAGCTGTACAGGAAAAAATACAAATGATATTAGGAATAAATCAAATCTTTCCAAGTGGGTTATTTGAGGATCATTGGTTGCTGTGATACATATCATTATGTGACACCATGCAGCACTATTGCTTTCTTTATGATTAAGATATATTAGAGAACATTATGAATATTAGTAATTTCAAAGCTGATTCTCCAGTGGGAGGAGGAGGAAAGAAGTTGCTAGGTGCCTCTTTGAAAAGAAGATAAAAATACTCAGAAGAGAATCAAGTAAATGCAACACTAATTTAAAAGTTTTATATCACTTGCATGCTGTGCTTCGTAGGTTTTTAAAAAGTAACAGCCGTGAAACTGATCAAAATAAAATGGGAACGCATAAATAAAACTCAAAGCCAAGTAGGCTGTTTTTACTAACACATTAGATCTGCAATCTTACACACTTGGAAGTCCCACTGAACTCAGTGCTATTTAGAGTGCATTCCCTACGCATATCTACTGAGAAATAAGTACTGACAAACTCAAAAGTACACACACAAAACACTAACTATGAAAGCAGCTTAAAGTAGACATTGAAAGTAGGCATTGAAAATATATTTATTTTAAAGGGTGCGATGTACTTTTCCTATACTCAGAGCAGATTCCTTCAAAACATTAACTCAAGATAAGACGTATTAACGCAAAATAAGCAATGAAAAACCTGCAAATGCAAACCAAAGAATTAAAACCCAACAATCAAGCGCCCTTAGAAATGGGAAGATTTTATATTGTACGCAAAAGGAAGCAGCTGTGGGCTCACCGAGAAGAGTACTGTTATTGCTCCAATACTGTAGAGCTAAGCCCTGTTCCTTGCACCTGGTGCCCTCCTGTTGCAGAGCAAGACCGTCAATTAAACAGTGATTGATCATACAGAGAACATGGGTCTCCAAGGTGTGTGCATGTTTCAGGCCTTGAGGTGTTTAAGAAATTAAGCACCAATTGCTTCTATGTGGCCCAGAAGCTGACAGGCAGCTAGTGCAATTGCTGCAAAGTAGGTTTAATGCATTCCTACCTCACAGTATCTCTCAGGAGGCAGATAACTGTGGGAATATTAACCTATTTCCTAGCACACGTTTATTGAAAGGAACTGTGCTATTTGGAAAAAAAGATGTCAATATTTTAAAAAAGAAGTTACCCTTTCCCAAATAGTATAGGATGACGTGCACCATTTCAGCAATGCATACCATTCAGACCAGAGTTCCAAAGACCTTTTAAAAGCAATTCACCATTTCATATAGTACAACATAAAAAATAGCACATGCACATCAACAAATAGTGCTACTAAGGCAGAAAGAGACAGTGCTGAACACCATCTCTCAGTTGGTACCATTCTTGAATCCAAGCGGCCGCAGAAACTAACAGCCAGTTTCCAGGATTTATACCTAAAGAGTATCATTACTACATTACCAAATAGTAGTCATTTAAAAACAAAAAACAAAACAAAACAGCAACTAACTAGAAGCTGTGCCAAAAGCACCGACTGGAGAAACAATGGGTATCCCCTTGAACGCCAGCCTTGCAAATTAATGTCAGTCACCCAACCTCTTCCCAGTCTCTCTCTCTCTTCCATTTTGCCATTACTTCTGCGTGTGAAGTTGCGCTCTCTTTCTCCTTTCAAAGCAAAGACACCCAAAGCTACCATAGTGCCCTACTGTTTCCTCTGCCAGGGGAGAAACAACAACAAGTGTAATTCAGTACAGTGGTACCTTGGTTTGCAACTGTTTTGGATTACAACCACGTCAAACCCGGAAGTGCGTGCCCCTTTTTTTGGATTGTTGTTGTTGTTTAGTCATTTAGTCATGTCTGACTCTTTGTGACCCCATGAACCAGAGCACGCCAGGCACTCCTGTCTTCCACTGCCTCCTGCAGTTTGGTCAAACTCATGCTGGTAGCTTCAAGAACACTGTCCAGCCATCTCGTCCTCTGTCGTCCCCTTCTCCTTGTGCCCTCCATCTTTCCCAACATCAGGGTCTTTTCCAGGGAGTCTTCTCTTTTCATGAGGTGGCCAAAGTATTGGAGCCTCAGCTTCAGGATCTGTCCTTCCAGTGAGCACTCAGATTGAGCACTTAGAACCGATTTCCTAATTTTTTTTTTTGGAGGCCCCACTGGCAAAAGCTCGCCTTGGGTTACAACCTGTTTTGGTTTACAACCGGACCTCCAGAATGGATTATGGTTGTAAACCAAGGTACCACTGTACTATGGTTTGCTACCCATTGGGATTCGTAGAATCATAGATCTGGGAGAGATCCTGAGAGCTACCCAGCCCAGTCCCCTGTATTGCACAAATCTTTTGCCAAGCATTGGGCTCAAATCCACTACCCTGAGATTGAGATTATGAGTCTCATGCTCTACTGATGGTCCTCTTCCAGAAGAGAAAGAAGAGAACATGCACATGTCTAGCAATTGCCCTCCAACCATTTTCCCATTTCTCTAATGGGGGAAAGCCCTTTCCAAGCCTGAAGAGGAGAGGGAGTTGCGGGCAGGCCCCTCCCACATTCGCGGGGGGCTTCCCTCGCCCCCCGCGAGAGTTGGGGAATCCCTGGGCGTGCCTGCAACCCAGCCCGCCAATCGGCGGGCGAGGGGAGGCGCGGCCTGGGCTACTTAAGGCCAGGCACGCCCAGGGACCGCCCTCTTTTCCCCTTGCCCCAACGTGTCTGTGTCTTCATTTCAACTGGGGAGGAAACTTGCCACGCAAAAATAAAATGCATTGCAGTTGTTGCTACTCTCAGCAAAATGAATCCACCCTAGCATTCTTCCGGTGGCCTCAGCAAGCCACTGCATCTTCAATTTCCTCCTCTCCAAAGGAGGCCTGTATTTCTTTTCTCAAGCTGCAACTCTATGGCAACGCTAGATCTCCATCACACATTTTTTGGAGTCACAGCCAAATCTTTCAACATAGTGGTGCCTGCGATGGCCGACCACTGTTACAACAGCACATCACATAGTTTGCATCTCTCTCTCTCTCCCACACACACACTTACACCCAGTACAAACTCTTTTGTGATTCAGGCCCAAAGAGCTGTGCCAAAAACTGAACTGTGCTTTCTCAGGCATAGCAAGTTCTGTATAATGGGCACCATTGTTCAGGAGAAGTGACTGACTTTTAACTACTCGGGAGAAAGAGAGAAAGAGCAGCATTTAGGCAGCCTACCAAGGAACACAGGGTATTTCTTGTTTATCTAGCGCGTTTCAGATGGCTTTGTTTGTTTTTAAAATGAAGTTGTCATGTATTTCATCCACACACAAAAACACTGAACAGTAGAATTGTTTTACATCTCCGCCGAGGCACTTTTCTCCCCTGAACACTGAAAGGAAGATCCTTTCGTTTCACGAACACTGAGCTTTCTGTGCACCAGACACCTACGAGATGGGACCTGAGACAATTCTGAAGTAGCAGCTTGTTAAGCTGGAAAGCAGCCTTGCCAAACATGCATGAGAGGCAAGTAATCAAAGGCACCCTAAAACCCAATAATGGTTTTGTGAAATCCGCTAGTTATTAAGCAACTCTCTTTTGCGGCAGCTAGCCTGGTGACTGGGAGTGGCCATCAAGAACATATAACACCCGTCCTGAAAGACCTTCATTGGCTCCCAGTATGTTTCTGAACACAATTCAAAGTGTTGGTGCTGACCTTTAAAGCCCTAAATGGCCTCGGTCCAGTATAACTGAATGAGAGACTCCACCCGCATCGTTCAGCCCAGACACTGAGGTCCAGAGCCGAGGGCCTTCTGGCAGTTCCCTCACTGCAAGAAGTGAGGTTGCAGGGAACCAGGCAGAGGGTCTTCTCAGTAGTGGTGCCTGTGGAATGCCCTCCCATCAGATGTCAAGGAAATAAACAACTATCTGACTTTTAGAAGACATCTGAAGGGAAGTTTTTTTATGTTTGATGTTTTATTGTGTTTTTAATATTCTGTTGGGAGCCCCCCAGAGTGGCTGGGAAAACCCAGCCAGATGGGTGGGGTATCATCATCATCATCATCATCATCATCATCTTTTGGAAGGGCAAACACTTCACAATTGATAGAATTTCAATAATGCAACAGTATTAGCATGCTAATTCTATGCACTGCTCTGCTTGCATAGCAACATCTAGGAATAAGTCCTGGACTCGCGTTCTGGCTGGGGCACTACCATAACTTCTAGATTGACATTGGGAGCTGGTACTGGTGAAGGTTCTGCAGCAATCACAAAAATGGAGGTGGATGTTTGCCCTGTCCAAGAAACAGCAAAGTGTTATCATGTTCAGGGCAGCTGGGCTTGCTTCTTCCTACTCCAGCCAGAATATTTGTGTCCATGCATTCTTATGAGACACCCTTGCAAGCTCATTTGAATTACAGTGTCTTTGTTTGCAGAAAAGAAAAATGAGGATTCCCTCTCTTGTAGATTCCCGATAACTTACATACCCTTCTGAGAGCTACAACATACTGGGGCGAGGTAGGGTGGCCAGAACTGCAATTGCTAAATAAAACACATAGACACACACATTATAACCACAATGTTATAGACTGGCATGCACTTCCAAGAGAGCTTAGACCAAAAAGCTTCATTTAAGTTCTGCTTGTGATAAGGCTTCCAAAAGGAGGCTTCCAAGTGTCCTAAACGCACAGCAAGGAACAAACAATGGACAGGAAGCCACAGAGATGGCTCTGCATCTCGGCTTATTCTTTTGCCTTGAAAATATTTAACATGTGAGAAAGACATTAAGCAGCATTGATTATGGACATTAAGCAGCATTGATTATGGACACGAGAGTGGCTGAGACACGAGAGTGGCAATTGATCTTGAGTGTGCATGTTGTTAAGGGCAATGCGTGCCATATTTGTTTGATGGGTGTTTTGGCATCAGGCAAGGATGCTGGCACCTGAAGTGGTCTGGTGAATGGAAAGGGTTAGCAGCTCACAGAGAGGTAGGCAGCCGAGGACAGCAGTTGTCAGTCTCAATCGACTTCTGCTTTACATACCGTATTTTTTGCTCTATAAGATGCACTTTCCCCCTCCTAAAAAGTAAGGGGAAATGTGTGTGCGTCTTATGGAGCGAATGCAGGCTGTGCAGCTATCACTGAAGCCAGGAGAGCAAGAGGGATCGGTGTGCACTGATTCCTCTCGCTCTCCTGGCTTCAGTGAAAGCCGCACGAAGCCTCTTCAGGGCAACGGGAGGAACGCTCCCCCTGCCCTGAAAAGGCTTGGCACGGCTATCCTAGAAGCCAGAACAGCAAGAGGGATCGCTGCTTTTGCTGCGCACCGATCCCTCTTGCTGTTCTGACTTCGCTTTGCTGCAGAAGCGCTGCACAGCTTTCCCTCTCTGCGCAGCGCCCCTTCAGCGAAGCAGGAGGAGAAACGGAGCCCCTTTCATTTCTCCTCCCTCTTTGCTGGAGAGGCACTGCACAGAGAGGGAGAGAATATTTTTTTCCCTTGTTCTCCTCCTCTAAAACTAGGTGCGTCTTATGGTCGGGTGCGTCTTATAGAGTGAAAAATATGTAATTCTCTTCGCTATTCTCAAGAGTGCTGGGCTGAGGCCACAGTTGGGTTCCGGACCTCTAGCCACGATACTCTTTGTATATTAATAATATTGTCCTCCTGTTCTTCCCAACACCCTGCAAGTATAATTGAAGCTTGATTTTTTTAATTTTAAGACAGAAGGGACAGCATACACATGTCAAGTAGTTTTAATGCCAAAAGAGCTGTATCTAAAACTGGCAGGGGGGAGGAAGAGTAGAGATTTCGACTGGATTTGAAGTTGTTTGAAAAACAGGCCATAGCTTTGCTTTAAAAAAAGCCCTGAGGTATCTGATGGCCGGGGTAGAGGGTGAGTTCTCCAAAGCAGGGCTATGGTTTGGCAAAGACAACAGAGGTACCAAATACAAAGGTGACAAACTGTGGAGAGGCCACTAACAAAAAGTTAATGGCTAGTGCTTCATCCACACTCAGCAGGTGAGAAGTGCAAAATTCAAAGAAGGATAGACATGGGAGCTGTACTTTAATCATGGATTGTTCATGTCTCTGTTCCCTAAGTGTTTATACTGTTGTCAGGAGGAAAAGCAAGCATAATAAGCTTTCGGCTTGGACACCCTTAAAGCGCAATGACTCATTTCTAGCCTGAGCTATGATGAGGTGAGAACAAACCAGATCACCATATTTTCTGCAGGTGTTAAGCTGAAATGAAATGTCCACAGTTCATGTAAAAAACAGGGCTATATGAAACATTTTTTTTTTAAAAAAGGCATAATTGGAAGGGTTTTGCTTTGTTTTGTTTACCTCTACAGTATGAGTTTCGGTACTGATTATAAAAATTTGTCCGCCAGAAGCAGCCCAGATGGTTTCTTCCATGACAAGGAGACTTCTTACTGGAAGGACACCCAACTTGACTACTTTCTGAGGTTCTGAGTTCCAACTTCCATCTTTAGCAAGAAGAGACAAGAGAGAGAGAGACAAAAACAGCTGTCAATGGATGCCCAGGGAGATCATGAGACAATCTATTTTCATATCTAATATGATGCAGTCCTCCTTGCCCAGAATGCATTCTATTCTTTTCTTTCCCCTGTCCTGCTGTAGCCTCTATTCAAATGAGTTTTGTGAGGTTTTTGTACTGCTTCAAAAACCTCTTTGACCAAAGACCACAGCTGGGCAGGGGGGAAAAAACCAAAAACTCGAAGGCATCGAGCCACAGACAACAATGGCAATACCATGCAAGGAACACAGGAAGCTCCCTTATTCTAAGTCAGATCATTGCTTCATCTAGCTTAACATTGTCTGGACTCTGGCAGTGGCTCTCCAGGGTTTCAGGCAGACAATCTCTCCCCCCATACTTGGGAGATGCTGAGGATTGAACCATTTGCATGCAAACCAGCTGTGTTATAATCCTCTCAAACAGTGGTCTACATACAACACACTGCAATTGGTACAACAGGCCGAAAAGATCATTATTAAGTGGTTCACTAAGACTCTCAGCAGTTTTCAACTGCACCAACAGCGGGGTGGAGTTTGGGAACCACTGCAATACTGGTCTTTGAATTCTGGGGGGAAAAGGACTATTGTAGGACGCACGTCAAGATGGAAGCAACATGAGAGCATTTCCTCCCGGAAATCATTAGGGGTGGAAGAAAGAAGGGCCTTTGCATTAAAAGAAAATACCCAATTGTTGCTGTGCTCTAATCCTAATGTTCGGTTTTCTAGAGAATGGCACTGCTCCACTAATTGGCCTTCCTTCCTTTGAACATTTGGCAGCTCTTTTTGCGAAACACTCACAGTTGGCAAGGGGAAAAAAGGGGCTCGAATAATATATAGGTTAATTCTTTGACATTCATTCATGATTTTTTTGTCATATACTTGGTTTAATTAAATATGATGCGTCCCCTTCCCTTGCCAGTTTGCCTCGCTTCTGCTTTGATTTAGCTAAAACTAACATTCATCTTTTGGTATGATAGCTTCCCTCTTTTCCTCGCAAGCTCCACCACTGGTGTTTCAAAGGAACTGCCAAAACAACCACATAAATAGGGCTTGTTAATTGAGTTGTGCAGTGAAGCATAAACATTTGTACATCGCATTGTCATGAATAGTGACTACTGACCACATTTTTTTAAATGCCAGGGCAGTGAGATTTAAAACATGCACCCATGGTTGGTACAGACTTGTGTTTTCACCTATGGAGCAGTTGTATAGCTAAAACTTTCCACGAGCTTTTCACTAAGTTCCCACTACAGAAGAAACAATCCACTATTTAGCGACTTGTCTCTTGAATAGGCTTAGCTGCTTAATAGTTATCAAAGGATGTTTGGCTGCATGTGTTCACATCTACACTTTTTGGGATCATAACCCTTTAGTAGGAACATTCTAGAAAACTCTGTGCTGGAAAAGAGACATGATTTTTTTTGGTATATAAAATGAGGTTTCAATGAAAGAAAATGTTTGCCTTTGAAAAGGTTCCATAGATTTAATTTTTCAACTTGGGGCAGAATTTTCTCCCTATGTTGAGTGCCAAAGCCTCTGATGAACAGAAGTAGGGCTTTAGAAAGATGGTGGGATCAATACTCCAGGATCAAACATAGGGGCTCCTTTACTTTTAGACTTAACTTCTGAGTGTCAGTGGCATAAGAAACATACAGTGAGGGGGGAAAGTATTTGATCCCTTGCTAACTTTGCCCGTTTGCCCTCTGACGAAGAAATGACCAGTCCATAATTTTAATGGTAGGTTTATTGTAGCTGTGAGAGACAGAATAAAACATGCACATCAATCTCTGACTTTTGTCTTCTAGGTTTTTTGGGGGGGTTTCCTGTTGTTAGCAGGGGATCAAATACTTTCCCCCTCACTGTAATTTCTGCATTGAACATGGAAAATTTGTTGCTTGTTCTTGTCAAGATAGCTGGGCAGAGAGTTAATGTTTGGCTAAAGCCCAGATAAATTATTTCTTCAGGAAACATAAAAACAGATGATCATACAGCATAATCGCACAGATTCCTCTATAGTTTTTCAAGAAAGAACACTACCCTACATTATATACCCAACGAAGTAGCTTCATTTCATTTTCTACCTCATTTATATTTGCAACACCATGAACTCTTGCCGAATTGAATGAACAGTTCAAGTTTTACTATTCAAGTGGTACATTCCGGATTCCTTGTTAATAAACAACTCGTGCCAATCATTACTGGTTCAAATTCTCTGTCCTATTACTCTTCAGCCTTGATTTATATGTCCAGCGAAATAGGTCAGCACTTCAAAAATGGATCATTGGAAAAACAGCTTTGTACGAAGATCATGGTTACAAAAAGGGAAAGAAAACAAATGCTTGCTGGGGGGAACGGGACCTTGATATGACTGGGCATGCTTTTTTATTAGGTACAGAGAAGTGCCATAATCACAGCAGATTTTAAATTAAGAAAGAGCAGCCTAAGTTAGAGAGGCCTACAAATATTAAAGAGAGGCTGCCACTGCAAGGGGTGCACTTGGAGCTCTCTGCTTAATATATGCATAGCTGTAGCATTCCAGCAAATCATTCTAGGGCATGTGCTACAGCCAGAGGCAGCAGTTCTATTGCTGCCAACTCTTCCTGTTGGACAATGGAGCACTCTACAGCCATAACTTTTATATTTGATGCTGGGCAGTGCCGGATTTATGTATAAGCAAAACAAGCTATAGCTCAGGGCCCCACTCTCTCGGGGGCCCCCCGAAAATTTAAAGGAAAAAAATCCAGGATGTACATTTCCAAAATGTAAGATAAAAAACAAATAAAATAAAACCTACATACAGCAACAGTGTTTTGTGTTGTGTAGGTTCCTGTGATGTAAGTAATGGACCCTGCCTGCTAGCCTGTTCCCTAAAATATCACTGGTTTGCTCATTTCTGTATACAGGGTGCCTACATTCTGCATGTGCAAATGGCTTTCAATACCTATTAGGTCCATAAATTACCATATAGCATGTATTCAACACGAAAAACAGTGACAATTTGTTGTTGACAAAGGACTACTGGACATATAAAGGGCCCCATTACCTTCAGTAGCTTAGGGCCTCATCAAACCTAAATCTGGCCTGAAGCTGGGCTGTGGGGTGCTTCCTTTCCAGTAAAGGTAAAGGTAAAGGGACCCCTGACTGTTAGGTCCAGTCGTGACCAAATCTGGGGTTGCGGCGCTCATCTTGCTTTACTGGCCGAGGGAGCCGGCGTACAGCTTCCGGGTCATGTGGCCAGCATGACTAAGCCGCTTCTGGAGAACCAGAGCAGCGCATGGAAACGCCGTTTACCTTCCCACCGGAGCGGTACCTATTTATCTACTAAGCCATAAAAAGCAGGGTGGTAGTGGCAGTGCAGGGCAAGCAAGCAAGCCAAGAGAACAGGCAAGGAAAGGACCATCACAGGTCACTGTGCCGACCCTTTGCTCCCGCTTCCACTGCCTCCTCCTGCCATCCTGCAACAGCCTCTCTTCTCGTTCCTTAACAGAAGCAAGAATATGTGGCAGCAATTGACAAGCCACTTAGAGGTTCCAGCACATCACAGCATCCAATCTGCTGATAGGCTATAGCCACACACTTATTTTTATTTTTAATGACAGCTCAAATTGCTCCAAGTACATATTCAGCAAAAGGAAAAACAAAACAATGAAATCCTGATTTTGGCAAAAGATTCCAAAGGCATTCTAGGTGTTATATATCATTTCTGTACCTTCCAGCTTTGTGTAGATGGCAATGTTACCATTGACAAGGCCAGCAAACAAATGGTGAGTCTTGTACACGAGGCTCATGACAGTAGATTTCTCAGGAGCAAAGAAATGCTGAAGTCGCACCTTCTTTGAGCCTTGGCTACTTTTGTAAACAGAGATGCTATTAAGAAACAAGGGGAGAAAACATGCTTTAATACAGGTTTATATTCATTTTTAAGGTATCCTGGCAACTCTTAGAGAAATAAAAAGAAAAATGTATAGAACAGCAAAACTAGACATCTAATATAAATATGTGACGTGACACAACTGGGCTATGCATCTCCCCATCCTACTTCATGCCATTTGTGGGCAGGAAAACAGTGCAACAGTCTCATGCCTCATGTTGTTTATATTAGATGTTACAAGACGAACAGACTATAGTGACATAGAGCAAGGAAGGCTGGTGAATTTTATAATACACCATTTGGCTTTAGATTAGTCAAAACACAACGCAAACTACACACACACCTTCTACTGTAAGACAATATGACATTGAATAAAGCATGCAAATCAATGAACTAAAAACACTGAAAACCACCTTCCTTCTTCCATGCCAAGGCAAATGGTAGGCACACTGGAGGGCTTCGTCGGCGTATCTTCTGGCTCAGAAGGCATATTTGATTCTTTGCGTTTCTCGTATTCTGGAATGTAGACCATGCAGAGAATCCGCGATTCCACATTGAAACATTCAATAACTTTTGGACTGGAGTTTTGGAATGATACGATGGCAATTTGGCCCATTTGGTTAGTACAACTGCCAATCTGAATTTGGAAGAAAAGATGATTGTACTTTTGTAAGCAAGATCCCCGTTAACAAAAAATGCATGCAGGGCGAAACTAATTAAAGAAAGCTTCATCAAGGTTTCAGCAGTGAAATGAAGTTTTTCTGGCAACTCAAGGCTTTAAGAGAGAGATAGAAAGAAAATACTGAGGACAGGAAGGGGGAATTCAGTTTTATTCATAACAGATGAATTGGGAGCTGAGATTGTCTGTTGCAGTTGTTCTTGAAGGGTGCTATATGGCTTTTAAGATCTTGTTTGTACAAATAAATCTGCCCTGAGTGATACTTAGAACCTTTAGTCTCTGTATCTAAAAATAATGTTATTATAAGTTATGTTGGCTATAAGTCGCTGCTAGGGATGAAAGGATCTGGCAGTTTCAGTTCTCATTTTTCCATCTTAAATTCAGTTCTCCACATTCTGCAGTAATCTGCAAATTTATTTGTTTATTTAAAAAAAAGCCATCAAGGAAATTCATCAGCATTTTAGTGCAAATTTCTTCTACCACATTTCACATGCAGTTTTTTCTAATGTGCACATTGTTTCAAGTGACTTCCCCTAATATAATGCATACTTGTATGTTATTTTCACTATCTTCATTTTAATGCAAATTTATCCCCAATATGTGCAATTTTGTAAATTGTAGCTGGAGAACTGAATTGCAAAATTCAGAGTAGTGAGAATTTCGAAGGATAGCTGTGTTTTCAGTTTGCATACCGTTTCAGAAAGCGCAAATTTGGTGCACTGAACCAAATTTCTCCTCCATCTCTAGTCACTGCAAATAAACAGCACTAAGGATGAGCAGGTTTTGAGAGCAGTACCTTAAGCATCTTCCTACCAAAACATACAAATACATACTGAATGACCAAGACATGTGCCCATGATCATTTCTGCTTTGGAAAGTTGCTCCTCTTCAGTCCTTCCAGTCACCAAAAGCTCAAACTTGAACAAACTTTGGAGGACAAAGTTTTGAGAGTAAATGGAGACTTTCATGAATTCACTGCTCCTCAAGGCCACAAGCCACTCTGCTGCCAGAGTTTAAAAGAGCCAGAAAACCCAATAACTAAATGTTTTATTGAGCTGTTAATTAGCAAGTAGGTAGACAAGAAGATGCTGAAAAATCACAGGCTTCTTTTTTCAGTTTAAAGCAGCAGTGGTGTATGTGGGAGAGATAAAAATTGGACTGGTGGAGCGGGTGTATAAAACTTTCCCACCATATGCCATTTCCCCCAGCCTTGTTCCTCAAAGTAAAAAACTTATAGTATGATCTGCCTCACAGGACCAGGAAAAACTCAGGTGTTTGTGTGTTAATCAGGAAAATAGCCCAGGCAAACAGGATCAGACAGCTCTTCCTCCAGCTAATTCACAGACTAGTCCTTCTTTCCACGACTGCTTTGATCTTAAAAAAGCAGAAGATTTGATCAATAAACTCCCAGCGTCTCATCTAGCTTGGCCTAATTATGATCAACTTCCTTAGTTACAAAACCTGGCATAACTACTGAAATAAACAAATATTCTTGTCCCCCCACAACCCCCATCATTGGGCCTTTCAAGAACTTACCCACAGAAAACCATGCTCTACAGCGAGAGAATCTGGATCAGTTTCCTCCCCCGAGTATGGTTCAGGATTGTAAGCAGCACATTCCACCTTAAAACACATTAAAAATTTGATAGTCAAGTCACCTAATCTTCTTAGTGTCAAAATAAGTCTGAAATTTGGTGGCAGCAGCACATCAATTCAATGGGCTTCTTGCAGAGCAGTAGAACAATACATTTTATTTGTATGTGACATGGCCCATTTAGCATTCAAGATACTTGAACATAATAATAATAATAATAATAATAATAATAATAATAATAATAATAATTTTTTATTTATATCCCGCCCTCCCCAGCCAAAGCCGGGCTCAGGGCAGCTAACAACAATAAAATAATACAACATTCTAAAATAACCTGCAAGAATCAGCAGAGGTGGCTTAAAATGAGCTGGGGTGCATTCAGACATGGGGATTATCGTGTTCCTTTTCCTGATTATAATGCCAATGCTTCTATCTCAGATGTTAATCTTCCTTTTACACTGTGTTGCCTGCTGCATTATGGAACAGTGGCCTTTTCATCGATATACCACCATGTCACACTTAAATTTTAAATGGTTGGGTAAGAACTGCATGCTCGAATAACACCTGAAATTTCATCATGGGAAGTTACAATGTGAACTTTCTGTGACCTTTTAGGTTTATAGGGTTGCAAACAGATTTTTTTCTGAAAGCAAATAACATGGAAATGAGAGCTAAACTTCCACTAGATT
Source organism: Podarcis melisellensis (assembly GCF_964234715.1). NCBI lineage: Eukaryota > Metazoa > Chordata > Lepidosauria > Squamata > Lacertidae > Podarcis > Podarcis melisellensis. The sequence continues at coordinate 97,799,981 of NC_138530.1, read as the reverse complement.
CCACTAGTTTTCCAGAATCGGCTTTTATGTCATATGAAAGATAATATAAAGCATGGAAATGTCATGAAAACAGCATAAAATGCTGTCTAAAAACAGCCTTGGATTTCTTCTAAGCATGGTCCATATTTCATCTTTTCATATATCTATGTCAGGTGCCTATAAAATAGTTATAGTTACAGACAGGAGCAACGTACACAGAAGAGTAAATGAGTGAGAATTAAGAGCATAAGCTCTTGGCATATAAACTCTACAACATTAGGTAGGCTCAGAAATGGAACATGTCACATGGTAATTCAACTGAGCTATTTTCACTTCACCTCAGTGAGAAACATGTTAGCCCATGCCCATAAAAGCAAAAGGCAGATCATGCCTATGGATGCTTCAGTCAACATAGTTATCTCCTTAGCAAACAAAGATGACTCACCTTAAACTCCTGTTGTTTGGCCATCATCACAGGCATGTGCTTCACAAGCAGTGGATGCTTCTCTTTTTTTATCTGATTCCCATCATCATCTATGCAGAACCAGCCCAGCAGATTCTCCTCAGCTATAATGGCAAAACAAGATTGGGGGGGGGGGGATCAACACCTTTTTATTTAGTAAACTAGTCCGGTATGTAAAACCAATGTCTATGGACAAGGTGATAAAAAAACCTATCAGGGTTTGTTTTTTAAAAAATGATTTACACATACTGACAGACAGGAGGTCCAACCTGGAATGTCCCAGGTTGCATTGTTTCATTAGGGTGACACTAGTTATCCAAATGACAAAGGGTTTTTAATAGGGGTAGGGAAGCTGTAGCCTTCCAGAAATTGCTGGTCAGGGCTGATGGGAGTGAAGGCCAACATGGCCAATGTCAGGGATGATGGGATTCATCACTCAACTCCTTCTGGAGGGAGCTACATGTCCCTCATCTCTTCGTTTAAAGGGTTAGCAAGGGTACCAGGACATATTTTCAGAAACCTGTAAAGCCAGAGAGTCCAACCAGTAGGAGTTAAACGGGCAGAAATGATCAAATACAGAATGACAGGTTAGCCTTGTGTGAGGAAGCACGCACGATCACATATAACATATAACTACCCCACGCCATGGAAAATTGAAAAGAATTGGTGGACTGAATTACAAAAGTGTTGCAGTTCACTAGTATAATAATAATAATAATAATAATAATAATAATAATAATAATGCAATAGCTACTTTCCAGTCATCTTTAGCTTCATATGTGTATTTGGCTAAAATTTTGTAGTGCTTGACAAACTGAATGTGTTAAAATCATTAAAAAGGTAAAATACTTGGGCTGAAATACTGCGGTTCATGGCAAGCTATCAAGCGCCTATCATATGTTTCAGATCTCTCCCTTCCTGAGGGTAGAAAAGTCCAGCCTCAGGAGGCAGATTCAGGCTTGTGAAGGCCTCAGTTACCATGGGAACATCTGAAGCCCATGCCTTAACAATATAGGCAGAGGCAAAGGGGAACCACTCTTCTGTTCATCCACCATGTCCTCAGAAAGGGGGACAAACTACCCAAGCCCTGGACCTGGCATGGCTTATTTCCCTTCTATTGGGAACAATGGGTGGGAATCATAAAATTGTGTGTGTTTGTGTGCATGCACATGTGGGGAGAGGGGCATATATATCTAGTTCAAAAGACACAAATTACCACCTTCTAGCAAATATTAATTTGGGAGTTAACCAGAAGCCAACATGCATATACTATTTATTCTAAAGCTGCTTGAAACATGCTAAAACTAAATCTTACCGAGAGCAAGTTTAGCCATTTGTAAATTATTGATCCAGGATTGTTTGATGGCAGGTGTAAATGTATTGAACACCGCTGTAAAGAAAGTAGGCCGTCCTGATCTGCTAGGGGGGAAAGAAAAAGAAAGCAACAACTAAGGGCTTCAACCCATTCTCTTGGTGGAAAGAAAACAAGGCTTTCTGGGTTATAATTCTCCCGGTTGAGTAACATGAGATTTTATGGTGGACCATTTTTAAACACTACCCCATTGCCCGCAGATAGGGAAAATCAGAATTAAATCGGAGTGCAGGCTGCCATTCGGATGAGGACAAAGTCACATGGATGACATGAAGAACATGCACACATAGGATGCATCGAGTCCACTTTAACTGTCATGCGTGTACACAGCCATGGTCTCGCCCTTACCACCAGAACCTGCACTTCCTTCACAACCCAACTGTATCTTGCTTCTTCCATCACAACTCTGGAGCAGCCTTCAGAAGGAAGAGAACACTCTCCCTCTCCCACGGTGCCCGTTCTGGGTGGAGGCTCTACAACCCACTGTCTGGGTGCTTGGCAGCAGCTATTGCTAGCAACAACACCCTTGCAAACAGCGCTAGATCACTACTAACTTGTCCTGCTTTCCTGGAAGCTGAAGTTGAATCCTACAGCGGTCTGCAGCTCTGATTTCGTCTTCTTTTTTCAAAATAAGCTTTTGTAAACCTGAGGTCCAGTCATGTGCCACTGATTGATTTAAATTCTGACGGAAAGGGGAAAAGAAAAGAAGACGAACACCAAGTTTATTTTCAGTTTATGGTTCCGGTTTCTCTCTACCACTAGCACCCCTAGCTCAGCATGATAGACACTAGCAGCCTGAGTCACAAGAAAAGCAATAAGAGTTAATGCGTAGTTAGAACCTAAGTATGAACACCCCTAAGGAAAATATACTTGGAGGGAGCACAGTTTGGAGCAGGAAACTGTCTTAGTCAAGCCTTCCCTGCTTTTCTGCCTTCAACTTCTCCAGCTCCCAAACGGAACTCTTCTGAAGAGACACTCATATCGGGCTCTTAATTAGTTATTTCCCCAAGGCAACAATCCTAACTGCATCTACAATGGAAAAAATAACCCACCCACCGCCCAAGTACCTAGGTAGCAAAAGCTGAGAGCAAAGCATTTAGGGGGTGGGGTCTCCAGAGAAAGAGAGACAGCAAGGTGATTGAATCAGTATAGCCACCCACAATCCCTTGTACCACACTGAAACTACACCTTCCATTTTAGAAGTGATTAGGGCAGACCTGAATGGGATAGCATTGACCTGGCACCATCATGTGTGATTTGTGTCTGAGGGGAGCTTTCACAAATACACAAAGTATAACAAACAGCCAAAAGAAAAACCAAATAACAATTTTAACAGTCTTGGTTAAGTGCTTAAGTGGTGAGACAGTACAGTGTTTTTATTAAAACAACTTAACTATCAATAACACCACTGACATGCACCGTCATTGTATGGCAATATTTCCTAAAAATAAATAAATTGCAACTTGCAGTTTGGTGTGCTTCCACATCAGACCAAAAGGTGAGAATATGCTGCAACTCAAACTTCAGACAAGCGAAGTAAAACTAGATCAGTAAGGCATATAAAATCTACTTACAACTCTGAAGTTAAAACATTTAAAGGTAAACCAATTAATTAAGGGTATGAACAGAGTATTTGTGCTTGGGCACACACTTTCAGATCAAAAACTTCTTTAGCTAACAGGAAAGCATATCTGAGAATCAACTCAATCTGTTATGAGTTATTATTACCTGGTAGTTTCCTTTAAGACTGCCTATTAGCTGACTGATTTGGCCAACTACATTCAAATCGTGTAATAGATTCTGCAAATCGTGGTACAGTTGCCCTGGTCCCATATAAAGCTTGTCTGAAACACATTGAAAACATGCAGTATGAGTTGCCACAGCTAGCTTTATGGACAAAGACACAAGAACAGCATCCTTTATTTCAGCTACAAAGAAGAATGGTTTACAGTAGTTCATTCACGTTAACAAAATACAGACTTTCCTCTTAAGCTGGAAATTCCCCTGCAAAACAGTCTGAGTTAAATTGGGTACCTTTTGTTTGTGATATTCTCCGCTGAAAATCAACAAGCATACTGATTAAACCACATTTGAAAATAAATGGATTAGTGGAAGAACCAGGCTACATGGATACTCACAGACAACAACCCTGCCAATTCTTAATGCATCAAAGTACCAGAAACATTAAAATGTGAGGAGAAACTGTGTAATTGCAAGAGACCTGCAGATTAAGTTCCCATCACATGCTGCTTTTTCAACTAAACGGTGACCTGTTTCTTTGGCATCTGCCTACTGCAAAAATAGTAAGCAAAACGCTGGGTTCACACAAAATATATAAAAATAAAATTATCATGACGTTTAACCAATATATCAATTCACAGTATCTCAAAGTAGCCACAGAGCTGATGGCATTATCTAGCACATCCACCCTAACTTTTACCTTCCATACTTTTTATTGTGCCTTCATGATGAATTACGCTCAGGATGGTGTTGGGGCAGTTATACACAATCTCACTTCTCATCCTGCTTCCGTCTGAAAAAGATGCAGGGCAGATATACGGCTTCATTTCCTATCAGTGCATGTCTTGCAACTTCCTGATGAAATCCTGGTAGCTTTATATACCACAAATGTGCGGTATGGTTTTTGTTGTGTAGGAGTGCCCTTCCAGGCAGGAATAATGCAGTAACATTGGGTATGTGTTTCAGAACAACTAAAAGAGTAGAAATGATGTGCGGAAGGTCCTGCATGACTGCTCTACCACTGTACTATTATTGTGTCAATGGCATGTTACAGAATCCACTCACAAAAAACCCCACCAGGTTTGATGAGCTCAAAAAGCTAGAAGTAAAAAAAGGAGGGAAGGAAAGCTTGACTCAAGTGTTAGAATTCCTGCTCCATGCTTGCAGTCATGGTGTTGTTGTCTTTCACATGATGGTATATGTTTTCACTTCACAGAGCGGGAAGTGACGAAGACAGGATGTTTGTGTTACTGTGTTCCGTGAAGTGGGACTATTGTCCTTTGTTCTTTTTCTCTGTGCTGTCTGATGCTAGAGAGAGAGGGAGCCATGTTGCAGTGCTCCATGTGTGTTTATATGTAAATAAAGTAGATTAGCCAAAATGCTGAGTTGCTGAGGTCTGTTACACAAGCTGCGAAGACTCGGCAGATCCCTAAGTGTGCCGGTGTCGGGTGGCATCGGTTGCAGTGATGTTCGGGCTGAAGAAAGCTTATGAAGCTCCCGAATGATCGACCAGGAGGGAGGGAACATGCCAGTCGGGCATGTATCTCTGCCAGAGAGTCCTACTCGAGTGTAGGCTGAACTCCTGACAAAAAGGTCTTGCAGGTCCCCTGGCAGTTGCTCCTTTATGAAGACTCCTGAGGCAGGAGAGTGGAGCATGAGAAGTGGAAGCAGCTATCCCAGAAGGATGATATTGGCCTAGTTCACATGTCACATGAAACCACAGCTACAAACTATACAGTGGACCCTCGGGTTACATACCGCTCTGGATACGTAATCTTCGGGTTGCGAAAGCGGCAAACACGGAAGTATATTCTTCTGGGTTTCGCCGCTCATGCATCTGCAGAAGCGCACTATCGCGCTGCACACATGCGCAGAAGCAGATTTTTCGAGGTACACACAGACCCCCGAAACAAATTAAATTCATAACCAGGGGGTCCACTGTAGTTTAATGTGAACATGCAGCATGCTATAGTGCACATTTTCGAAATGTTCTCTCTCTGCACCTCGCCTCCCCTGCTCCTGCTGCACTGCCTGGTAAGAAGTCAACGAACAGGATGGTGATACAATGACTACTGCAATCGACACAAGATAATATCACCAAGGCAACTCTTTGTAAACAAACAACAAACGTCCATAAAAATGGCAAAAGTACTTTCCCAAATAGGTTTTATCTGAAATAATAGCAAACACAGTAAATAGAGAGTTGACTTGTAATATATCAGTGGTTCAGTGCTCATTTCTTCTCTTCACAAAATAATTTTTTATCTTGAACAATTACAAATGCAGTAATAAAGAATCCACTTGTGATATACCAATGGTTCCGTGCTCGGACGTCGTTCCGGTAATCCAACATTTCGTTGTTAAAAGGCTTAGTCATCAAGCTTTGTAGTTTGTCAAACTGAAATACATCATCCTCTTTCTACGCTCCTCCCACTGGAAACATACAGATGGGGACAGATATACCCCTGCTTTAAGTCATTTACATACTGTCCTCTCTTATATATTATTTACTACAAAGCTTGTTTACTAAGCTCTTTAGCTTATCTTGTGTCAATTGCAGGTAACAAGCCAGCCAAAACTGTTTTCAGGAAACGCTCATAATGCAAAATCACACTGCCAAAGGATCAAACTCTGCAGCACCATCTGGTGACATAACACATTTAAAACACTGCATTTTGACTAAGTAGCTGAGTCCCAGGTTTCTCCTGATGCCTGAACCCTGGACTTGCAGTTTTTCTCTCAGAACAAAACAGAAACCTTGGAGGAAGAAGAATAAAGTCAGAAGTGAAAGTTCACTTCCTTTCCAATGTTCCAGTTCTGTCAAATAATAACACAGCCTTGTGTTTGCATGTGATGGGAGAGGGGGTGAGAACTCGTTTTTTCCAAAAAGGTGAGACTGTCGGAAAAATATTACCTTAAGTTTCCAGTGAGCAGCGGGGTGGTACTAGTGTCCCTTCTGCATGGAGAATTATGTGACAACACCTGTTTTATCCTTAAGATGTTGTCGGGCACTTGCTCTATTTAATAGCTGCACCTACATGTAATAATTGCAAGAGCCCTTAACTAAGCAACTTGGAAACAGAAGTACTAAAACCCCTTAAAGAAAGAATAATGCTTGAGGACCTAGGAGCATTTGATATCAGTAGATAGCACTTGACCTTTTGCCCAGATCTGACCACAGCCTTCCTGTGAATCAATCTGACAATTCAGTACACTCAGGCGCCCAATGCAACAGACAACATAGGAAGAGAAGACTTTCCTGACAATATGCAGTATTCTTGAAATGAAACACAAAGTCAATTGTGTGCTTGAAGGTGATGTCAATCGTGAATAATGCTGTGAAGGATGGTAGGGCATGATGCGACAAGGCGGCTACAGTTCTTGCACGGGCAAGTGTGCATGTCTTGATTCTGCCTACTGAGCCATCTGCTTGTACTGTAATCAAGCAACAGAACAAAACACGCAAGAACGAAGGGCTGCAAGGGTGAGGAAAAGCTGTAAAAACCCAGATTAGGCCTACAGCTAATTTAGTACAATACGGAATTACTGTTGCGGGTCTTGGGGGAAGATGCCGCTGTTCTAAATCTGTGCGACAGAGAAGGAACAGCAGCTACAGCAACTATATGTTTCTATAAGATTTGGGCCCAAACTTTAACCCAACTAAAGCCCAAATACGGATCTCGATTTTGCCTAAATGAGAAGCTTAAGCAGCCAAATAGTGATGAAATGTCCAGATGAGAGGTTTGACATAGGTTCACAGCTGCTAAAAGAGGCAGTGGTTGAAACCCCACCACCCAAAATTATTTACAATCTGGAGATATGTCAACTTCATTGGCAGACAAGCACAGGTAACTTGCTCGGGGTGTTTCAAAAGAGGAGAAAGGAGTGAAAAATTAGAGAAGGAAAAGGTACCATATAGAGATATCACTCATCCCAAAGTGGAGGGGTAGAGAGAAAGAGATATTTTCTTCTCCAGAGGAGCATTGTAGATCAGGAGCTGGTTGGGAACTGGGGGCAACTGCGACACTGCATATTTTGTGTGCATATTTATTTATTAAACCTCTACTTCTTGCAGAAGGTTGTTTGAGTGAACACTTGGAGAGGGACACACAAGGTTGTGTTTCCCTGAGATCCTGCCTCAAAACAAAATAAAGATGGAGATGGAGAAAGGGGACTAAGGGAAAGAGCAGGAGAGAGAAGGAAACCAACTAACTTGACTGTACTCCAGAACAATTAAACAAAGTGAAGCTTTCGGTCCTCTCTTAAAAGTTTTATATGGGGAAGGAGGGGTTTTTCTGGATAATTTTTTAATTTCATTTTCATTCCAAGTGTCAAAAAATATTAATACAGTTATTACGAATGTATATACAGATTTGTCAATTTGCATGCTTCTCTTCCTTCTCCTCCCCCAAATCAAGGCTTATATTGTACAATATCACAAATCAGCCAAAGAAGAGGATAATTCCAGCTTTTCACCTTATCAAGTATCTTCAAATACACTTAAAAAAAAAAATTAAAAAACAAAGCCTGGTGCTGTTTGTGAAAAAGAAACAAACAAAAAATCCACCAGAGGCTTAGCTAAATGAGAAAGAAAAAGCCTCGGTGGTGATTTAGATGTTGATCACCAAACTCCTGGCTCTACAGATTCATTATTAATGTCAAAGCCAGTGATAAAGCAGCCAAGTTTTATTTATAGCTCCTGCTGCTCTACAAACTTCCTGCACATTTCTGTTATGTAAGCAAAGCTCTTTACATCTGTACCACCCCCAACAATAGTCATTTCACTTGTCGTTCACTCTGAGTTGGAACTAGCACGGTTGCCGTTTCCATGACTACCTCCAAAAGCTTCCCAACACCGCCCCCCCCAAACCCCCAAGACAACAGTTGAACAAACAAACTGGGTGCAGGAAGAAGAGAAGAACTGGAGTTTGCTTAGCACAGCGGTTCCAGATAAACCTATAAAGCAGATTTCACAATGCAAAGAGGTTCCAATTTGAACATATACATGGGATACATATAAAAAACAAGCTGGGCATCAGGGCGTATTAATTTACAGATGCCATAGTTCAGCTTTCCTCACATTAAATGCAGGCATGAGTTCTGGTAGTATTTTGGCTCAGCTCTCCATTTTAGAAGTAATTTGCTGGTGCAGTGGATGTTAATTCTATATTTGCCCCTCTCTCCAAAATGCCTCTTGAACGGTTTTTACTTACCTTCTGCAATTTCTTCTTCCCTGCTTTTGACATTTAACTTCTATTTTATCCCTGTAATGGCGAAGTATGTGGGGCTGCCCTTGAGGTTGGCCCAGAAGCTACAGCCAGAGCAAAATGCAGACACACCGGGGCAGACAGTTGCCACCATGTTATACAGCTGCTTAAAGAATTGCACTGGAAGCCACTTAGCTGTCAAGGTAAGTTCACTGTGTTGGTTTCTGGTGTACCAAGCCATATGCAGCTTGGCACCAGGATACTAAAAAGATCACCTCACAACTGTGCTTTACAGAAGAGTGTTTCCTGCAGATACAATCTTATCATGAGAACTGTTGTGTACAATATAATAATCATTTATTTGTACAGTAGCATTATGATAATGGCACTTTTATTTTAACCCCTTTCCTAATTAATCCTACATGGAATTTGCCTTTTACACGGCTGTTGCACAGTGCGTCGACATCTCCACTATGACCCCAAGGTATTTTTACCTATCTCCTGTAATTTCTTCTCCTGCTCTCCTTTCACATTCAACTTGCACCTTATTTACCCACTCAAAAAACCCTGCCACTTTCTTTACATTTACTTCTTCCTCCTGCAGCAAGTTCTCTCTATTATCCCTACCCTTTCTATTCCCATTTTAAAGTATTTATTATTAGATATTTTATTTCACTTTCCAGCTCCATCTGGTATGCAGGCTGAGACCCTACCTGCCCGCAGACTGTCTTGCCAGAGTGGTACATGCTATAGTTATCTCCCGCTTGGACTACTGCAATGTTTTCTACGTGGGGCTACCTTTGAATGTGACTCGGAAACTGCAATTAATCCAGAATGCAGCAGCTAGACCGGTGGCTGGGAGTGGCCGCCGAGACCATATAACACCGGCCCCGGCTACTTTTACTCAGTATGCAAAACATTGGTCCAATAAAAGGCTATGGCAGAGCTAGGAAGTGGGCAGACAAGTGAGCAGGATGTGGCAATGAATCCCACCTGAAAATGGCCCAAGACCCACAGGTAAATCCCAGTCTACTGCTCTAGAAGCACTGCGGTACAACAAAAATATCAAACTGTTCTGAGGTCAGGAAAGAAGCAGCCATATGTTTGGTGGTAAAATCCTGGCATGCTTTAAGAAGGTCAGTTGGGTTGTATTAAGAAGCAAAGTGAAACAAACCACTATAGCCCTTATAATAGGACTATGGTAGAGCTTCCATTAAAAAGAAGGTGGTTCCATCATACTATATATGCCTTAAATGTTTGATAATTGCCTGTCATCTCCGTAACACAAAGAAATCCAAAAATACACAGTGGAAAACCAAACCAAAATAAAATCTTCATCACAGCATCTGCCTGCATCATTGCCACAAATTATATTGGAAGTTTAAATAATTCAGAGCAGCAGCACTTGCTACCTTTGCCACATCTTTGAGTGAATATATTATTCCTGAAGCGCAACCAAAACAAGAGTTATACGTTTTTGTTATTTCCATACAGAGAGCCTATTTCAGTTAAAAAGTGGAGATATTTGAGTTAACAAGTTATTTTCCTTTCAGGAGAAGAGGATTTAAGACATTAAGCCCTTTTCACAGCTAGTTAGGACAGTATTAATGGTTCCTACAGATTTGTGTTTTAAAAATCAAGCCAAGCTAATTTTGTCACAATCATTCCTCTTGCTCTTCACAGGGATGTTGTCTAGCTCAGCTTTAAGTTGTACTCACTTTCTGCTGAAATCAAGCCAGCTACTTCTGAGCCCTAAGTGTGAAACCAATGTCTTTAAAAGCTACTAAACCATCCCAGCAATAAGGATGATCTAAGATGAAGCAATGAGGCTCTGCTAGATAAACCTCTATAGAAACCAAATATTTGCTTTCTACTTGCTCGATAGACATTTACATATAATTTATAATCCTTGTAATATAAACCAAACATGAGAGATGAGATAATAGAATAGAATAGAATGATCGATACAATACGATAATATAGGACCACATGAGCTTGCCCTCAATTAACCCCGTCTTCTGAAGGGCAGGACCTTTGCCCATGGTGGTACCAAAACTATGAAATTCCCACCCTTGGGATGCTCACTTTTCCAAAAAGTGTTTGGGATTTGGATGGCTATTACGTAACATACTGCCTCTGCTGATTGATTTTATTTAGTGCAAATGCCCTAAACTACAGTGCTCTAGTAACCATGTGACCAAGCCTAGCAAGCGCCCTGTATGCCAACCAGTTTTGTACCACAAGCGAGGCTGATGCCACTGTACCACCTGAATGGAAGGGTATCTATAAATGCCTAGGCCAGGATCTTTAGGAAAATGTCATCGAAAGAGCTGCCTGGGGCTCAGAACACAAACTGCAAAGCACAGCAACAGGGTCAGTTACAGCTGTATGAAGTAGTTCCTACAGCCTTCTGAAGCAGTGGGATTTCAAGTAAAGAAAGTTGTTATTATAGTAAGTCCGAGGATTGCTTCAGAAGCCAAAATTGCATATAGTCAAAACACATTGGGTTCAATGGTGGGTGAGATTGACAAAGTCTTTTTACCTGCATGCCCACACCCCTTTCCTGTTTTTAATTTTTTTCTTGCCAAGTGTGTAAAGCTGAATGTGCAGAAGTTAAATATGCATAAGTTGCTGTATTTAAAAACAAAAACAAAAAAATGTTATAAATAAAATGGTATCCAGCTGGCCTCTTATATAGCTTACAGCTTAATTTTTCATTCTTTATGTGATATTTACAGGAGGAATAAAGAGGGATTCAAAATCCTCAAAACACAGTTCTAACTAAAATCTATTATCTTGCCATATCACTTGATACAATTAACCAAAGGTAAAATGAAATGTAAAGTTGTAGAAGCCAGACAGTGTAAGGACGGTATTGCAACAACTTCTCTCCCTACAAAGAAATGATTTTGTAGGGTTGAGATTATTGAAGAGAAAATAGACAAATGCTGTATGGGTGATTCAAGCCAAGGACACAAATCACCATCAATTAACAATTCACAACAAGGTTGTTCGTTACATACTAAGGTTACTTTATAAAACATATAAACACATTTTTTCTGAGCTGTCTTAGACGAGGTAATCCTTAAGAACTTAATACTCTTAAATGCAATTAGAACAATTTCCTGTCTCCCATTCTCAGTTCAAGCTGGAGACGGTACAAAAAAGGACAAGTAAACGATGAAGCTGTTTACTTCCTTAAGAGTTAAGCCTAACAAGATGGCAAAAGTGGAGGAAAAATTCTCTTTCGTAGCAACAGGTATTTAGGGTCAGCCAATGAAGCAGATCAGCAGTAAACTGGGGACTGACAAAAGAAAGTAATTCTTCACACAGTCTATAATTAACTGAAGGAACTGACTATCACAAGATGGAATACCATCACCACAATTTCAAATAACTTTTTAAAAAGGATTAGATAAATCTGTGGAGGCAGACAGCCATTTATATAGACCTATGAGTGCCTTTTCAACTCCTTCATATCTGCTTGTTACCTTCCATTGGTGTCCAGTTAATCACAGCTGAAAACAATGTCTCACCAGAGTTCCAGGATCACATAGACCAGGCTTCCTCAACCTGGGCCCTCCAGATGTTTTTGGCCTACAACTCCCATAATCTCTAGCTAGCAGGACCAGTGGCCAGGGATAATGGGAATTGCAGTCTCAAAACATCTGGAAGGCCGAGTTTGAGGAAGCCTGACATAGACTTAAGTGTGAAGGTTCCCCTATCTCAGATACCCACAGAAATGCATGGATGTTGTGGGCAGGAAAAGTCATGCAACACCAGGGCAGGGTCAACAGCATAACTTCCTTTCTATACATTTTGCACTTTCAATGTGAGCAATGCATTATGGGGGATGAAAACCAAAGGAGTATCTGGTTTGATCCTCAGTGTTCCTATGGAAACCAGAAGCTGTCCACATTAGTTAGTACTCATTTGTCAATAAACCTGGTCAACCTTTAAAGAACTGTGGTACAAGATGGGTTGAAGGATTGAAAGCCCTGTTCCATGCCCAATAAGCATGGGATGCCTTTGCCCGCCTGCGCTGTGGCCCATAGATTGCAGCAAAATACTGGGCATGGTTTTGCGCAATATCTTCTCTGTGTGATGGGCTCATGAGAAAAATCTGTCCCGTGAGCCCTTGCTGAAGAGGGGAGAGGAAACCCTATATAAGGCTGCTTCCCCTGGAGCTCACGGACATTTTGCTTTGAGAGCTTCCTGCCCACCCACCCACCCTTGGGTTAGTGCAATTTTGGGTCACTGGTTGACAGGGCTGGAAATGATTCCCCCCCCCCCTCAACCTGATAGGCACTTGGTTTTCCCTCAGTGAAAATATGGCTTTCCGTTGTTAGGCGGAAGAACATTGTTTTGTATGATGGCAGAAATGGCATTGGGCAGGATCAGCATAGTATAGGGAACCCCCATAAGGGGCCCAAGGGGAGGATTGACCACGGCAAACCTAAATGTGGGTTCGGTATCTGGTTGGAATCTGCACCCTGGTTCCCCAGTGAGACCTTGCTTGCTTGGCTTGCAAGGTTTAACACTGGCCGAGTCCCATAGTATAAGTTTGGAGCGATCCAAACCCAGCTAATCCATTTCATCAACATGGGGCTTGTGGAATGGTGAACTGATCCTGGGATCCAATGCCATGCCCACCCTTGCCCTGCCTGCTGCTGTCAATAAAAAAATTGGCCTGATTTCATCCCATCACAAGGGACGTGGGTGACGCTGTGGGTAAAACCTCAGTGCCTAGGACTTGCTGATCGTATGGTCGGCGGTTCGAATCCCCGTGGCGGGGTGAGCTCCCGTCTTTCGGTCCCAGCTCCTGCCCACCTAGCAGTTCGAAAGCACCCCTAAGTGCAAGTAGATAAATAGGTACCGCTTTATAGCGGAAAGGTAAACGGCGTTTCCGTGTGCTGCGCTGGTGCTGGCTCGCCAGAGCAGCTTCGTCACGCTGGCCACGTGACCCGGAAGTGTCTCCGGACAGCGCTGGCTCCCGGCCTCTTAAGTGAGATGAGCACACAACCCTAGAGTCAGACACGACTGGCCCGCACGGGCAGGGGTACCTTTACCTTTACCATCCCATCACAGTCTGGTTATTTTGCTGCTCTCATGGGTCACATAATTTGCCTGCCTGGGCAAATAAATGCTTGTTCTTTATTTCTTCCAGAATGAACAGAAACTAGTTCACTTTGTATAAGAAGGTTTGTTGTTTTTAAAAGGAAGATGTTGGCTCTCCAAGTTTTAGTCCTAAAATGAGAAAGCCTGTAAGAGCCTGCTTCCAGCATATGGGTGGGTAGGAAAGTCAGTTGATACAATCCTTCATATCTGGTGGAAGTATTCCAACACTGAGTCTTACCCAGACAACATGTGCACCTGCTTCAGAAGCTCTGCAAGTTTCACAGGTTAATAATACATTATACAGGTGCTACAGTTGCAACTGAGAAGTCATAGGGCACGGGGCACACTCAGTATTGTCAAATGCTTCTATGAAGCAGTGCACACACAATGTAGACTACTTTAAACTACACCAGGAAGAGTGGATTTCATACAAAGTGCCTGGTATAACATAAAACACATGTTTGTTGTGGCAGATGTGAAGTACTTACAGACCTCTAGATCTGCTCAACATGAAAATGCCCTCATTTTTTTAGCTCACAGTAATTTTTTGAGACGCTATACCCCACCCCATCTAACTTCTAGTCAACTGAGATCAATGTGACCAAACCAAGTGCTTATTTATCCAAATAATCCATTGTCTGAAAACTGTTTAGTCCACTGACACTGGAACACAAATTTCAAAATATGTCAATATTACTCACTAGACATCAGCTTCACCAGTGGCTGCCAGTTCAACTTTGGCAGACTGGGCATTTGTAGTTTTCACAATAGGAGTGTTGCATAATATCAAATTACGCCAAGATGATCACACTCTCTAAACATTAGAGCTGGGGAGCCATGCTTCCAAATATTAACATAAAAACATAACTTGTGGTATGGTAATGACATAAAGGAAAGCACTCCACCAACTCATGAACAATGAGAAAGGAGTAGCCATAAGAAAATACTAGCTGATACTTACTTGGCTTGGCATTAACAGCAATATTCTCAGAGGAATGTTGGGGAGGGAATCTGCAATTTTCATCTTGACCTTCATTGCTCCCATACTCTATAACGTCCACATGCCCAAGGGGAACACTCCATTTTAGTAAGTACCTTTCGCCAGTCACAATGCCACTGTTTTCATGGGAAGAACTGAAAGAAGGCCACAAGAGAACAGTTTACAGTATGAGAGATGTTTTAGCAGACATTTAAATTCCAGCATACACTTTCAACTGCAAATGTTTTGATATACTTTTCTTTATTTTTTTCCTCCTAAAGGTGTTCTCCTATTTTTAAGCTGCTTCTTGGGGGGGGGGGGAGGTTCCAAAGGAAAAGTTATTTTCCTAATTAAAGGATAAAATGATATCATGCAAAAGGAAAAGGCAGTTTTGCAGGCTTCCCTTCACTCTCCCCCTAGGACACAGTGCTCTGAGGAAACACCTTGTATAGCTATTCTGAGACCTTGGTTACATATTGCTTTTATGCTTTACATTAGAATATGCCGGAACCAGCCCAAGGTGTTATGCTGTGTGAGGCGAACCAGCAACTAGAATCCCACCCCCACCTCAAGTTTTTGTTTCTCACAAGTGATTCTCTTCTTCCCTGATAATAACAATGATAATAAGTAACTTAACTATTTGCTACACTTCAATGACACCCAAAATCAGCTGCCTGAGGCGGCAACCTTCATTCTGCCTTATGATAGGGCTGGCCCTAAGAACAAGCATATGAATGAAGGCTGATAGATTAAATATATATGTTCATAAAAAATCCTACAAGAGGAAAAAAACCAGGCACACAGTAGAACAGGAGAAATATTAGAATAGCCACAACAACCCTTCATTTTAAATCACAAACGCATAACAAGACCGTAAATTTTCAGATGGAAGGAGAGGAGAAAGTTGGAGAAATTATAAACCCCATTAATGATAACAGCATCTAAACAACCTGTGGGCAGAACTCTGTCCACTGGACGCTCTGTAGGAAGGAGGCAATTTTTGCTGGCTCCCCCTTCTTCCTACAGTCTCCTGTGCTTCTGGAAAAAATGTGCTAGATGCTTGGAGGTGGACGACATACCCTGCAAACAACATTCAACTTGGCGATGAGAATGCAGCTTAGACGTGGCAATCATCTCTTCTACACTGCTCTCCAGTAGATATTGTTGAACCTCAGCCCCTTCCATTTGCATAAGGGCAGTCTGGATGTGATTCAATAGGCTTAAAAGTTGTTAACAACACATATGACTATATCTAGAGAAATCTTGGATCAGAATTGCTTGCTTAAGTTGAGAAGGTTCCTTTTTCCTTCTAGCGTTTTTAAACTGGTGCTCAGAAACAGGGTAGGCCTGTTTTCTTCAATATGTCAAATTCAGAGGACATGTTGCAGTTGCCATAGGAATGCTGCTGAATAGAGCTTCTCTGTGATGAGAGACCAACTCAGCCTACATTTGTAAATATGTGCCACCTACGCCCTCATGCAACCCTCTCTCTCTCGAGATTCCTAGCAGCACTAGATGGGGCTTGAATAATGCACTGTGACTTGTCCACTTGTTTGTGAACAATGGGAGAAACAAAAGGGGGAAGGAGCCCAACTGTGATCTGCAAAACATGGAGCAAAAAGATTTGCTGCATCATGGCCTAATTATATTATGCAAATAGCTTCTGCAATCCTCACTCCATTTGATCGGATTTGTAGGATGGGCATTGGTGACCTATTTTAAAAGATGGAATGTGTATATGTCAGGAAAATCTATGCCAGAGCTTGAAACAGAGCTGTCCCACATCTCCCACATTCAAAACACGAATGATTACAGTGTTAATATCTACAAACAAAAAGGTACTTTCTAATCTGCACCCAGCAAACAGCTCACAGTGAGTTAGGTCTAAACAAACTCAGCATCCTTCAGAATGCTGCTGGAATGCAACTCATATTATCTCCCAACAGTCTGCAAGGGGTGATGAGAGTTTGAGTTAGAGTAAGTGGCCTTGGCACAGTATACCTAAAGGAGTGTCTCCACCCCCATTGTTCAGCCTGGACGCTGAGGTCCTCCTCCGAGGGTCTTCTGCTGGTTCCCTCACTGCGAGAAGCGAAGTTACAGGGAACCAGGCAGAGGGCCTTCTCGGTAGTGGCACCCACCCTGTGGAACACAGGGAGAAATAAACAACTATCTAACTTTTATTGAAAACATTTGAAGGCAGCCCTGTGAAGTTTTTAATGTTCGATATTTTTTTCGTATTTTTACTATCCTGCTAGTTGCTGCCCAGAGTGGCTGGGGCAGGGTATAAATATAATAACAACAACAATCTGAAGGGCAACAGAAATCAAGGTGATTTAGGCCAGATTCTCAAGCCATCTAACCCAGTGCCATAGTTCTAGCAGATATCCCTTGATGTTGGATATTGAACAAGAGACCTTCTACATAAAAAGCATGCACTCTCACTGACCTGGGTCCCTTCCCATATTCACAGAATCAGCAGAACAGAAAAGCCATGTGTAACAGTTACAGCAACACAGTTTCTCTTCAGCATAACTGCATCCTCTCTCTCTCCACATTCTCAGATATCCTTTTCAGCCTTAGGGCAGCATTGCTCCTTGGCCAGTCCACCAAGAACCACATGCAAAAGCGGTGTGTAGCCACTTCACAAAACTTAGAAATTCACACACACATACAACAAACATGCACATCATGCAGCCCCCCACATGCATGGATGCGCGCGCACACACACAGTCTCTCCTTTTCTGCAGTGTATACTAATAGTTTATAACTCCGCTCTGAGTTGACTATAAAATCATAGATCTGACACTAACAATCTGGTTCCCAAACAAGCCAGGCACTTTTGCAGCCTGTTTTATGAATGTTTACTCAGACATAAGTATCACTGAATTAAGTTGGGGCTTACTCTCAAGTGTACCTAAGATTCACAGCTGTAAAGATCTCTTAAAATGTAAAGGGACCCCTGACCATTAGGTCCAGTCATGGCTAACTCTGGGGTTGCGGGACAGCTTCTGGGTTATGTGGACAGCATGACTAAGCCGCTTCTGGCGAACCAGAGCAGCACACGGAAACGCCGTTTACCTTCCCGCTGGAGCGGTACCTATTTATCTACTTGTACTTTGATGTGCTTTCGAACTGCTAGGTTGGCAGGAGCAGGGACTGATCACAAGTCCTAGGCTCTGTGGTTTAACCCACAGCACCACCCATGTCCCACACTCTTCAGGGTACCCTACAGCTAAGCTGCAACAGGAGCAGCAACCAAGCCACTCTCCCTGCCCACCTGCCTAGAGGAGGACTTGTTGCACTCTCTGTAGTTACATATTTTGGCTACTCTTGAGAAAGGTTATGAGGGATCGTATCTCTCTGAACCACAAACATAGAGGAAGCAGAAGGCACAAAGATTTCAGAGTACCAGGATAAGGAAGTGATACCCTGCTTATGGGGTGCAGTGCCTGCAATGACTTGCAATTGCTTTTGAGGTGCTTTTTGATATCTCCCATAGGTATTTTATTTCTCTCCTCAAACCCATGGAACACCTCAACATCACAGTGATCAGCACAATTAAAAAAAAAAAAGACAAAACAGTGCTGCCAAATTTCAGGAACTCTCCCACTCTCTGTTTTAGAGAACGCAGGTAGAATCTTACCGGACATTCACAGTTGCACACATCAGTACATCATTTAACATGAAGAGTCGCCGCTCTTTGGTTTTCACGATTTCTCCTCTGTCGTTGTAAACAGTTTCCAGCATATCATCAGTTCGCACGAGGCACCTGTTCCCACTGCTAAGTAACTGAAGTTTTGCAAGAGAGAGAGAGAGAGGGAGAGAGAGAACCCCAAAGTGACTAATTCATAACACTCCTAGAAATGGGGTTTTTATTTTTTGCTTTAAAAGCTTCTATGAATCAGGATCTGGCACGCACAACAGTTTTTGTAAATTTTATTAAAACCTTGGCTATGTCAATGCAAGTTCATCAACAACTTTCCTTGAATAATCACTTTGAGAATGGGGTCAAGGGGTGGTGGTTGCAATTATTACTGAGTAACAAGAATTTTGTTTTGCTACAGACACTCCGTCTAAACCAGCCTTTCTCAACCTGTGGGTCCCCAGATGTTGTTGAACTACAACTCCCATCACCTCTAGCTAGCAAGGCCAGAGCTCAGGGATGATGGGAGTTGTAGTCCAACAACATCTGTAGACCCACAGGTTGAGAACCGCTGGCTAAACCCTCCTTTTGCCTTTAGGTTGGCAACTCCAACTCCAGAGGCCACAGCTGTTGATTCCTACTCTGATGGGGTGTTCTTAAGGCAAAAATGATACAGCCTCAATCCAGGGGTGGAGGAAGGGGGTGCGGTGGGGGTGGGCCGCCCCAGGTGTTACAACTGAAAGGAGTGACAAAATGCCAGGCGGCACTCACCACGGGGCCTGCAGTGTGCCCGAGCTACACATCTCTCCTGAGAGTGACACGGTGGCTTGGGCGCCCGCAGGCTCCACGCTGCCCCAAAAGGTCCACCCGCTGGCTCCTCCTCAGCTGTAGGGCGGCTGAGTGGGAGGAGGCAGGCAGACTCCTCGGAGACCCCCGGAGCATCCTGCCCTGGCTCGCCCTGTCCCGCGGGCGGCTGGCCCCGCCCCTGGCCGCAGAGCACACGCACCGCCCCAGGCACCCAATCGGCTTGCTCTGCTGCTGGCTGAATCCAGCCTTAGAATATGATTTAGCATTTGAATGGAGACAGACATAGTATAAAAGAAGGGCTCATAGCACTGCATATTCATCAACACAAACCAATCCACCAGCCTGACTCCTGCTTGTTCCCTTGGTCACACTTATTTTCTACTTAATGGAAGCATTATTGTTTTTATTATTATTAGTAGTAGTATATAACAACAACAACAACAACAACAACATAAATTTAATAAATAAATTTAAAATTAAAATTATTAGTCGCTTTTTTGCCATGGAAATTCAAAGTAGCATTCAATATTTTAAGCAAAAAGCTAACACATACATTTAAACCAGCAAAAACAAAAAAAAACTACAGGCCTGATTAAAAAAAGAATGTTTTTGCCTTTGTTTAAATCTTTCCCAATGGGGTAAGTGGGACTTAGAAGAAGTGCTTATTTTTTTGGTGTGTTCATGTCATGCCCACTTATTTCATACTAGTTTCCAACTCCATTTTTTAAAAAAAGGAAAAATTGCCTTTGAAACATATATCCTACACAACATTAGTGGAGGAAAGATTAAAAGGTACTGGCTGGAGTTGTGTTTTCCAGTTTGCTTGAAACAGAAATACATTTGTGCAAAGTATGTGTTGAAGATATGGGGAAGGATAAAGATATAATAAAGTTATTGACCTTGGTGGGTAAACATCTCCACCACAATTGTTACCCCAAACCACATGGTACATTTTAGAAGATGGCTTTGTCAGCATTACAGTGCTACTGAACCAAACACATGACCTCAAAATGCCATTTTCCAGCACAGGAAGGGGGGAAAAATAGACACCCACACTCTCAATGTGAAAGGCATCTGGTTTGTCTGATATCTACTTCCTCTACAAGAGAAATCAGGAAGGAGCAAAAGGATGGCTGTTCCAACCTTGTTCAGATAACGCTCATTCATGGCTTTTGCGATTTGTTTTATTTCGCAGCGCTGATCTGCATCCCTTTTCCTTTCGTTTAATTTCTCTGCCAACGTTTCAAGCTCTGTGAGGGCCATCTGTAGAGGCAGTCTGTCAGGGTGGCCTTTAGTCGTGTTCTTCAACATATCCTTAAAAGACCCCCCAATAAAACCCCAAATTATTATGGTTACTATTTCAGCACAAGTCAAGATTTATTTTTTTTATGATCTCAGGATACCCAAGCAGTAATGTCAAGCCTTTTGTCCCATCATCATCTCTAAAGTGTACCTATAGCACGTGCCTGAGAATATGGTTGGCATGTCAAGAAAGATGCACAGACAAAAATGTTCCCAGTACCCCAGATTTGACAAATTTCCATCCACATCCAGGTTGTTAAAGCCTAGGATGTCTCCTTACAACTCTTCTTCACATGGAGGGGTGAGGCAAGGGCCATATTTTAACCGGATGATACTTTCCTATCAATCGCTCATTAATCCATTTAAACCTATTTCTATGTTGTGGGCTGTACATTACATTCGAATATACAGGCACTGTTGCATGTGCAGCACTAAGCCATGCAAATGAGCAAACATGCAGGCTTCTCAGAGCAAAGATTGTGGCTGCTATGCTCCTCCTGATACTTTGATACTGATACTTTGGGTGCAAAATATCAGCATCTATGTATTGCATAAGGGGGAAAATGAGGAAGTGTTATCAATGGTTCCAGTCCATCAGCTCATCACCTGATAGATTCTGTACTGTTGGGCAAGTTCTATATTTCCGTGGAAAGTTTTATGTTCCAAAGGATATTTTGCAACATGGCCCTACTAAATTCCATGTAGTCATGGCTCTATAATAAAAGGTGACCAACTAAGCAGTATCTTTTTCACAGACATGGAGTTCATATGGCTCAGGCATTAGGAGGCTAAAGGTAAAGGTAAAGGGACCCCTGACCATTAGGTCCAGTCGTGGACGACTCTGAGGTTGCAGTGCTCATCTCGCTTTATTGGCTGAGGCAGCCGGCGTACACCTTCCGGGTCATGTGGCCAGCATGACTAAGCCGCTTCTGGCGAACCAGAGCAATGCACGGAAACGCCGTTTACCTTCCCGCTGGAGCAGTACCTATTTATCTACTAGCACTTTGACATGCTTTCGAACTGCTAGGTGGGCAGGAGCAGGGACCGAGCAACGGGCACTCACCCCGTTGCAGGGATTTGAACCACCAACCTTGTGATCGGCAAGTCCTAGGCTCTGTGGTTTAACCCACAGAACCACCCACGTCCCATTTAGGAGGCTATCAGGAGGCTATTAATGCCAGCACTGGAAGCGGGGGAGGACTGAGGAAGACAAGCTTATGAAACTATATACTACAAGTAGGATCTGCAGCAGTATGTTGCACTGAGGAGGTGTTCAGCCATTTGACTTCCATCCCATCTTGCCCTGCTCCCTCCAAATTTCCTGAAGAATCCATTTGGCACTGGTGATATATTGCATGTCAGATTGCAATATTATTCTTATGAATAGGTACATTGCATAATTGCTTCTCGAGCTCGCAACTGGATATGGAACAGCATACAAAACAAAGCAGATGGAAAATTCAAACTGCTCATGAAAACCATTTGCACTTATTTGTATATGAAATTGGGTAATACTTGTACCATTTCTTGATGAAAACATACACAGTCTCACTGGCTTCAAAAATACAACTGCATAGTACATTACATGGTGCATTTAATTTTTACTTAGAATTAGCCAAATAACATTGAACTGTAACCAATGAACAGTGCATGCAAGTACTTTGAATGATCAGACTGCACTTGCCTGTAGCAGTAGGATGAACTGAGGAAAGCGTTGTATGGGTTTCATCATTAAGCCATAGAGTGTAATTCTATCAGGACTAGATTCTTGGCATTGCTGTAATGAGAAAGGGTCAAGTCTTTCTTTGTATCAACCACATTTTTTTTAATAACAGAGGTAAAAGTTGTATTCACATATAACATAAAGATAAAGGACCTCTGGATGGTTAAGTCTAGTCAAAGGCGACTATGGGGTTGCGGTGCGCATCTTGCTTTCAGGCCGAGGGACCTGGTGTTTGTCCACAGACAGCTTTTCCAGGTCATGTGGCCAGCATAGCTAAATCACTTCTGGCACAGCGGAACATTGTGGCGGAAAACAGGGCATTCGCCTTCCCACCGCAGCAGTACCTATTTATCTACTTGTACTGGTGTGCTTTCAAACTGCTAGGTTGGCAGCAGCTGCGACGGAGCAATGGGAACTCACCCCGTCGCGGGGATTCAAATCGCCAACCTTCTGATCGGCAAGCCCAAGCGGCTCAATTAGGCAAATTAGCCAGTGCATAAGCTATGTACAGCTTTTGCTCTTCTCTTCCTAGAGTAGGGAAATAAATAAAGGAGTGGGTGATTTTGTGTCACTTGCCATTTGTTTCTCACAAGCGAATCATGATTGGGAAGCAAAGCTTCTGATTGTGGTTTGTTTGGAGGCAGTGCTAAACCAACCATTCCCTGGTTTGTTTCTCAACTCGGGGGTGGGGGGTGGGGAGGACTGCTCAAAGTGACTGCACTAGCATGCAACCCATACTCTGTCCAATGTAGCCAACTATGTTTTTTTGGTCAGCATTATGTGCTAATATGGCCACTGTGTGCCCATTTTTACATTGTGCTTCGCCAAAAAGTAGATTTTTACAGGTCGAGACCCGCGACAAAATGTTGCAGCATGGAGTTCTCAAGTTCAAGAGTCTAGCTATTCCATTCCATTCCCCCTCCATGGTTTCGCCTCACACTGTTAGCAAGCAATTTGTACCCTATGAGTGTGCTCAGGCCTTGCATGGCTGTTTGGAAGGTTCCCCCTGAAAGCCTTTTCTTAAGGAGTTTTATGTTTTTCTGCGAACTTTGGAACACCCCTGGGCATACTCCCTCTTGCATGTGAAAAGTACAATTTTGGCTACACAAACAATGGTACTTACAGTCTGAGCTTTAGACATAGAAAGGATAATAGTTCACTGATACTGCATAGATGGCTGTAAATATTTTACCATTATTTATGACCAGAAGGTCGTGTATCCATAGAATTAAATTAATTGAGTCCAAAATCTGAACACTGGTTATTCATAATTGCCTTGACAACCCATGAAACCAAACTACTAAAAACGAAGCCACAGAGTCAGATCCTTCCCTCAGTTTGTGATCTCCTATTTGCCCCACCTACTTCAGAATTTAAAAAGCCCAATACACTCACCTTTAAAAATTCAAGGAAGGCAGGTTTAGTGGCACACGTTTTCTTTAGAATCCCCACAGCAGTGCTAAAATTATTTACATACTCGCTGTAAGCATCCAGCACCATAGATTTAGAAAACTGAAATACATAAAAAAGAGAGTAAAGTCGGAAATCTCTTAGCTCCTTTGCATTATCTACGTCAGAGCACCAAGCTTTAATCGCTTCGCCATAGTTCAGCAACCACCCTCTTAATTCAACACTTAAGACTCACAGAAGTTATATGGCAGTTAAATCCAGATTATACTGTACTTAAGGACTTTGACAATTCAAGAACATAGTTTTGGGGAGGGGGGAGGAAGTAGTTTGATCTCAGTCCAAACATTCCTAAATTCCACCCATCTTCAGCAACTCAAAAACTAACAAATGTGTTGAAAAGCCTAAGAGGTCTGGACAGTGCCTGGAGGGGAAACTGCCTGGGACCACTATGCACATGACTTTTGAGTTCCATGACAAAAAGTGGGATGAAAATGTAAATACTGTTGGCATTTGTCTCAGGAGACCATGGGAGGAGTGTGCCTTTGGGGATGAAGTCAATCTGTTGGAAGGTTACAGCGCCTGCTGTGGCTGTAGAGACTGATATGGGGGAGACATGTTTTGTTGCAGCTGGCGCAGATTAAAGCATCCAGGTGGGCTCATGTAGGTGTATCATGACATATCCTCTTTCTGCGCTCCTCCCAGCGGTCATTCCTCCTCTGATCACTGCTATGGATGCACAACCTGTCTGTCTGTCTCCAGGCACTGCAGTCATCTGCAAGAGATTCCCACACAGTGGGGTCCATGTTGCCAGTCTTCATGTCATATGTTTGCAGACATCTTTGTAATATAGAGTTGGCCTGCCAATTGGTCCGGTGCCTGAAGCTAGCTCCCTGGAGAGCACATCCTTGGAGATCCTGCCATCTTCCATTCTGTGCACATAACCAAGCCAGCATCATGTCACATTGTTCTTTCAAAAGGCAGAAACCTACGCCATGAATACATGGTACTTCTGGGTGCACCCCTTGCCAGAAAAAGGAGGTAAGCTTTATGTCCCTGTGGGTTCTTCGTATCACATTTCAGTCCATGCCAAGAATAACTCACTTCCCACTTACCTAACTGGCGGCAACAGCAGCAGTTGTGACAGCAATTATATCTTTCTGGAGATTTCCCAAGCCACTAAACTGGCACCTGCTGGTATAACTACTAAAGCAGCACCCCAAATATAATGGAGCTGGGTTAATCTGTTTCCCTCCCCTCTAAGGTATCTGAGTCCTTTGTATGGACATGCAGGAAAGCTGTGTTTCTTAGGGCAGGGATAGCTAGCATGATGCCCTCTATATAATATATATATTATAATAATTTATTATTTATACCCCGCCCATCTGGCTGTGTTTCCCCAGCCACTCTGGGCGGCTCCCAATCAAGTGTTAAAAACAGTACAGCATTAAATATTAAAAACTTCCCTAAAGAGGGCTGCCTTCAGTTGTCTTTTAAAAGTAAAATAGTTGTTTATTGCCTTGACATCTGCTGGGAGGGCATTCCACAGGGCAGGCGCCACTACCGAGAAGGCCCTCTGTCTGGTTTCCTGTAACCTCACTTCTCGCAATGAGGGAACCGCCAGAAGGCCCTCTGCACTGGATCTCAGTGTCCGGGCTGAACGATGGGGGTGGAGACGCTCCTTCAGGATACAGGACCGAGGCCATTTAGGGCTTTAAAGGTCAGCACCAACACTTTGAATTGTGCTTGGAAACGTACTGGGAGCCAATGCAGATATCTCAGGACCGGTGTTATGTGGTCTAGCTGCTGCATTCTGGATTAATTGCAGTTTCTGGGTCACCTTCATTTTTTTTTTTTTAAATATTTATTAGGGTTTTTACAGAAAAAAAAGAAAACATCCAATAACAGTATACAATATTACTTTGTTTAACAAAATTTCATATCCTCTTTGAACTTCCTCACGCCTCCCACTCCCATTTACATCATTAAAAAATTTTGTCCAGCAAATTATCATCTTATTTCCAAATTTTAAAACCGCTTAATTACAATAAAATTATTCTCCTACTAATTTGTTTTTCTTAATCTCTCTTCTCATCAGTTCCTGATCTATTTTAGTGATGGCCAATTATTTATAACTAAGCATCTTTTTAAACATTCCGATAAATCATAATATTTTTGTAAATAAATCTTGAATTTCTTCCAGTCTTCTTCCATCCTCTCTTCTCCCAGGTCTCGGATTCTGCCAGTCATCTCCGCCAGTTGCATATAGTCCATCAGTTGCGTCTACCATTCTTCCAGTGTGGGTAGATCTTGAGTTTTCCAATTCTTGGCGAGTAGTATCCTTGCTGCTGTTGTCGCATACATGAAAAATGTTCTATCTTTCTTTAACACCTTCTGGTCGACAATGCCCAGAAGAAAGGCCTCTGGTTTCTTGGTAAAGGTATACTTAAACACCTTTTTCAACTCATTATATATCATTTCCCAGAAGGCCTTCACCTTAGGGCAAGTCCACCAGAGGTGGTAGAATGTTCCTTCATTTTCCTTACATTTCCAGCATTTATTGTCTGACGAATGGTATATTTTAGCAAGTTTAACTGGGGTCATGTACCATCTGTATATCATTTTCATTACATTTTCTTTCAAAGCATTACATGCAGTAAAGTTCAACCCAGTGGTCCACAACCTTTCCCAATCCTCAAACATAATATTATGCCCAATATCCTGTGCCCATTTTATCATAGCCGATTTAACCATTTCGTCTTGTGTATTCCATTTCAACAGCAAGTTATACATTCTTGATAGTACCTTAGTCTTAGGTTCTAACAGTTCTGTTTCCAACTTCGATTTCTCCACTTGGAATCCTAACTTTTTATCACTTTTGAAAGTTTCCTTAATCTGAGCGTAGTGTAACCAGTCTCGCACTTTGTCCTTCATTTTCTCCATACTCTGCAATTTCCAATTATCTCCGTCTTTTTCTAGCAGTTCCCAATATTTTGGCCAGTAGGCCTCCATATTGGTTCCTTTTCGGGCCTTAGCTTCCAAAGGTGAAAGCCACCTTGGTGTTTTATTTTCCAGTAAGTCTTTATATTTAGTCCAGACATTAAACACTGCTTTTCTGACAATATGGTTCTTAAAGGCCTTATTGATCTTAACTTTATCATACCACAAATATGCATGCCAACCAAAAGCATTGTTGTAACCTTCAAGATCTAACACATCAGTGTCCTCAAGAAGTAGCCAATCCTTTAGCCAGCAGAAGGCTGCGGCTTCATAGTACAACCTTAGGTCTGGCAGGGCAAAGCCCCCTCTTTCCTTTGCATCTGTTAATATCTTGAACTTAATTCTGGGCTTTTTGCCCTGCCAGACAAATTTGGAAATATCTCTCTGCCACCTCCGGAAACACTCTGCTTTGTCCACAATTTGCAACGTTTGAAACAAAAACAACATCTTTGGCAGCACATTCATCTTAATTGCAGCAATTCGGCCTAGTAAAGAAAGCTTCAACTTTGCCCAACTTTCCAAGTCTCTCTTAATTTCCGACCAACATTTTTCATAATTGTCTTTAAATAGACTCAGATTTTTAGCTGTTATATTTACCCCTAGGTACTTTACCCTTTTCACTAGTGATAATTCTGTTTCTCTCTGAAACCGTTCTGACTCTGTGTCTGTCATATTTTTCCCTAGCACCTTCGTTTTTTGTTTATTTAACTTAAATCCTGCCACCTGACCAAAATCATTTATCAATTGTAATACTCTTTTCGTACTAGATTCTGGCTCCTGCAATGTCAATACTAGGTCATCTGCGAAGGCTTTTAGTTTATATTGTTTCGCTCCGACCTGGATCCCCTGCACCAGCCGGTCTCCTCTAATCAAATTCAAGAGCACCTCCAGAACTGAGATAAATAACAGAGGGGAAATCGGGCAGCCTTGTCGTGTTCCTTTTTCAATTTTAAATTCTTCTGTTACCACATTGTTAACTATCAATTTAGCTTTTTGTTCTGAATATATTGCCTCAATCCCATTTTCAAAACCCCGCCCCACTCCCATTTCTTTTAGATTTCCCTTCATAAATTTCCAAGAGATGTTGTCAAAGGCCTTCTCCGCGTCTATAAATATCAGTACTGCTTTAGTGTTTATGTCTGTTTGCAAAAGTTCCAAAATGTCAATAATGTTCCTTGTGTTTGCAAACATGTGTCTGCCCGGGAGAAAGCCGGCCTGGTCTTTATGAATTACTTCATTTAAAACTCTTTTAAGTCTGGATGCTAAAACATCAGCAAATATTTTGTAATCCACATTTAAAAGGGAGATGGGGCGGTAGTTCTTAAGTTGTGTTTTTTCAGTTTCTGATTTTGGTATCAACGTGATAAAAGCTTCCTTCCACGATTCCGGCGCCTTCTTTCCCTCCAAAATTTCGTTGCTGACCTCCATCAAAGGTTGGATCAAGTAATCACTCATTGTCTTATAATACTTGGAGGTCAGTCCATCTGGTCCTGGAGATTTGAGTTTCTGGGTCACCTTCAAAGGTAGCCCCACGTAGAGCGCATTGCAGTAGTCAGACTCTAGAAGTTGTTGGTCTACAAATCCCATCATCCCTTCCTACTGGCTATGCTAGCAGGGGCTGATGGGAGCTGGAGTCCAATAATAGGACACCAGATTGGATATCCCTGCCCTAGTGTCTCTGACATACTGCAGCTACATACCAGAAGGTTCGAGGCAAGGACTTTCCATCTGTTGCCACAGCTAAGCAACTGAGAAGCAGGTGACAGGCAAGGCGATGTGGGGACACAGGCAGGGGCTAGTGGGCAACATGTTTTGACCTTCTTATGCTCTGGTTATTACGGGGGCGATGGGGATCTGCACTGAGCTTGGCACAACCAGAGCTGTTTTCTAATTTTGTTGCCAAGCTCAGTCTTAAATCAAACAGGCAGCAGCAGCAGGGCCACTTATATAACTGTGATGGTTTACGTACCGATGCAACGAAGACATCTCCAATCATCTCAACAGAATCCCACTCAGAGACACGACTGGCCAGTGCTATTTGAAACATGGAATGGCATTGAAGAATCTCCTTAATTCGGTAAAACACCATCTTCAGTTTCCTCTCGCTCAATAATTTGGGTTCCATTTCTGAAAGAGGCTTCTCGTACTGCTGATTTTTTATTTTTTAAAAAAGGATAAAGTAGTTACAGCCATAATTCAAATAAAGGTTTTTCATTATAGGTAAACACATCAGCAGCAGTCAATTACACATTTGCGACAACTTTTTTCTAGCAAACGGATCATCCATTTGCTTTCAAAGTTACAAAAGGGCAAAAGGCATTGAGATACCTCTAGAATCCTTTTGAGAGCATCCACGTAATTTTTCTCACTGTCAACCACGGCTCCTAAAATATATCTTCTCACCACCTGCACAACAAAAAACACACACGCAAGGAATCACACACTGAGAAGTGGGGTTAAGGAATACTTTCAAATCTGCTCTGGAAGGTTGGGGGGGCCAGATTTGGAGGAGTTCAGGAGAAGTAGGTCCATTGCACATGCACAAGTTGATGAACCTGTGCAATGACTTAGTTGGATACAACACTATATTTCACGCAATCTTCCGCTCCCTTCTTGCTTGCAGTCAGAATCGCCTGATGGCAGCCTTAACCAAAAGCAATCTACTGCTGCAGTCCCACAAACATAGCTAACTAGATCTGCTCCTTTGCTGAATCACAGCTTGTTCTCTCTGCATGGAGGAGGGCAGATGGCGGCGTCAAAGATTCAGAACAGGTGGCGGTACCTATTTTAATTTCCTTTTTGAATACATAAGGATGGGTTCCTTGTGTATACACAATGATGTATATGAGGTATCCCCAAGTACAGATCTGTTATATGAGCACAAACCTCACTTTACCTGACTGGTAACAAAAACAAAAACAAACCTCATATTCTGTGTACAAAAACTAAATCAAGAAAAGAAAATACACACACACTCCACTCATAAGTATAATTGTATCACCATGACCAAATATTCTTAACTGTTTAAATGTACAGAAGATCGAAACCGAGTTTATTACTAAATTTGTGTCCATTTTCCAATAGACAGAAGAACAGGCGTATATCTGAGCTAAAAGGTTCCCCTCCCTGACTTACAGGCAATGGGTGCCAAAGTTGCAGAAACAGGCTGCATCCTTTATTTCTTTATTCAAGCTCCTTGAATTATTTTGTTTATTTTTATTTAAGAGAAGCAGCAACCAACATTGCCGCAATGTTTTTGTGGATTCTTTAGGCTGCTAAATGTCCTCTTTTTTTCCAGGACATGTCCTCTTTTTCATGGGTAGAGTCGTCATAGTGACCCATAGTTGAACTCAGCAGATGTGTTCTCTTTTTTGCTCTTCAAAATATGGCAACCCTTATTGCCTTGGTTGTAGAGTACAACCGGGGCAAATGCCCGAGCTGCTTGATCAGTTTTTTAACCAACTAAATCATACTCTGAAATCAATACACATGACTACCTCAATTCCATTTATTTCAATGAGTGTTCTCCAAGAGTGACTTAAGCTGGGTACAATATTTTGAGGTCACTATGATTATACTTTTACTACGTACCATGACCAATATTATACTTTTACTATGTACCATGACCAATACTAACGGGAAACAAGTAAGGCATCTCACATTATTTTTAAGTTCAAAAAAACTAGTATTGGTTCATTAAAGGATGACTAAAAACGATAAGAACCAAAATGATTAAGTGATCTAGCATTTATAGCCTTGGTAATCCGCAAAGTGCAAAGACTGGTGGTTAAAAAAGGAAACAGGAATCCTATTATGCCACCCTGTGGCAAGCAGCAGCATGTGCAGGTTTAAATACATCCCCCCCCCCCAAATTGCTACCAAGCAGAAGAGCAATCATGGGAAATCTGGTTCCCCAAAGATGTTGCAAGACTCCCACCAGCCCCAGGCAGCATGGAAAACAGTCAGAGATGATGGGAATTGAGGTGCATCATCTGGAAGACCAAAGGTTAGCCACATCCAAAGTAAAAGCTTATACACAACTACCTTGCTCACCTATAGTAAGTATACATTGAATCAACTGAAGCTTCACAAAAGTTTTTTAAGCCAGAAATGCCTAACACAGATATGAGTAGGTAAGCAAGGTGGCTAGCGAAGATTTGTTGTTTTGGCAAATAATTCTACAATATGTGGAGCCTCAAAAGCTTTATAGGGAGATGTTTAGGGAGTTACTTATGAAACCAATTTTGGCTTTCCTGTTTTTTGAACACAGTTTTGCAGTGTGCTATCACAGGAAATCAGCATACAGAATATTAACATGCTGCCTGCAAATAACTGAATAGGATCAATCGTAATGATTTATGCAATGAAGGTACATTTTTCATTTTCTCCTCCAAAAAACCCTAACATCCTTGCATTTGAACCAACTTGGTTTTCACCCTAAGTTTTATAATGAGCAAATACTGCACAACTTATTCTACAAAGGACACAGAAAGAGGGTTCAGTTTCAACAGCCATCACACAAACCTGTTGTTGCGATAATCCATCGGGCATCGGTGTCATGATTGCCTCTGTATGCATACAGTCTACATCAATAAACAGTTCCTCCTCTTCTAGGCAGGTTGATCTATGGTCTATAGAAATATTTTAATATGCTAGATTTCCTTCACATATATATTACAGATGCATGCAATAAAAACATGTATTCTTTGGATGAGATTAACTGTGACATCTCTGCATTTGCTTTAGTATTATTTCATGCAATGAACATGTCTTCTGAATAACCATCCATAATGAAAGACCTGTAGCTCAAAAAGACACTGGATGTCCAGGATGAAAGTCCATCACAGTGTGAATTCAGAAGAACCATTCGCCCACGACTACACAGTAAGTGTCGTTAAGTAACATCCTGGTCCTTGCACCAAGCTGGACTCGAGACTGATTTAACACTTACCTAAAAGAGGAATGTTAAAAAAGGTAAAGGTAAAGGACCGCTAATAGTTAAGTACAGTCGCAAACAACTCTGGGGTTGTGGCACTCATCCCGCTTTACAGGCCGAGGGAGCCGGCATTTGTCCGCAGACAGTTTTTCCGGGTCATGCGGCCAGCATGACTAAGCTGCTTCTGGAGAAACAAGAGCAGCACACGGAAACACCATTTACCTTCCCACCGGAGCGGCACCTATTTATCTACTTGCACTTTTTGGCGTGCTTTTGAATTGCTAGGTTGGCAGGAGCTGGGACCGAGCAACTGGAGCTCACTCCGTCATGGGGATTCAAACTGCCAGCCTTCTGATCGGCAAGCCCAAGTGGCTCAGTGGTTTAGACCACAGTGCCACCCATGTCCCCTGATTTAACGCTTACCAGCACTGTGGGTTAAACCACAGAGCCTAGGACTTGCCAATTAGAAGGTCGGCAGTTTGAATCCCCACAACGGGGTGAGCTCCTGTTGCTCGTTCTCTGCTCCTGCCAACCTAGCAGTTCGAAAGCACGCCAAAAAGTGCAAGTAGATAAATAGGTACTGCTCCGGCAGGAAGGTAAACGCGTTTCTGTGCGCTGCTCTGGTTTGCCAGAAGCGGCTTAGTCATGCTGGCCACATGACCCAGAAGCTGTACGCCGGCTCCCTCGGCCAGTAAAGCGAGATGAACTCCACCACCCCAGAGTCGGTCACGACTGGACCTAATGGTCAGGGGTCCCTTTACCTTTACTAAAAGAGGAGCGCTAATAACAACAAAAGGAGGCAGAACATTTTCCTTGACTATTCATATGTAACCTCTCTTTGTTTCGTACTTTCTTCTTTCTCAATACACAAGAACAACTGCGTAAGAAGATGTAGCAAGTTATATAAGCAGCGTGGCTTCAAAGTCAATAGGGCTATTTAGGTGACACCAGATCAATATCTACATTACTTGGCTTACAAGTGAATCCAATTTATTTGCACAGATGTGGATGGGGAACCTCAGACCTGCAACCCTGGTCCTCCTGGACTACTTTTGCTTGGCTGGAATGTGGTATTCTGATAATGCCTTTTGCTTGTCTGGATGGAGAATAGAAAGCTAGTTAGGCTTCGTGTGTGTGAACTTCTGAATATTGTATGTGTCTGTCCCATCTCTTCACTCTGTGCTTGTTCCCTTTAACCCTTGCCCTGCCCACCAGTGGCACGAAGTGGTCCCACAATGAACTGCAACCCTCAGGATGAGAAAGGATGATCATACACCTTTAAAAAAAAAAAAAGACGAAAGAGTCAATACGCACCATGACTAATAAATGACTTTGTTCTAATAAACGACCGGCCTTTCTTCACAGCAGCTTTAGTTTTTTCTAGTCCATCTTTGGTTCCTTCCCTAGCTGCCCTCATTAGCTTTTGCATCTGCAAGACAGTATTAAACACATTCTACAAGTTCAGTGAAGAGTAAGTGTGGAATTCAATGGCTTGTTAACATTTGCAGCAGGTACTAGGGCATGCAAATAGTTGCTCTTAAAAAGAACACTGTCAAGTTGTGGAGGCCAAAGCCCTTTCCAGATGTGTGGTGTTGTTGTTTTTATAAAAAAATGCACAACCCAGATAATCTATACTTTATGGATTTGCTGTGGAAGCATACATATATTCATCCATACAATATATGTATGGTGCTTATCACTTAATAGAACCTGAACAAATTCCATCCAAATTTTATATGTAAATCCAAACAGTATCTAATAAGTTAAAAATGTGATGCCTTTTTCTGAGCACTCAGCTCCCTCGGTATCAAGACACGAAATCTACCAACATAAATTGAAAGACACACTCAAAATAAATGTATTGCGGAATTGTAAGACTGTGTTCCTAAAATGCTTTTAATGATTAACTCCATACTGTCAGGGGGAAAGGCAGGGCATCATGATGAACAAGCAAGCATAAATTAATATGATCCATTTCCAGAGAATTAAGGGAGGGAGCGTGGATAATTCCCTTCTTGGTTGCATTTACACACAGTATCAATCTAACTTTCTCAAAACAGACCCATTGAAATTAAAAGATCTATATTAGTCATGGCTGTTAATTGCAGCCGGCATACTCTGAGTAAAAGTTAGCTGAATACAACCTGGTTTCCCACCCTTTGTAGCAAACTATTTTCTTCCTGCCCACAATAAAAAGGATAAAATAATGTTGTATAGTAGCAGTGCTGACATAAGCAGTTACATTATTGTAACCTAAAAAAGGTAGAGCAAGCAATCCCATTTATTTCATCTTCAAAAATCCAAAAGGGCTAAGACCTATATGATCTCGTTGGAAGCAACAACCACTACAGCTGTCTTTATAGACACAATAATACATCCATATGGATCAGGCTGCAACAGCAGAAGCTAAACAAAAATCAATATGGGCAATAACTTTTGCATTTCACTTTTTAAGTGTTATAAGCAGTAGGGCAAAGGCAAGTTAGCTGGCATAAAAGTCCTTGACAAGGTTCTTTTAAGGCCAGTGGGCAATGCAGACAGCACAGTCTGAACACATACTGTCCAGTTTTCCCCATCAGCTTTTGTTTATTAAAACACATGTTCATTGTGTTTGGAAGAACAATAATTTTAACATTTTAGCTTGTTACGAAAATCAACTACGCTACCTTCAGCTCATGTTTTTGCTTTAGTTGTTGAATCTCTACAGCTCCCACCGTGTTTGCCATCAAATCTTTCATCTTTTTCTCATAGTGCTCCTTTAAACGGGTTAGGTCATGAGAAAGCTATAGCATACAAAAAGATACAATCTTAAACTTTACTCTAAAGCGCTTGAGCTGTAGCATGCATGCTGGCGGCCAGATAAGAAAAGGATTTGCAACCAGTAGAAGGGAAATCTATCTTTTGTTTTCAGCAGTACGTACTAAAAACAACAACTCAGCAATGGGTTTGTTTCCAAGTTTGTCAAGACAACTTTTCTGACTGGGTAGAACACAGAATCGTCAGATCATCTGAACCAATACAATGACACTAGGTTAAAGAACGACAGCAGTCCTTTGTACATTATTGTGAATACCGTAATTTTAAAGGATGACTATAAATATCATTGGTTTTTTAAAAAAATTAAAAATTGTCCAGTAGCACCTTAGAGACCAAGTTTGTTCTGGGTATAAGCTTTTGTGTGCATGCACACTTCTTTTAAACGTTTTGCACTTAAAAGCACACCCAAGCAGGTCTCATGATTTTAAGTGAAGCTTTAGGAAATCACCCTTACTTTTAAGAAATCCCCAGTCTTCCATGTCTAGGCCTGGAAACTACCATTTATAAAGTGAGGTTTCCCCTTACTATATGCTTGGCAAGAAAACTTAGTTTTAGATTTTTACAATGGTAGGGTGGAAAGAAACATGTGCACCTTACATGTCTTAGGAATACAAGCCACATCTCTTAAACAACACTGCTTAATGAATGCTAGTAGAGTTCTTTGTATCTATAAAAGACAAATTCCATTTGTATGCATTTATTAACTTCCTTTCTTGTCTTACTATGCCGGGATATTTCTCACCTCTCATTTTTAAATTACTACGTATGTGGTTTGAAATCGAATGCATGAGAAAAAATGGACATCATAAAGCTTGGGGGAACTACGGTGTTTGGAAGCATGTCAACAATGCGCTAGAAAAAATGCTGCCAAAGAAAGTTACATACTTGTCTTCTGTGGTTGCCACGCAGGAAAGAACTGGGCATTCCATTCTTACACTCTGAATCGCTTTGCTCTTCATAGCTTTCAAACTCACTCGAACTCCACCCATATTCTAGAGAGCTATTTCCACCTTCATCTCCATTTTCAACATCATCGTAAATCATCTCCTCTGCATGCATTAATACGCAAAATATAATTTTGTTAAGCTATGGGGAAGTTCAAATTCATTACAAGTTCTATGAGCCTGCTAAATACGTTGAAGAGGTAAAGCATTTCAGAGAATGCACTTTTCAGTACAGGAGTAAGGAATTAGTAAAAGGTTAAGAAATCAACACGTCTGTTATCACGCCACAAAAGGTAGAGAGTTTGCATCCTGTCTTGGAATATCTTTCACAATATAGGTTCTAGAGCAGCAAAGGGAGACCTCAGGTCCTATAGTGTTGGGCATAAAGGAGATACATTATTCTATTACTCCATGTTCTGGAAGCTCATACCCTTTATTTAAACTATATCCCAGGAATGAATAAATTTATGTTGTCTTGTCCTATTTACACACTTAATTCCTTGTGCAAAGTCTGGCTTTACAATTAACTTCTATTACTTTAAGCGAATAATTCCTTATCTAAAGGAAAGTCTACATCTTTCTTTGATAGATCAGATGGTAAAGGTTGGAGGTGCCCAGATAATCATTGTGAGAAAGCCGCTGACTTTGGTCCAATTGCTGAATACACTTAATAGTGTGCCTTTCCCACAGTTAGCAAGTACAGGTGTCATACGTTTGGCCATGCATATAATTTGTGACTTCAGTGGGGGAAACGTAGCCTTGCTTAAATGCAAAAATCAAGTTATGGCATTGCATAGTGTGCCAAGGAATTATTCACTGGCATATGCACCTCCTTTTCCTAGGCCTCCTGTTTTTGTTATTGTTGATAATAATAATAATAATAATAATAATAATAATAATAATAATAATAATAATAATTATAATAATAATATACCACCCTTCATCCGAAGATCACAGGGAGGTTGGCAAGGTTTATAACATTATAGGTTTATTAAATTTATAGCTTTGCACTAAAAAGGTTCTCAAGCAAGTTACAACCAAAGTAAAAATATATAAATAAATAAAATCACATAAGAAGCATTACGCAATTTTAGAAGCAGCCACCTTTAATATCATGATATGCAACAACATTTGGATTGCAAGTACTCTAAAAAGCAGGCTAAACTTCCTGACTAAAAGTGACCCAGAACAAATGTAATGTGCTGCTCATAGATATAAAGAGATATAGAAGGAAGGTGAGATCCACAATAACATTTCTGGAAAACAATCATGGAAAACAAGAAATGGTACATGAATACAGAGGCACACAGAAAAATAGGCTGAGACAAAATGGGAGTCATTTTCTAGAAACACTTCACATATAAGCCCTCTTTCAGCAATTTTTTTTTTGGGGGGGGGGGGAATCAAGGGAGATGAAAATATATTCTCATTCCATCATTGTATTACTTAGCCAGCTATATTTGGTTATGTGATATCTCAGGAGGCAGATATATCCACTTCAAATGGAAGGCAAAGCTTCCTGATTACATTGGGGCAATCATAGGGTTAGGAGGTCATTATGTTCACTATATAATCCCCGACTGGCTGGGATTACATAACAACAAAGACACAGTACTTATATACAGCATTTCAGGAGAGCCGAAAAAGCGTCATGAAGATAAATGGAAAGGGGGTGGTTCATGGGTTTTCTTGTAGAACATTCCCTGCTGCCTCCATGAATATCACCCCTGCTCCGAATAAATTCACATGTGAGCTCTACATCAACCCTATTACACACATAGCCTAAAATGGCACTGACAAAACAGGAACATCTCATATATTTTACATACAAATGTCATTTCCAGAAGGGGCAATTGGGGATGGTAAAGCATGAGTGGAGTTCTTAATCGCTTCTTTGTGTACCAATTCACTTCCCCAACTGGCTTTTCCACCCTTCATAAGGATGATCTTTAAATCTGTAAATGGAAGCCCTTTTTCAGAGTAAGTCAAGTGAGTTTCTTCATGGAGGCTGATGGGATTTCCCTTCCATAAGGCTAAATCTTGTGCCCTCCACTGCAATATTCTATTCTATTCTAACCCTGTGAGGTTCAAGGCAAGTAAGGGAGGATTTGAAGGACAGATCGTGAAGCTGAGGCTCCAATACTTTGGCCACCTCATGAGAAGAGAAGACTCCCTGGAAAAGACCCTGATGTTGGGAAAGATTGAGCGCACAAGGAGAAGGGGACGACAGAGGACAAGATGGTTGGACAGTGTTCTCGAAGCTACAAACCTGAGTCTGACCAAACTGCGGGAGGCAGTGGAAGATAGGAGTGCCTGGCGTGCTCTTGTCCATGGGGTCACAAAGAGTCAGACACGACTAAACGACTAAACAACAAACAAGGGAGGATTTGCTGGGGAGGAGGGCAGGACGGGAAAGGATTGATCATCAGCTCCCATTGGAACTTCAGAAAGAATTACTGATAAATGGTACAGGGAAAAATCACTAAGTCTAAGCCTAGGTTTTGAATTCAAAATCATACCTGGTTCCGAGTCTGAATTTTCTCTTGGCACATCGTCATATATTACCTCATCTGGATCTGAAAGCAAAAAAAGATGGGAAAACCACAATATTAGACAAACACTGTAGACATTTAGCAAGACACACACTAAAATATTTGCAAAACCCCCATTGTTCAGCCCGGACACTGAGATCCAGCGCCGAGGGCCTTCTGGCAGTTCCCTCATTGTGAGAAGTGAGGTTACAGGGAACCAGACAGAGGGCCTTCTCAGTAGTGGCGCCCACCCTGTGGAACACCCTCCCATCAGATGTCAAGGAAATAAGCAGCTATCCTATCTTTAAAAGACATCTGAAGGCAGCCCTGTTTAGGGAAGTTTTTAATATTTAATGCTGTATTGTTTTTAACACTCGATTGGAAGCCGCCCAGAGTGGCTGGGGAAACTCAGCCAGATGGGCGGGGTATAAATAATAAATAATTATTATATTATTATTATAAAGGTTAAGAAAAAATAATAGATGGCAGGGGTACAAATAATAACAGTATCATCATCATCTGCAACATGCTTTTATATTTTCAGCACGGACTGCATATTTATTTATTTATTTATTTGCCAACCTTTCTCCCAAAGGATCCCAGGGTGGCAATATTAGCCATTATGTAATCCAGCTGTTGCCTAACTAGGTCCCAGGACCCACATGTAGTTCTTTTAACAGTCCAGTGGTGTTTCTAGCTGCCTTGAGCCCCAGTTCTGGGAGGAAAGGTGGTATATAAATATAAATAAATAAATTCAACAAGGGTGTCCATGCATTTTGCGGCTCGCTGCCTACTCCCCAAGATGGTGGAAGACTGGGCGATCTCTGCCCTTCACAATCTCTTGTTCTGCAGACATGCTGAAGGCCAAAGAAAAGAAGCATCAGACGACATCATATAGGAAAGAGAAGAGGCATGAGCAAGAAGATGAAGGAGACTTGCTGGAGATACAGAGGGATCAACTAAAGTACTATCGCACCTTGGTTCTCGAACGCCTTGGTACTCGTACGTTTTGGCACCCGAACGCCGCAAACCCGGAAGTAAGTGTTCCGGTTTGCAAGCGTTTTTGGAAGCTGAACGTGTGACACGGCTTCAAACTGAGTACAGGAAGCTCCTGCAGCCAATTGGAAGGTGCGCCTTGGTTTTTGAATGTTTTCGGAAGTCGAACAGACTTCCAGAACACATTACATTCGAGAATCAAGGTACGACTATACTCATTACTCCATGAAGTGCACATAAGGTGTGTTGATATTAGAGATTGAATTCGTCAAGCATATATAGGGGGCTTCTTCAGACTTGCACCAGAAAAGCAAGTCAAAGAAGCTGCAATTTTGCTCAATTCCCCCGAGTTTACAGAATAGATTTATCCTGCTCATTCCATCTTTTTCTTTTTGCCTGGCCAAGATGTGCGCGAGCTTGCATACCCAGTCGCTGATAATGAGGGAAATAAAACGAGATCGAATCAGACATAAGCAGTGTTTAGGATACTTGTAGAGCAATTGTATCAGAGGAATCTAGCCAGCAACATCCCTAGAAGAGGAGTAATTGTATGTGGAATTCCTGAATAATGAAATCGGACCAGGTATCCAGAAACAAGGAGGGATTCATTCCAGACTTAAATAAAACATTCCAATATAAACAGCTATTTGAGCGATAAACTGAAACACACCAACTCATTATACAGAGCAGAGAAGTTCAACCCAGTGGTCCTCCAAAGACCCATCAGCCCCAGCCACCATCGCCAATGGGAGTCGTAATCCAACAATATTGGTGGACCACAGTTTCCCATTCCTTGATTTCTAGAGTAACCATAATCACCAGTACTTACTCTCCATCCAGTCTGTGTTTGCAGGATCAGCAGCCCATTTGGCCAAGGCATTCTCATCTTTATTCCCCCGATTATCTTCACTTTAAAATAAGCACGTACAAGTTATTAATTATAATAAATATTTCAGTTATTCACAGTGCAATACTATGTATGTTTGCTTTGTAATCTCAATGAAGTTCTGTGAAGCTTATTCATAAGTAAGGGTGTATAGAAGCTGTAATGCCTGACATTCAGGGACTTGGAACGCAGTTTAAGCTTCCAACACATTCCCCACCACCACCCATAAAGTAAAGGTAAAAGTTAAAGGCCCCCTGGATGGTTAGGTCCAGTCAAAGGCGACTATGGGGATGCGGTGCTCATTTTGCTTTCAGGCTGAGGGAGCCAGCATTTGTCCACAGACAGCTTTCCGCTTTCCGAGTCATGTGGCCATCATGACTAAACCGCTTCTGGCACAACGGAACACCGTGACAGAAACCAGAGCGCACAGAAATGACATTTACCTTCCCGCCGGAGCGGTACCTATTTATCTACTTGCACTGGCATGCTTTCGAACTGCCAGGTTGGTAGGAGCTGGGACAGAGCAACAGGAGCTCACCCCCTTGCGGGGATTCGAACCGTCGACCTTCTGATTGGCAAACCCAAGAGGCTCAGTGGTTTAGACCACAGTGCCACCTGCGTCCCTACCCATAAAGTAGTTCTCTTCCTTAACATTCTTTCAGTTTGCTGCAGAATGAGAACTGGAAAGCGAGCCTGGCTTTGCTTGAGGTTTTAATTACAAAATGCAGGGGAGGAAACCAACACAGAACTAGGAGATGTTAAAAAACAAACAAACCCAAAATGTACCAAATATTGGCTCCTGTCATGATCCTAATCTGCGTGCACAGATAGCGGATAATGCCAGCCTGTGCTGTAGTTTCTGCACTACTCCTACTAAATACAACTGGTGCTAAAATCCCCACAAATCTACCTTTCCAAGTGTGCTCAGGGAGGCTCTGCACACATGCCAGCAAACTAGATGCTGTTAAACACAGTCACTGAAGGTGGAAGAGATTGTACAATGCTTCTTGCAGGAGAAGGGTGTTAACTGCATCCAGCTACGTAGCAGAGGCAGAGCAGCAATGCAGCAGTGGTCCAATGGTTCTAGCAAACCACATGTACTTGATCACAATGTCTGCTGGGGCCAGGAAGCTATTTCACAGCTTGCCTATCCCAGCACCCTCCCATATCCGTAAGTGTTTCTCTCTTCCCACCATTGAGATGCAGTTTGATATGGCCATCACCTATGATATGGGTGCTTTCCCATATAATGGGCTTCAGGTGGTGATGGGTCTGTGTACAGTTCCACCAGTGCTGTTTGCTCACAATGGAGTAGCAAGAAGATGGTTTGCAGTGCTTCAGGGCAGAAACTGAGAAAGAAACATTCTACCTAGGCAGTAGCTAGACGTGTGTGTGTGTGCGCACGCACTTGGGCAAAGCAGCTATTGCATCAGAGATATCAAGGGACTGAGTTGCCCTTTGTTCAAATATGGCTATATGGATCACTGCAGTTTGTTTCCACTACAAGCCTAAACTTAGCAATCTGGCAATGACAGCGTTGCTCAAGAAATGCTATCCCTTAATTTATCCAAAATAAATACTTTGGTTTGAAAATCACTGTCTGAGGCTCTGACAGGACAGCCACCGCCCAGAATGCTTGCATGCCGAGGAAGAAAAACATGTCATAAAGGGAGATGGCCCAAGGATGACTTAATAAATGAGTCACAGGGACGGGCAAGTAGAAGCAAAGCTGCAGGGGAGTTAAGGCTCTGCAGAGCAGAGAAAGTTTGCAGAAGCATAGGGAACTGGCTTGACAGAGACAGCTGTTGTTGAAGGCAGAGGAACTGCAACAGAAACCATACAGAGAGAATGT
Source organism: Podarcis melisellensis (assembly GCF_964234715.1). NCBI lineage: Eukaryota > Metazoa > Chordata > Lepidosauria > Squamata > Lacertidae > Podarcis > Podarcis melisellensis. The sequence continues at coordinate 97,758,279 of NC_138530.1, read as the reverse complement.
AAGAGTTCTGGTGGATCTGACCCAAATGTCCACTCATGCAGTATCCCATTTCTTACAGCGGCCAACCTGATTGCAGAACTACAGGCTTGGAAGGGACCTCAAAGGTTATCGAGCCCAGATCCTTGCCAATGAACTGGCCTCAGCATGCCTTGTTGGGTGAAGCATTGCACACCAGGCTGTTGCTCTACCCACAAAGGAGGCCACCTGGCATCATTGTGGCATCACATGATTGACAGGTGGGAAAGTCAAACTTGGCCAGTGGGGGAGGGGAGGAAGATAAGGACTCCCACCCCTGCTGGAGAAGTAGACAACCTGCAAAACGGAGGAATGTGGAAAGGTGTCTAAAACAAGGAGAAGGAGCAGCAAAGGAATCCACTCAATATCGCATCTGCCTCATCAACTGTTCTTACTGAAGGAGGCTGTTATGAAACAAACATTTTGACCCTCAAACTCAAGACAAAGCAAGGGGCATGGATACCAGCTCTTGCATCCAACACATGCACTTTACTCTTTACAGAATATTTTTTTTTAAAAAAAAAATAAACTCCAGTATTTTCTTCTTACCCGTTCTGGGGATCCTCTGAACTCTGAGAATTATGGCAATCTTCAGCAACTATATGAACATTTGCTAAAGGAAACAGAAGTAGTAATAGAATCTCTCTCAGTAACAGCCATGTTAAAAAAAATACAATAGTTGTGATTGAAACACTCACATCACCGTATTTTTCGCGCTATAAGACGCACCCGACCATAAGACGCAGCTAGTTTTGGAGGAGGAGAACAAGAAAAAAAATATTCTCTCCCTCTCTGCTCAGCGCCTCTCCAGCAAAGCAGGAGGAGAAACGGAAGGGGCTCTGCTTCTCCTGCCGCTTTGCTGAAGGGGCGCTGTGCAGAGAGGGAAAGCTGTGCACCGCCTTTCCAGCGAAGCGAAGCCAGGAGAGCAAGTGCTGTGCTCAGGAGGCTTCAGGTGGCTATCCCTGAAGCCAGGAGAGCATGAGAGATTGGTGCGCACCGATCCCTCTTGCTCTCCTGGCTTTAGGGATAGCTGTGCAACCTGCATTCGCTTCATAAGACGCACACACATTTCTCCTTTCTTTTTAGGAGGGGAAAAGTGAGTCTTATAGAGTGAAAAATGCAGCACTTTTCAAAATAAAAATTAGTCCTCTTAAACGCAACCAGCATTCTCTACCTTGGCTTGGAGTAAAAGGTAGGAAAATAAAAAAAATAGAAAAGACAAACCTGTAGAGCTGCAAACCAGACCCTATATATTATATCTTCCTTGCATAAGTTTTCTCACCTTTTCACTTTACTCCTCTTGTTAACAAAATATTTGAACAAACACGAAAGTCATCTGACTTCAGGCTAGGGATAGGTAACACATTCAGAAATACACTGGCTGGCAGATAGGTTTGTGGCAACATATTTAAACTAGAAATATAAGGATTTAATGTTGTTTTTAGAATGAAAGCCAATACTCTTCAGAGCATTAGCAGTTATACATGTCAAAGATTTACAAATTACCTGCTGCTATTGTAGATTACTCTCAATGTTCAAAATAATCCTTGTAGGAACATAGGAACCTGCTTTCTACTGAGCCAGAACAATGGGTCTACCTTGCTCAGGACCGTCTAAAGAAGTTGACAGTGGCTGTCCAGGATTTCATACAAGGTTCTCTCCCTGGAGATGCAGGGGCTTAAACCTAGGACCTTTTGCATGCAAAACTGATGCTCTGCCACTAAAGATGCAGGTGAAATTCATTTCAGTTCACATTTAAAGGCAAACCTACCCAATTCACATTTTTCCAAAACAGCATGCAAACCAAAACACAGCACTTCTCTGTGTTTTGCATTGCAGGTCTCCAGCCAAGTAATGTGTACTGAAGTGCATGTACTGGGACGAAGTTTTTATATACAGTGGTACCTCGTTTTAAGAAAGACTCTCCTCCTTACAGAGAGGAGGAGTTGTGAGCAGGAGCCGTTTAGGTATTGGCGGTTAGGCATTGGAATATGTTTGTGTATTGGAGGGCAGGGTGTGGCCATCGCCTACCCCTCCACTTTATGGGTATTCCGGTAAAGGAATCCGGCGGTCGTGGATCCTGTCCGACGCCCTTGCTGGTGGCTAGGGCCATGGCATGACCCCTGGTGACATCAGGGAGAGCTTTCAGTTGTATTTGCATCAACAGGCTCCTCCCACTGGTGGTTAATCCTTGTTAGACTCACCCCTCCCTGAGGGGGTGGAGTGACGCTCTGTTGTTTTATCCAATGCCTAAGCCAATACCTCTCACATGCTGTAATCAATAAAGTTGTGGCCTTTTCTAGCCCCTTAACCTAATATACTGTGTCCATGTGTCTTTCTTATCCCCAAGCGGGTGGTGGGACCTTGAATCACAACAGTCCTGTTTACAAATGACTTGGTTTACAAACTCTGCAAAACCGGAAGTAGTGTCCCGGTTTGTGAACTTTACCTCGGTCTAAGAACAGAATCTGAACGGTGGAAGGGCATCAATGGGGGGAGGCCTCATTAGGGAAAGCACGCCACGGTTTAAGAACAGTTTCAGTTTAAGAACGGACTTCCGGAATGGATTAAGTTCATAAACCGAGGTACCACTGTATATATAAAAGTGCATATTTCAATAAAAACACCGTTCAAAAATGCATTTTAATAGGGGAAATTGCTTTGCAAAAATGGGTATATTGGGCAAAATCACCTACAAAAATGTGCACATTAGGAGAAATTCGTACTATGATGCTGATGAGTTTGCAAGAGAACTTTTAAAAAAAATGTAAACTAATGTGAGAATGTAGAGAACACAAGGTTGGGAAAAGGAAAAACTGAAACAGAAACTGGTGGATTCACCCATTCCCTATGTATCACTGAGCTACAGCCCTTCCCTGTCAATGGAACCGATCCAGACAAATTGCATCTTGGATTACGGAGAGGAACAAACAATTCACTAAATAACCCATTGTGAAATAACCATACAGAGGCAAAGAGAAGAACAGTGATAGAAGGCTGCAAGTTCCTTCCCTCTTATTGGGTGCAGTCGCCCATAAAGTATCATCTTGGCTGTGAGTTCTGGGGGACTTGCTCCCTGTCTTGCAGGCCTTTTCTCACCTGGCCTGGGAAGGCAGGACCCTGACTGACTCCAGCTACAAAAGCTGAGGCAGCTGAACAGACTCTTGGGCTGCAGTAACTTCAGTGGGGGTTGTTGAGTGTGTGTGTTGTTGCTGTTATTGATTTTTTTTTGTATTTTATTTTAGATCTTATTGTGATTTATGTTGAAATTGTTCAATTTGTGTGCTTTGATGTTTTATTTATTGCTTAGGACTACTTATGCTTGTAATTAGATAACTTTTTGCATGTCATAAGCCTCCTTGAGCATGGTTTTAAACTATGGAAAGGAGGCATGCAAATAAAATTATGTATGTATATATGTATGTATGTATGTATGTATGTATGTATGTAAAGTATCAGAACTATGCTATTGCTTCATAAACGGTGCCTCCTAAAGTTACATTACCTTCTTCATCCACAGACACAGTTCGTATTATGACAGGACTGGAGTATGCTGGCAACAGCAATGGTAAGTTGGATGGTACAGCATAACCGCAGGGCACAGGAACAGAATATCCACTTGGGAGGGTAGGGCTTATACTTCCATCCTGTGGGCTTGGCTCTGGTGACAATGATGGTTCCTTTTCTTGCATTGGTGAAATTGTTATGACAGAGTATGGGTTTACTCTTGGTGGGACCACCTCTGCTGTGCCTTCAGCACCCGCCATTTTCTCGGCCGCATCCACATTTTCATTCCCTTGAATGAAAACCACACAAGTTGTTGTCAAAACGCAAATTCCCTTGCAGGAACCCTGTTGCAATGCTCTTGCCCTTCGGATGAATCCTCAAAACCCTTCTTAAGGAGATAATTCTGTAGCAACCTCCAGAGGCAAGTGTGCTGAGCAGACGAAGAATGGAAGAGAGCAACTCTAAACTGCAGCCTGCCAGATGGAAGATCAAACTTTGGTTTGGGTTATAAATTATAGTGAGCACAAACTATGGTTTGGCATGGGGGTTTTGATTCAGTTTGACAGTTCTGGCCCCTGTAAAGCCATATTCAGCCAATGACCGTCTTCCTACAGCAGCCTGCCATGCCCAACCTGAGAGACTTTGGTGGAAACCATGAGAGGGGACTTGACCTTATTTGTGCTCCTCCTTCTGTAAGATTATTGGTACTTTGGCTGCAACCCAGTGCCTCTGCTGACAGAGAAACTCAACCAGCTTGTGCAGTAAATGATATAGCTATTATCTTGCATATGTTACATCAAGCAAACATGTCAAAGAGGAGTGGAAGAAGATGAAGCAATTTCTTCTTTTTATTTCCTAAGCAGCATATCTTTATATTTTGATATCACCTTAGGCCGGCCTGCACAAGTGTTCATTCTGCATAGAAATGACTTGAGACTGCACTCGCTGGCTCAGGTCCCATCACCACCCTCATGTAAACAGGACTCTACACCCATAGGGACTGCGTAGAATGTAGTGCTAAGGAGATCGTTCCACCTGTGCAAGCATTTCAGAAGAACAACAGCACAATCTTCCTCCTCCTACCATTTGCTGTTCTGAGGATTCTCCTGTCCCTCCCCCCCAAAAAAACCTAATTTCGGGAGGGGGAAGTAAGGGGGAAAATGTCCCGTTGAATTAGCAGTTCTTGCATGGGCTTCCACTAGTGGGACCCATTAGCTGAATCTAGTTCTTAGAAAGCCTGTGCGCAATCTGTGCGCTCTTCAAGCACACTTATTGCATGTTGCCTCTTATGTAAATGACACCTTGAAGCTATGAGCTCATGGAGAGTTGCCCATAGAAACTATCCCAATGTTCTTTCCATGTACTTATTTCTGTTTTGAATGAACGTTTGCAGTTCATTATTATGTTGAAAGAGATCTCACATGCACTAAGTAAATAAATAAAGTATCAGCAATGCTCTCATGGCTTTATTAGGCATGGTCACACGTACCCGTAGAATTCACTTCTTCCTGTTCTGTGTTATTCTTCTTAGACTCTAAATTCGATGGCAAAGCACTTTGCCTGTCTGCTTCTGGAATTTCATCTCCGCTATCAAAGTCGAACTGTTCTCCTTCCTCCTCCTCCTCTTCATCATCAGCAGCTGTGCCGGTTGTTAGTTCGTTTTCTAAAACTTAAAAAACAGACTTTTTAAACAAAACAATGACCACCGCTAATTTAGGTAGACTAGACAGCTCTAGCTGCAGAGTCAATACAAGAAATATTGGACAAATAATTATTAAAAGACAATACAACTCTGGGACATGGATGAGATAACTTCATCCTTCTATAAATATACTGCTGAACTTCTAGCTAACAGTGAAACATTGTCTGGAAATAAATTACAGGAAGCGTACAGAGATGTTTTAATTGCCATAATGCCCAAAGGAGGAAAAGATCCAATGTCACTATCATGATGAAGATCAATTTCACTTTTTGACAATGATTATGACTATACAATTTTTAACAGTATTTTAGCAAAGCTTTTGAATATGATTGTATATAGATATTATCATTAGTGTGGTATTCATCTAAGTTTTCCCCCTAGTAGACCCACTGAAATGAATTAGTAACGGGAGTAAGTGAGATCAATGAGTAGTGGGTCTGCTCTGAATAATACTTGAATTATTACCCTAGTTTTGTGTTGTTGTTTCAAGTGGTCCATGGTGGGGAAAGTTTGGAAACCATTGTATTTGATCATACATGTGGACTAAACAAAGAATTTTTTAACATCTCAGCTGGGAGTGGTGGTAGCTCTGCTACCAAGTTCCACACAAATACACATCTCATAGGACTGCTTTGTACTTCACCAAAGCCCAACATCTTAGGAGAAGAACAGAAGATAAACATACTATCAAAACTTTGGGTTCTGTGATTCATCAATGCTAGTGTTGTCTTCAAGTGTTTCAAACTGTTTCTTAAGTTTGTCAAAAGCAATCCTTTCAGCTCTCTCTTCTTCTGAACCTTGACAAAAAAAATCTATTTTCTTTCCTTCAAAAACTTCCATGTAAATATTTTCCTTTGGGAAGTGGAGGAAACCAGGCATATATTTAGAAACAAGATTATTTAACTTGAAGGTAAGAAGAGGTCAAGGGAAACCCACATAAATCTTAGAAAATCTAATTATTATGTAAGATTTTCTCAGACACTCTACCAGCTTGGACACGCTCTGAAAAATTCCTGTACAAAAATTCACACTATTCAACTGTTCAGACTGTCAAAGCAATAAGCTTTCTTGCTATATATTCTGTTTCCTGAACCACGTTGACTCAGCATGCCTGTTAGTGACACCTCTAACACACTGTAAGAAAGGAAGGTCATTATTTTTCCACTTAAATACTAAAATAATTTTCATTATCTAGCTGGTGTGACATGTTAAATGGCTAAGTTTTCATGTGCACCATTTTTTTTTTTTTAATAAATATTTTATTAGGTTTTTAATAAACAAATTTCCACTTTCAAATACATACTTCCATGAATCCAATGGACTCCCCCCATCTCCCGGGCACTGCATTCCCTGTGTAACCAAAACCTCAGCAATTTGTTAACTTGTTTTATACATAACAATATATCTTCCATTTTATCGTGTTATCTGATGTGAACATTTCAATACAATTGCATTAATTTTTAATTTCCACACAATAAAAATATTTCGTTACCTCACTTCTGTCTTATAGTGTCTTATTTATCAATTCAGAAATTTGCCGATACTGAAGCTATACCTTCCTAGAGAGGAGCATTTTTTAACATTCATACAACTTATAATGCTTTTTCAAATAGTCCTTAAATTTTTCCCAAACTTCCTCCGTTTCTTCTTCTCCCGAGTCTCGAATTCTGCCAGTCATTTCAGCCAGTTCCATATAGTCCATCAGCTGCGTCTGCCATTCTTCCAATGTGGGTAGATTTTGTGTCTTCCAGTGCTTTGCCAACAGAATCCTCGCTGCTGTAGTAGCGTACATAAAGAAAGTTCTATCTTTCTTGACCATCCTCTGGTCTACCATGCCCAGAAGGAAGGCCTCCGGTTTCTTAGGTAAGGTGAATCTCAGCACCTTTTTTAGTTCATTATGTATCATTTCCCAGAAGGCCTTCACTTTCGGGCAGGTCCACCAGAGGTGTAAAAATGTCCCTTCCTCTTCCTTACATTTCCAACATTTATTATCGGACAGGTGATATATCTTTGCAAGCTTGACTGGGGTCATGTACCACCGGTATATCATTTTCATAATGTTTTCCTTCAAGGCAGTACATGCCGTGAATTTCATTCCGGTGTTCCATAACCTTTCCCAGTCTTCAAACATAATGTTATGCCCCAAATCCTGTGCCCACTTTATCATAGAGGATTTGACAATCTCATCCTGTGTGTTCCATTTAAGCAGCAAGTTATACATTCTCGAAATTAGCTTAGATTTTGGCTCAAGCAACTCTGTTTCTAGTTTCGATTTTTCCTCCTGGAAACCCACTTTTTTGTCTGCTTTAAAAACTTCCTGGATTTGAGCATAATGCAACCAATCTCGCACCTTGTTTTTTAACTTTTCCATACTCTGTAACCTCCATTTATCTCCAATTTTTTCAATTATTTCCCAATATTTAGGCCAGTGGGCCTCCATATTGAGTCTTTTACGTGCTTTGGCCTCCATCGGTGAGAGCCACCTCGGAGTTTTACTCTCCAATAAGTCTTTATATTTTGACCAGACCATGAAAATTGCCCTTCTGACAATATGGTTTTTGAACAATTTATGAACTTTAACCTTGTCATACCACAAATATGCATGCCACCCAAAAGCATTATCAAATCCCTCCAGGTCAAGGACGTCGGTGTTCTCCAATAGAATCCAATCCTTCAACCAGCAGAGGGCTGCAGCTTCATAATATAACCTCAAGTCCGGCAGGACAAACCCCCCTCTTTCTTTCGCATCTGTTAGTATTTTAAACTTTATTCGGGGCTTTTTGCCCTGCCAGACAAATTTAGATAAATCCCTCTGCCATTTTCCAAAACATTCCACCTTATCCACGACCTGAAGGGACTGAAACAAAAATAGCATTTTCGGCAATACATTCATCTTTATAGCAGCTATTCTGCCCAGCAAGGAAAGTTTTAATCTTGACCATGTTTCCAGATCTCTTTTTATCTCTGACCAACATTTCTCATAGTTATCCTTAAATAAATTCAAATTTTTGGAGGTCAAGTGCACCCCTAGGTACTTTACTTTTTTAACCACATTTAGTTCTGTTTCTTTTCTGAACTCCTCTATTTCAGTAGTTGTCAAGTTTTTTGCTAGAACTTTAGTTTTTTGTTTATTCAGCTTGAATCCCGCCACCCGACCAAAATCAGAAATTAATTCTAACGCTCTTTTAGTGCTAGAGGCTGGCTCCTGTAATGTTAATACCAAGTCGTCTGCAAAAGCTTTCAGTTTATATTGTTTCTCTCCGACCACAATTCCCTGTGTCAACCGGTCATTTCTAATCATGTTCAGTAGCACCTCCAGGACTGAAATAAACAACAGAGGAGATAGAGGGCACCCCTGTCGTGTCCCTTTTTCAATTTTAAACTCCTCTGTCACCACGTTGTTTACTATCAATTTGGCTTTTTGTTCTGAATAAATTGCTTCTATTCCATTTTCAAACCCCCGCCCTACTCCCATCCTTTCCAAATTTTTCTTCATAAACAGCCAAGAAATGTTGTCAAAGGCCTTCTCCGCATCAATAAAAATCAACACCGCTCTTGTGTTTGAATTAATCTGTAAAAACTCCAAAATGTCAATGATGTTTCTTGTGTTGTCAAATAAATGCCTACCAGGGAGAAAGCCTGCTTGGTCCTTATGAATCACTTCATTTAAGACTTTCTTAAACCTACTTGCCAAAATGTCTGCAAAAATTTTGTAATCCACATTTAGGAGTGAGATAGGACGGTAGTTTTTAAGTTGAGTTTTTTCAGATTCTAGTTTTGGAATCAACGTGATGAAAGCTTCTTTCCACGTTTCCGGTGCCTTCCTCCCCTCCATAATCTGGTTACAAACTTCCAGCAATGGTTGTGTCAATGAGTCCTTCAGTACCTTATAATATTTGGAAGTAAGCCCATCAGGTCCCGGAGATTTGCCCAGTTGGAGGTTCTGAATGGCGCATTCAATTTCTTGGGTTGTAATATTACAGTTCAGGGTTGCTCTCATTTCCTGGGGTATTTTTTGTAATCCATTAGTTATAACAAATTGGTCCACCTCTAAGCTTTTTTGTGGCCTTTGAGAGTAGAGTTCTTTGAAATATCTCTGAAAGGACCTTCTAATTTCATCGGGTTTCTGAACCATTCTCCCTTCAATCTCTAGATTTGTGACTGTGTTAAGTTTTTGTCTCTTTTTCAACTGCCAGGCTAACAATTTTCCACATTTGTTTGCAGATTCGAAGGATCTTTGTTTCATTTGTTTAATTTTCCATTCCACCTCTTGATTTATCAGTTTCGAGTATTGTGCCTGGAAAAACTTCACTTCTCTCAATACTTCCTTTGATTTAGGCCTGGATCTCAGTTTTCTCTCTCCTTCTCTTATTTTCTCCAAGATCTTCTCCTTCTTTTCATTCCAGAGTCTTTTTTTAATCGTGTTCTGTTGTATTAGAAACCCTCTTATCACTGCTTTGCTTGCGTCCCAAATTATTCTTTTTTCCACATTTGTCTTTAAGTTTATTTCGAAATAGTCCTTTAAAACTTTTTGGGCCTTCTTAACAATCTCCTGATCCCTTAACAAGGCGTCGTTCATTCTCCATCTGAACGATCCGGTTGTATTTAGTCTCAATTCCGTTCTCAAGGCGTTGTGGTCGGAGCAGGTTTTTGGGCAGATTTCCACTTTTCTGGTCTTAGGTGCCAGCCCTCTAGTTATCCATATTTGGTCGATTCGCGTCCATGTCATATGGGCCTCAGAAAAGAAAGTTCCTTCTTTCCCTAGAGGGTTCTTGATCCTCCATATGTCGATCAAATCCAAATTGTCAGTCATTTCAAAAAAGGTTTTTGGAAGCCTGCCATCTTTCGTTATATTAGCACTTTGTGACTTATCCATATTCACTGAGGCGACACCGTTCATATCTCCCAACATGATAATGTTGTTATAGTCCAAATAGTCCAGCATAGTCTCGTGCAGCTTCTTAAAAAATTCCGATTTTCCATCATTTGGGGCGTAGATTCCTAGAATTAAAAACTTTTCACCTTGTGTCTGGATTTCAATTGCCAAAATTCTGCCCTGTTCGTCTTTAAATACAAATTTTGGGGACAAGCTCTCCTTTGCATAAATCACCACTCCTCTTTTCTTAACTTTATCCGATGAAATAAATTCTTGGCCTAACCTTTTGTTGATTAGCACTTTTCTATGGAGTCTTGTCACATGTGTTTCTTGCAGGCAAATAATGTCCAATTGTTCTTTTTTCAAAATATGAAATACTTTTCTGCGTTTTTCTGGAGAATTCCCGCCATTTATATTCCAACTAAGAAGCTGTAGAGACATCCCGGTTTACTTCTTGGGTATCACAGTTGGGTATCTAGTTTATCGTCCTTTTCCGGAAGCTGTGGTGCCGGGCCGCCTCCAGATGGTATGGATCCTGGTGGTAATCCCGGTGGTGGAGGCCAAGAATCTACGGCTCTCTTTTGGAGGTCCTCCTCGTTGTCGTGTAGGAACTTCTGGTGGTCTTCTGGTGTTTTAATTCTTACCTTCTTTCCTTTATAGGTGAATGACAGACCTTGAGGAAATTCCCACCTATAAGGGATTGCGTTGTATCTTAACAATTTGGCCAAGTCTGTGTATGTGGCTCTAAGGTCCAACAAATATTTAGGAATATCTCTATAAATTTCTGCCCTTTTGCCTTCGACTTCCAGGGATTTTTTAAAGTGTGCACCATTTAAAAGCTCCTTCTTTCACTTGTCTCTGAACACAAAGCTAAATATCCTATCATTCACATCCTAAGGGGTTGAGGCGACAACCACAGCAAAACAGCTCAAAAGCAAAACTTGCTGTTGACAGAATGCTCATACGCTGTAACAGAGCTGAGCAAATCAGCATCAAGAGACTGCCAAGGAGAAGTGTTACAAGCACTCAAGCAAATATAGAAATTCTCTGCTGCTTGCACAAGATAGGTTATCTTTGTTCACTCTTCCCAAAATACCTTACACTGACAGCCTCACACCCGGCACTGCTTGGGAATTCTAAGAAAGAAAGAAAATCAGTGCAGTTTTGAAAGGTTCCATCAACCATCTTAATTCAACTTAAGGTCCATTTATATCCCAGCAGAGACAAAAACCTGCTCCATTATCTCAGGAACAAACCTGCAAAAGTCTAATCCTGTGAAATAAGCTAAGGCAGATACTGGGGATTTCAACACTCATGCAACTCTTTGACAGCTTTTCTGTGGGAGGTTTACCCATCTATTCATGTATTAACATGCAAGCTAATTCAAAATTCTTCAGCAATGGTTGAAGGCCCTGCCCATTATACCATTGGCTCAAATTTCTGAATGCAGGCACAATTGAGTAATGCAGTAACAAGGTATGTCTTGTGGTACTGGTTCCTTGTTTTCAAGGGCCCGGGGGAAAGGGGCCCCCTCCCCCTATGAGTCCACCTTTTCACTATGTATTAAGATAATCACCGCCACTGCTCTTCACCATTTCCCTGCAGCAAATGTCCACTATGCAGACCCTTGATGCCAGCTCTGTTTCCACAACAGAGAGAGTAATACCAAGCCCCTTTCTGAAGAAAGCTCACTCAAAGTCAGACCACTGGAGAAAGTGTTGAACTAGCAGTTATCTTCAGAAATGGCAACAAGCACACAGAGCAATTGAGAAAGAAGTGTGGCGTTCGCCCTCCTAGGTGTGTGACATCATACTGGGCCCATAAGGAAAGGGTTAACTAATTGTAAAATGACTAACCAATGGGAACCCAAGGGGCAAAGTTAACTGTGTATAAAGTTAAGCACAGAGGTTTTTTGGAGGAGTTAGAGTTAGGGTGGTTGAGAAGATAGTCTGGAATTAGAAGAGAAAGAGAAGATAAGTCTGTGGGTTGGGCTAGTCTGGTGTGAGAGAGGGAGAGAATTTGTTAAGAGGAGTCAGTCAACAAGTTGAGATAATCAGTCAGAAGGTATTAGGAAGGTCTAGGCTGGTAAAGAAACTAAAGTTAAGATGCTGACAGGAATATTATCTGAGAAACCGTAAACTTGTTAATGTTTGTAAAATAAACTTCTTCCTTTTTTTGTTCACTTTTAGCAACTGTCTGGACTCAGTGTTTTACCAGAGAGTAACGGGTTGGTGGCAGCAGGGAAGTGAGCACAGTGGTGGCACAGGGATCAAGAGACCGTTAAATGTTCGGGGACCCTGTGTGATCGCCACACAGTGGTCCCAAAATGGTGTTCTCAAACTAGTGATCCTGAGTACTTGCCACTGTACAGTTAGTCTTTTTTAAAAAATTAATAAATGAAGAGACAGAATACACCCTAATCTCATAACCAGTCAGCATATTTGGCATTGTGAATCTTCAGCTATTCTCCTTCTCTGGCCACAATGTCATGCAGCAAAGGAGAAATTGGAGCATTAAGAAGGCAGCAAGAGTGAAGTGCTCTGTCGCACAGAAGGAAAGTCGCTCACTCTTTCTCTTGCTGAACACATCCCATTGGCTCTGCAATACTTTGGACTAAATCCTAGGGCTTTATAAGGATTTCTCAGAAGCATTACATTCAGAAAGGCAGTCAAGCAGCCTCAGACCATGAAAGCAGTGCGGCCATTATTTTTCCTCACAGCCACAGAAACAAAGTTTACAGAAATCTCATTGTCGTCTCTCCCCCTTATCACATTTATCGTTCATGCGTAATTTTGTGCGTGACCTCATTTATAAAGATGAAGCTTTGTTGCACCAAAGCAGCTTTTACAAAGCACAAGTAGCAACTGCAAATTTTGTGCCAACTCAATGAAAACTTTTGGAGTAGTGCAACTTTATGTGAAATCTGTCCTTAATTTTACCAGGCCAGTTTACATCCTTCATGCCTGCTACTGTTGGAATCTGTCTGTTCCAAAAGACAATGGAGTGCACCTCTGTGGGTAAAGTCAAACTACTACATTAGCAGCAATGAAGTGACCTCCTTTGGGTGCGAGCTTGGACAGTGTTTCACGCTTAATCCAAACAATATTCACTGCCCTGCTTGTTTTATCCATTTTCTCTGTCTTTTTCTCTGTCTGGGCCATGCTTATGTTTTCTTTGGTTTCCTTCCCAATGTGGTTAAGCTTGAAGCTGTCACTTGTCAGTAGCTTGTTATCTTTTATAATCACGGCTGCCTGATAAAAGGGGAATTACACGAGTCAATATTGTTATGAATGGATTACATCCAGATTGTAGAAATAACCTGGAGAAGAAGTCAAGGTCTAGTACAAGCCTTGTCCTTGTTTTAAGGGCAAATAGATTCTAGTGAAGAAACTTTTGTCAGACTTATGACACAGAGTAGGGATCAAAATTCCCTTCCACCCTAAACCACAAGGCAGACTTTTTAAAATGTGCACGCTCAAACACAAATGTGAAAGGGCATTTAATGTAATGCGCAGTTTGGAGACATGTAGTTTTATGAACAAATTGCAATGCAATTATCTACGAAGGAAAAAAAAGTTTTCCATTCTCCTTCTCTGTTATAAATTTTAAATACAGTATTGATTATTTACTTTCAACAGATTTTTTTTCCCTGGTTGTTGCTTTTCCAAAAGGAAAGCCACAGGATCTGCCTCACTTTCTCTTCTGAAAGGCATCGCTCTATTTCAGACACCAAACAAGCTATTAACAGCTTCCCAAACAAGAGACTATTGATAATTACAATTCAGATGCTGTTCTCATTTATCTCAAACCTTGGCTCCATTTTTATCATCCTTTGTAACCATCCTGTCTCTATGCTCAAACAGGCATTTCTCACAAAACAAATGCAGCACAGACAACGCATTTTATTGTGTCTGCTCACTTTAGGCAATATTCTTACAACTTTCAAAACACAGCTAGTCACGCAAACCTCTGCTCCTAGATGACACAAACGAAAATTTGCAAGTGCAGTCACCTTCTGATATACAGATTCTATTATTATTATTATATTTATTTCACTTGTTAATCACTTAATCCAAAAGGCAAAAGTCTAAGCAACTTACAAATATTAAGAGCCAAGGCAGAACATAAAAACAGACCATACATTACAATAAGAACAAGGCACATTCCACAGATACATGGTAAATTAATGTGCTGTGGGGAAAAAAACGTTAAATAGGTCTTTGTGTATCTTTCTTAAAATTATGTTTAATTAAACCGTAACTAACACATTTATACAGAACATCTCTCCCTCCATCTCTCCAACCCAATACCACCCCTTTGAAAAAAACGCCAGTGTAACTTTTCAGGTTTCCTGTGCTGTTTGCCCTAAAACTACAATCCAGCGCAGCGCTATGCATTATACTTTAAAGAGCCATGACTGCAGCTGTACCTTTATTGGATGTTGCAGTAGCAACAGTTGCTATCACTGGAGAATCAAAGCTGCTTTGTAAAAAAAAGGGGGGGCAGTGACTTATCAGTACGGCCCTGGAAACTGTTCTCTGGCTTGCACATATGGTTCTTCTTGGTGCACACAATATCGTTTCTTTTCAATCGTGCCCTTTGTCTTCTTGCTTCTGAGCACTGGTGTTTTGATTACACTTTGCACAAACAAGAAAGTCAGTGCCTCTCTCTCTTTCACTTTTAGGAAACTGGAAGCTAGGAGTCTCAGAATTTTATTGCATCCCGTTTCCTGCTTCTCTCCAATGGAGTCAGGGAGGTGCATATCTTCACAATTATTCTGGGAGGTAGGTAATCTAGTATGCTTCATTCCTAAGCCCTTGAAGTGGCTAGCAACTTCAAGACAATGGATTGGAATGAAACAAGAATGAAACATCCAATTAACACGGTGTTATAAAGGTAAAGGTAAAGGGACCCCTGACCATTAGGTCCAGTCGTGGCTGACTCTGGGGTTGCGGTGCTCATCTCGCTTTATTGGCCGAGGGAGCCGGCGTACAGCTTCCGGGTCATGTGGCCAGCATGACTAAGCCACTTCTGGCGAACCAGAGCAGCGCATGGAAACACCGTTTACCTTCCTGCAGGAGCGGTACCTATTTATCTACTTGCACTTTTACGTGCTTTTGAACTGCTAGCTGGGAAGGAGCAGGGACCGAGCAACAGGAGCTCACCCCATCGTGGGGATTTGAACCGCCGACCTTCTGATCTCTAGCTCTGTGCTTTAACCCACAGCGCCACTAATTGTGCACTACCTCAATATTTTTAAATGAGTTGACTGTTTACAAATATTCTGATTTTTTTTTTTAAAAAAAATGTTTCACTTAATTCTGCATCTATCACACATGTATTCCTTTCTCTGATTCCCTCTCAGCACATATGTTTGAACCGCAATACCTTAAGTAATCAGTATGAATGGGTGTGTTTGCAAGATATCAACTCCATTTCAGAAAATAGGTTGGCTGCATTCTTGTCATCACAAAACTGCACATTCATATATGTAACCTTTCGGCATTTAGCGCGCACACACACACCCAATCCCCTGTTACATTCCATAACAGGAACTGAATTCCAAGCACAGCATAATTCATAACAAATGGGGAAACCATTTTAGAAGAAGTGCTTCAACTCTAAAGGCTGGCGTCAGTGAAGGAAGTCGCTTGGTGGAATCTCATCATATTCAAAACACATGCTATGAGCAGGCCCTTATGCCTATGCATTCATTGAGGGGATTGTGCAGCAGAAAGTAAGTGCAGGTGAAAATGTGAAAAGAACAGGCAGGCACGCAATCAGGACAAGCAGATGGCTTTTAAAATACAATGCAAACATTGTGATTTTCTCTCTTTCTTTTTACCTTCGGGTGGTGGCGGCGGAGGGAATCCTTCTGTGTCCATGCTCTTGTGTACTCTCTCTATTGTGGTTCCTTCTGAAAACACACACTAAATGATCCTGCAGAAAAACATTTTTAAAAGAACAAACAAACAGGTATTAATATTATTGAAATTTCCTGTTTGTCAGATGCAACACAGCAGTTCTCAACCTGTGGGTCCCCGGATGTTGTTGGACTACAACTCCCATCATCCCTGACCACTGGCTAGGAATGATGGGACTTGTAGTCCAAAAACAGCTGGGGACGCACAGGTTGAGAAACACTAAGCTAACACAAAGATCTGTACTCTAAGCGGCTGAAGTTGAGCAAGGGATTCCAGCTCTCCTGCCTCAATACTACTGGATAGTAAGCTTTCATAGTGCAGGTACAAGTTGGCTGCAGTTGCTGGGAGACCTCCAGTTGTTTATGCTGGCATAGATGTTACTGCATGGCGCCACTTACTAGAGGCCTCTGCACAATGCAGCATGGTAGTGCCCAATACCACCTCAGCTCATTGGCAACCACTCACCATCAGCACTGAACCCTCCCCTTAACCCTCCATGTGCAAAGAATGGCTAGGGCTTATATGCAATTAAGAGAATGTGATCTGCACATTTTAGCAAATACACCTCTTTCTCTCTCTCTAAAAAAAGAGGGGACTCACAAGTACCACACGTCTACCATAAGTCTATAGCTCGCTTGCTCTGTATTTGCATGTTCTTTTCGTAGTAAAATCCTTTTAGTGGTGTAGCTTGCTACCAGACCGTTTTCAATGATAAACAAGACGACTGGGCAAGTCTTCAATTATTTCTCTCCAAGTTTCTTGTAGGGAGAAGACCAGAGCATACAAGAACCCTTCAGAGTAGCGTCAACGCTTCTTTCATTACTTTACCAAAAAAGCTCTTTCTGACTGTGTGTGCTAAGAATCACATATGTGAATAGGACGTAAGAAAAAGAACCTCCCTTTCAAAGCAAGTCATACAGCATGATGCCACATTAAAACCACATACTATTTTCATGTAGGAAAAAGTATGCACTGTGAAGTCTGTTTTGGTGTATTTATGTTCACGTCAGAAAGCCATAATGGCTTTCTACAGCTTCCTGCTTACAAGAACAGATGGCATTTCAAATTCATGTGTGTGATCTTCGCACATTAACACAAGCAATGTTAAACCATAGTTAAGGCAAGTAAGCCAACAACAAACCATGGCTTATTTTTGCTAAAACCATAGTTAATAAACCATGGTTAAGTCACTGGCCTGGATTCACATGCAACACTAAATCTTGATTTATTATTAACTAAGGGTTTATTTAAACCATGATTTAATGTTACATGAAAACCAGGCCTATGTGTACACAGATTACCCTACTCAGCAGTGACCATCTTGTGGAGGGAAGTATTATGTATACATAATTCTTATGCAACAATGCAACTTCACTGAAGTGTTGATGTCTTTAGAAAACAACTGAAGGCAACCCTGTATCAGGAGGCTTTTAACGCTTGATGTTCTTATTATATTTATAGATATGCTGTAAGCCACCCAGAGTGGCTGGGGAAACCCAGCCAGATGGGCGGGGTATAAATATTAAAATCATTATTAATTATTATTATTAAGATCTAATGAGCAACTCTGTTTTACTTTTGCATTTGCACCACAGATGGCTCATATTGAATGTTTTCCTTTTGACTATTATTTCTTTCTAATAGGATATGCACAGCTGAAGTTCACAGCGGAGGGGTTTTTTTATTAAACATCTTCAAAGTTGAATACATTGAAAATAAAGAACCACTTGTTCCATATTGCAAGGGTGTTCAGATGCCTCTCTGCAAAGGCAGACAATAAGTTCCATCCAACCGCACTAATTTTTGCAACACTCTTACAAATCTGGAGAGAAAAATGCTCAGACGCCAGTTGTTTTTTTAAAGTCACATAAAATGGCACAGTGGCTCGTGTGGTTTGATACTTCACCGGCAATACACATTACAGTGGTACCTCGGGTTAAGAACTTAATTCTTTCCAGAGGTCCGTTCTTAACCTGAAACTGTTCTTAACCTGAAGCACCACTTTAGCTAATGGGGCCTCCCGCTGCCGCCGTGCTGCCACCACGTGATTTCTGTTCTCATCCTGCAGCAAAGTTCTTAACCCAAGGTACTATTTCTGGGTTAGCGGAGTCTGTAACCTGAAGCATCTGTAACCTGAAGCATCTGTAACCTGAGGTACCACTGTACAAGCATCCTACAGATGCAACAAAATCAGGAAGGAGGTAGCGTGTGTGAATGCTACTCCGTAGGAAACGTATTTACTGGGGACAAAGCCCCACCTACCTGTATAGCACTGTAAATATGCTTAAGATCATGATGTTAAATTCTTCAGATTCTATTCCACTTGCTAATCCTCAAATCTCGGTCACTTGCTTGTCTACATTCTGTCTATCTGGCTGGCTGCTACTGTGAGAATTCATTGGGTTGTCCCTCCCCCCCCCCTTTCCCACATATCATGCCATGATCCTTTATTAATGCTGCAATCTTATCCAGTGGTATCTCTGGTTACGCACACTTCCGGTTACGCACGCTTCGGATAACGAGCTCCGCTAATCCGGAAGTAGTTTCTCCTGGTTGCGCACTTTGCCCCAGGATGTGAGCGGAAGTCGCGTGCCAGAGGCGCCATTAGCGAAAGCGCGCCTCAGGATAAGAACGGTTTCAGCTTAAGAACGGACCTCCGGAACGAATTAAGTTCCTAACCAGAGGCACCACTGTACATACTTACCTGGGAATAAGTTCCACTTAACATACAATGAGATGCGTTAAGGGTTTAATAATATTTATTTCATTTAAGCAATCTTTTTTTAAAAAAATCACTTTAATTTAAAATTTAAAATTTAATTTAAAAAGGGATCTAAAGCAATCTAGAGTGCTACCTCGGGTTACATACACTTCAGGTTACATACACTTCAGGTTACAGACTCTGCTAACCCAGAAATATTACCTCAGGTTAAGAACTTAGCTTCTTAAGGGATGAGAACAGAAATCGTGCTCCAGCGGTGTGGCAGCAGCAGGAGGCCCCATTAGCTAAAGTGGTGCTTCAGGTTAAGAACAGATTCAGGTTAAGAACGGACCTCCGGAACGAATTAAGTACTTAACCCGAGGTACCACTGTATATAAAACTGCACACATCCTTTTTCCTCCTTGCTTTCCATTGTGTGCCTTGCCGATTGAAATTTCTGTGGCATCTTTTTATCCTACCAGTCACAGCTTTCCAGCTGTCAAAGTCCTATGGCGCAGCACATGCACCATTTTCAATTGCTTCAAGTTTCTTCAGTTCCATCTCCTTACCCTATTTTACAGAGGCTGCTTCTGCTCTTTAAGGTACCTATAGCCAACAAGATGGGGCATTGTTTACGGGTTGGTGCTAATGTCAATGTCTAGTTTTGAAAATCCATAACTTTTTGCTGTTATCTTGATTACGTTCTTGCATTTTTATTGTTAGATCATGTAATGACTTATCAGTGGGCTGTTTAATTTTATTATAAAGTAATTAATATGAGATGCTTGCATTACCCTATTGATCTATTTAAATTCTGTTGCAAACTTACATAAACTTTTTTGATGTTGTGAACTGTTTTGAGCACGGTTTACCATGGAAAAGCACCAAGCTGTTCAAATAAAGATGGCAGCACAATTATTTCAATAGTTACATGCTAGAAACAGAACTGCTGCATTTTAATGATTATACAATGTCTAGTGCAATTTTAAGACAAACCTGTGAATATATATCTATTTTACACAAATTGCATGACTGCTTCAGATGGATCTGGGCACTTCAAATCCACTTTTAAAAATACAGCAATTGAAGGAGTTCCTGTTATGAAAAATATCCTAAATATCCCATCCATAATATGGCAAGTAAATGATATGAACTCAGCCATTTCATAGTTCATACTACATTAGACTTGAATCTTATATCTGTTACCACCTGAACTTCAGCGTATGCCAATTATAATGGACATTGCTATATTTCTGCTAAGGTTTTTCTATTTATTACAAATTGCTCATGAAAAATCTTTATCACTCTAGAAAATAGTTCAAAGCCTCTTTTTTCCTACCATAAGTAAGAAACAGAAAGCAGAACATAACCTTGAACGTTACCATAATACCCAGATGTTTGCCTCAAGAAGCAAAGGCTTTGTACAATACACCAAATAACTGCAACATTTTTCTCTAAACATAGAACCTCTGTTCTATGGAAGACAGTGTTGCTTGTGCAGTCACCCTAGGTTTGAACCACTATGTTGAAACTACTCACTGCTTCCCAAAGCCTTTATCGATGCTACAAAGGATAAAGCATTATGCTAATATACAGACATTTCTGTGGCTGCGTACTTCAACTTTGCATTATTCACATTTGTTCATTCTATAAAGGCAAGTATTTCTTACAAATCCCCAAGAATACGTTGAATAAGGCTGTTGTCCTATACAGGGCCAACATGAGAATAAATCCTGCTGAAGTCAATAGGAATTGTTTTCAAGATGACATGCACTGGAAGGCATGCTACAAGCCCACACATGGTTTAAGTCAGCTTTGTTTTAAATAAGCTCATATTTTTTTAAAAAAATAATAAAATGGGGAAACCTGCAGTGGTTGACATAGTCATTCAATTTAATACTCTCCAGTATTATTTTGTTGTGCTGATTTGACCGTTCCATCAGTGCAAACATTCCTGCTTGCCAGGCAGGATGGTGGAACGGTCAAATTAGCAACCCCCCATGTGTTATTCTGGGGGTTCTCCCAACCTCCTAGAGCAGATTTAGGTGAAGTGGGGGGGTACATGGGGGGGGGAGAAGAGAGGGGACTATCTCATTGCACTAGCATGAGTTATTTTGGTAGCTGCTGTTAGCAAAGCAGGTCAACAAAATCCAACTCTATGCTTCAATCTGTTTCTTGCTACTCAAACACTGCTCTTATATTGATCCGGTGTGAACTGATCAAGCATCCTTGTTAATGGGCACAGCATAGACTGTGAAATCCCCAGTTCAGTCGCAACATCCCCACCACATAAACACAAGGTTACTGTTTACTTATTTGAAAATTTCTATTCTTCTCACACTGGGTGGATGGTACTGCAGAGTACTATCAAGGGTTATCAATAACCTACACAAAGTACTTTGAACTTCAGTATTTCTACTATCAGTGATATGGCCTTCACCTCCCACCTCCATTTCTTTTTAAACTTTACAAGATATTAAGATCATTGGCTTCCATGGTTATCACCCCTCTGTCTTCACACAGAAACTGTATGCTGTGACATTTATTCCCAACTATTCCAGCCCAACCCTGCAAAGCATTTTCTGGTAACATGACTAATCCCTTTCAAAATCAATATGCCTTTTGTTTAAATTGTAGAAATATTCAGGCAAGAGATAGCGCACTGTAAGGGACCCTTATGTGAAAATATTCAGGAGAGAGTGTGTGTTATAAGGGAAACTGTGAGCCCCAACAAAGGGACTTCAGTGAGCCCAGTGCAATAATTAATTTTTTTTAAAAAAAAAATTCTTACAGCACAAGGAAGTTCCTCCCACCTGCTTCCCCCCCCCCCCCATACATACATCTTAAGATTCATGTAGTCGCATAGATCTAGACAGGGGTCAGCAAACCTTTTCAGCAGGGGGCCGGTCCACTGTCCCTCAGACCTTGTGGGGGCCGGACTATATTATTTTTTGGGGAGGGGATGAACGAATTCCTATGCCCCACAAATAACCCAGACGTGCATTTTAAATAAAAGGACACATTCTAGTCATGTAAAAACATGCTGATTCCCAGACCATCCGTGGGCTGGATTGAGAAGGCGACTGGGCCAGATCCGGCCCCCGGGCCTTAGTTTGCCTACCCATTATCTAGCACATATCCCAAACCCACAAACTCAGACTTCGGGCCCATATAATTCAGCTCCTCACATATTCTATGGCACAAGAGCCATACTGTAGATATCATCATTCACGGTTGCCATGTCTAAGGTTTAGCCACGAACATCTCTGTAACTCTAGCAATGCCTCTCGAAAGATCTCAGCCTGCAAGTCATTTACATTACTCCCCACCAAAACCTCCCCATGTCTGAAAGCACCCACCGCCCACTTACAAATTGCCACTTGTTGAGCTGCAACCCTTTCCACAGTTCTCAAGAGCCATGGAAGTTCTCGAACCCAGGCTCTGCCCTGCAGCTGCCTCAGACTCTGTACCTTCCTTGTACACACTGGAATATGCCTTTCTGTAGCTTCCCAAAGAGCCCAGGGGATTCAGTTACACTTCTATCAAACTCCTCATGGCCCTCTAAGCAACCTTGGCTGCCTTTCCAAAACCACTAGGTCTACAGGCTTCTACTAAATCCAGTGGCGTAGCGTGGGTTGTCAGCACCCGGGGCAAGGCAAGTAATTTGCGCCCCCTAACCCGTGGATTTGCGCCCCCTAACCCGTGGATTTGCACCCCCTAACCTAACCCCCAGATGTTGCGCCCGATGCAGCCGCCCCCCCTGCACCCCCCACGCTACGCCACTGACCAAATCACACTGAGCAAACATGTTGGATGGTGCACAACTAATTTACTCCATCCGGGTAAATCTAGCCTCCAAAAATATATATCAAGTCTCTACGCTTTACCCACAACATGCCATTGGCAGTATACTCAGCCAAGCAGTTAAACAGAGGGACAAGTGACCCAGATGGAAGGTTCTCTCTGCTGCTTACAGGGGAATGCTGAATACATCATTTTAACTCAGCTCAGCTTGTATTACAAACCTTGGATTTCACTGAGATAATGAAATCCAAGGTTTGTAATTTTTTATCTCAAAACAAACGACTGGTTTTCCTAAATTATAACAGGCAATTATGTAGGAAAGATTATGGACGCTGACAGGTACATCCCGTTCCCCAAAGGAACTATGGAAGCAAATGGGATTAGCATATTGGGACTTCCTGAAATATTTTATTTATCTGAAGCAGAACAGAGCCAGCTTGGTGTTCTCTAGATGGAGGTTTGGTGCTCTCCCAACTCCCATGTGTCCCATCTGGCCAACACACACACACACACAAAATGGTTAGGGATGACTGGAGTTGTTGTCCAAAAGATCTGGAAGACACCAGGTTGGGGGGGGGCAATCTCTAAACCACAGGTAATATTAACTACAGTCTCTTCACATTTACACATTACAAATCACAACAAACTGAAAATAGAGGCTGAAGCTCCTGATCTCTTCCTTGCACTTGTACCATAGCACAGGTGTGTGTGTGTGTGTGCGCGCACACACACACATGTGTGTAGCTTGGATGCCAAAGACTCATTCACATAATGCTTAATTATGGTTCAGCATGAAGTCTTAATGCAGCCAATGTATTTGTAGCAGTGTTTTACAGTTGCATTATTATTACAATATATGGCAAGGTACCTATTAATAGTATCTGTTGACAGTACAGCACCTTCTTTTTAAGGCAATGTAGGTCATATTAGTTTGAAAGAAACAACTAGATCAGCTATACAGTGGTACCTCGGGTTACATATGCTTCAGGTTACATACACTTCAGGTTACAGACTCCGCTAACCCAGAAATAGTACTTCGGGTTAAGAACTTTGCTTCAGGATGAGAACAGAAATTGTGGTTTGGCGGCGCGGCGGCAGCAGGAGGCCCCATTAGCTAAAGTGGTGCTTCAGGTTAAGAACAGTTTCAGGTTAAGAATGGGCCTCCGGAACAAATTAAGTACTTAACCCGAGGTACCACTGTATTCTGGAGAAAAGCCTGAGTGGTTTTTTGTAGTTCTTCTCAAATTGACCTTGCATGCATTCATTTCCTAAAGTTATTTGCATCAAGATTTCAAATGGAATGGCTAAGTAATCAAAACACATTTCTCTATAGTTAGGGCTAGCAGACTTCCCCACCCTGAATATAAATCTTTATGTCTCAGGGTCATCAGTTACTGCTTAGTGTGCCAAGTGATGGGTAAATATTAGGGGGGGGGGGAATGTCGCCGAACAGATTATTCATCAGTTGTCACTTTGTCACCTTTTCAAGCATCTTTTTTCTGATCGTACTCAAAGGTGATGCAACTGGCTCCCGTCAGCTATGGCTATAGTACGGCACACACTTCATAGTAAATTCATTAAAATCAGAGACATTACTTCTGCAAGTTGGTTCTTATCCTATACCAGCAGTTAAAGAGAAGTAGAGAGCAATGCAACATCAATGTCACATATCGTAACTCTATTTGCTCCCGTGAAAGGAAAAATCACAACTTCTGCAACTCTGGCATTACTGCTCATGTGAATAAATTGCCCACATGAGTATTTTAAGTGCAAGTCAGCTGCCAACATATCAAACTCAACTGAATAAGCACACCTAGGATCGAGCTGCTAGCTTCACGAAAGGTTAAAGAATGTACACTGGGCAAATAAGAGTCCTGGTGCTCTTAGCCTCAATTCAGTAAAGAACACGTCATTTATGGCTGTTAGAAGGAGGTCTTAGTGGGGGGAACATAGCAAGGCTAATGAATATATTTACTTTGACTGTAGTGTAAAGGTAAAGGTAAAGGGACCCCTGACCATTAGGTCCAGTCGTGGCCAACTCTGGGGTTGTGGCGCTCATCTCGCTTTATTGGCCGAGGGAGCTGTTTACCTTCCTGCCAGAGCCTAGGACCTGCCGATCAGAAGGTTGGAAGTTCGAATCCCCACAATGGGGTGAGCTCCCGTTGCTCGGTCCCTGCTCCTGCCAACCTAGCAGTTCGAAAGCACGTCAAAGTGCAAGTAGATAAATAGGTACTGCTCCGGCAGGAAGATATACGGCGTTTCTGAGCGCTGCTCTGGTTCGCCAGAAGCGACTTATTCATGCTGGCCACATGACCTGGAAGCTGTACGCCGGAAGCTGTACTCCCTCAGCCAATAAAGCGAGATGAGCGCTGCAACCCCAGAGTCGGCCACAACTGGACCTAATGGTCAGGGGTCCCTTTACCTTTACCTTACAGTTCAGGGAGACATAGTAAGTTAATGAAACAGGCCCAATGAATGAATGAGGTGACCCATTTTCTCTGTGCAATCAAAGTGAGGATTTTCTCATGCAGACTCGGCAGTTTATACTAGACACAGGTGAGTGACCAGCGGAAATAAATAAATTAATTTTATAGCATTTGTAGGATGCCTTTTAAGAGGAAGTACTCTCTAAATCAGCTTCCATCATAAAAAAAAAATTAAAATTCAACATGTACCAAGTTATTCAACCATTAAGGTGATGCCTGTAGTTCATGTTTCAGGATGCTATAGCCAGCAGCTTTTTTTTGCAGACTACAAAGCAATCTTTAATCATCTCTGCAGAAACAAACTGGTTAAAGCTGCACAACTGACAGAAACACAGAGTGTCTTGATTTAGTTCTTGCACCTTATGTTGGTACTGCTAGGCATTCCAGTTAGGTGTGCATCAATCCTATCTTAGGCAGGTTTACTCAATGCTGATACACTTTGTTAAGTGGGACTTGCTTATATATAAACATTCTACAAGCTATATGCATGTCTTGAGTTTAGTAAGACTTGGGCCACAATATGGCATAGTTGAATACGCTTAAACTGACTTATTTCAATGGACTTCAGTACACCTAACTCTCGACTGGATTGCAGCCAGAGAGAAGTGTGCATGAAACTAAAATCCAGAGATTTAATTCAACAGAATTAATTGTTTTCTCCCTGACTTATAAGTTATTTTGTTTGTGTCAGTTTACATAAACATCTTACAGCATTGTAAGTCATCTATCATGTATCAAACCTCAGAAAACTCTTTTAAAATTTCTAATGCATGCCTTGTAAAACTTCCCTGTCTGAGTAATATAGGCAATCCAGATACTTATAAATATGAAATAGTCACATATCTTTTTCATATACTTTAACGTATTAGGCATAGATTAATATTCAATTCTGCGTACTCGTAGAAAAATGACAAAATCCTATGGGTGGTATTCAAGTTTCGATCAGAGTAGACCCACTGAAATTAATGGGCCTAGCTTAGTCATGTTCATTAATTTCAATGGGTCTACTCTGAGTAACTGAATACCATCCTAATTTACTAAAAGCTCCTTATGCACAGTCTATTCCAGTCCAAATTATTCCAAGCTCTTTCTCAGTATATTGCACGATTCCCTTCCATTTATTTAAGGCTTCATAACATCAAACCAACATTTATACTTAAAAATAAATAAATAAAATCCCAACAGTTAGCGAACAGCGTCTCTCTCCTCCAAGTCCATTTCTTCGCCGACCTGCTGAGCCAACAAAAAAGCCACGAAGCGCTTTGCATCTGTGCAGTGCGCAAAGAGGGATTTTTTTTTTTTGGCCATGACACCACCGGTTTCTGAATCCAGAAGAAAGCTCCACACCCACTCGCAGCTTATGAATCACTACTCTCCGTGGGGGGATCCCAAAGAGGGGTGGGGTGAGAGAGAGAGGGAGGGAGGGAGGGAAAGGGAGGGAAAGGGAGCAGGGTGGAGAGGCTTCTCCTCCAATACAAAACAAGCCTTCCAACTTTTCTCGCTGGCAAGGAATCAGCAGCAAGATGCAGGGTTCTGTTTTTGGAGGGATGGGGCATGGGGGCACCTGCCTGCCAAGGAGGCAGCAGTTGCACCGCAGCAGCGCTTCGGAGTCCGGACCCGTCACTGCGCTTACACGAGCCCTTTCTCTTCTTCCTCGCCAGGGCGCGCGAAGAAGCCCTCTCCGCCAAGATGCCAAAGGCGCACACAAAGAGCCACTCAGGCAAAGCTCCCAAAGCCCTGCCCCTTCGACTCCTGCTTTGCTTCGACGACAAAAAAACACCCCCTTTTAATTTTTTTTCACCTTTCCAGCGTTTCTTTCTGCGCCTCAGGCCGGGGGGAGAGAAGGAGCCAAGCGCTGCCTGCCGCCTCCTTCTCCTTACCTCACTTAGCGGGTGCCAACTCGGACGCCCCTTCGCAGAGGCGCGCGCGCCCGGAATATGGATACAGCATTTCCCAGCTCATCCATCCACACACAGGATACCCAGCCTTCAAAGCTGGGAGCCCCAGCTTCCCCGTGATTGGAGGGAGCAGGCAGCAGTCGCGGCTCTCCCGTTGGCTCCCACGGCTGCCAGTCTTTCTTTTTTGTCCTTCCCCCCCCACCCTCCCTTGTCGCTGGCGAGGGAAAGCGCCACAAACGCGCAGGGAGAGAGTTGGGAAGAGCCGCCCTCCGCTCCCTCCCATCGCATTCCTTACATTGCCCACGTGACGCGCCTATAATTGCTCTCTTTTGTACAGCTGTGCGGGGTCGGGAAGCTGTCAAGAGTCGCCCAGAGACGGAGCTGGGGAGGAGAACAGGCCAGGCGCGCGCACGCACTTGCGCGGCCAACTCGGCCGCTGTTCCTGCAAGGCAGATGGAGCAAAAAACAAACAAACTAAAAAGCCTCCATTTTAGGCGTGGAAACCCTCCCCGCAGCATCCCTGGTCTGTTTTCTTCCTAGCAAGTTTCCTCTCCAACGGGTGGGGCGGAAAGTTAGGGGAGCCCCTATTAGCAGGTGGAGTTGCACTTTTTAAAAAACAAGATGGTAAATTTAAGCAGAGAAGCTTTGGCTCAGTTGGTTAGAGACAGTGCCGGATTTATGTATAAAAGCTAAACAAGCTATAGCTCAGGCATAGGCAAACTCTGGCCCTCCAGATGTTTTGAGACTACAATTCCCATCATCCCTGACCACTGGTCCTGTTAGCTAGGGATGATGGGAATTGTAGTTCCAAAACATCTGAAGGGTCAGAGTTTGCCTATGCCTGAGCTATAGCTTAGGGCCCCACTCTCTTGCCCCCCCCCAATATACTACTACTTAATTGTATTTCACTATTAATATTATACTTCTTAATTGTATTTCAGTTCAACAATTACTTTGATAAAATACATACAGTGGTACCTCGGTTTAAGAACAGTCCTGTTTACGAACGATTCAGTTTATGAACTCTGCAAAACCAGAAGTAGTGCCCCGGTTTGCAAACTTTACCTCGGCCTAAGAACAGAATCTAAATGGTGGAAGGGCACTGGCGGTGGGAGGCCTCATTAGGGAAAGCGTGCCCCGGTTTAAGAATGGTTTCAATTTAAGAACGGACTTCCGGAACAGATTAAGTTTGTAAACTGAGGTGCCACTGTATTTTGTTACATGCAAATGGCTTTAGATACCTATTAGGTCCATAAATTACCGTATAGCATATATTCAACACAAAAAACAGTGACAATTTGTTGTTGACAAAGGACAGCCGGACATATAAAGGGCCCCATTACCTTCAGTAGCTTAGGGCCTCATCAAACCTAAATCTGGCCCTGACTGATGCTGATCACGCTGAGGATGCAGGCTCAATCTCCATATGGGACAGCTGCATTTTCCAGAATCTTAGCATTGAAAGGGACACCAAGGGTCATCTAGTCCAACCCCCTGCAATGCAGGAACCTCAGCTAAAGCATCCAGGACACAGATGGGCATCCAGCCTCTGTGTAAAAACCTCCCAAGGAAGGAGAATCCACAGCCTCCCAAGGGAGACTGTTCCACTGTCAAACAGCTCTTACTGCCAGAAGGTTTTTCTGTATGTTTAGTTGGAATCCCCTTTCTTATAACTTGAAACCATTGGTTTGAGCCCTACCCTCTGGAGCAGGAGAAAACAAGCTAGTTCCCTCTTTCATATGCCACTGAGGTTATTGAAGATGGTTATCATATCTCCGCTTTTCCAGGCTAAACATACCCAGCTCCTTCAAGGGCTCCTTGTAAGGATGGCTTTCCAGACCCTTGATCTTCTTGGTTGCCCTCCTCTGCACATGATCCAGCTTGTCAACATCCTTCTTAAATTGTGGCTCCTTGGGGCTGCTCCTTCTGAAAATGCCTCACGTCATCTACACATTCCATCAGTTTGCCTCAGAAGCAACATGTTTTGGACTTAAAAAAAAAAAGTTTCTACACTGGCTCTTTAAAGATGGCACAGAAATAATCATGTTTTACTTGTGGTAAAGCTGCAGAAGCTAACTAGGTTAAAAATAATTGCTGTGCCAAATCCTAAAAGCCCAAAGGGAAATTGAAGACTGCTTCCTATGCTGTTTTGGGGTGCTGTGTGATATTAAAATAATAACAGATTGACATATCTCTCTCCCACCCTCCATTATGTTGGCAGGTTCTCTGCCTTTCAGACACACAATAAATACCTGGCAGGTGCAGCAGTGCTTTTCCTATTGTTATACACCTCCATGCTAGAAAAGCTGTGTCTGCTGAATTTTTGCATGCCACAGCTGTTAAGGGCACAGAGCCTCTGTCCAAAAACGGGGTAAGAGTGCCAACAGTACTTCTATTATATGGGCACAGCTGCTGAGGCCTCTCTTGTCCCACCCAGAGGCTGTGCCTCCACCCTACGACAGGACTCCCTCTGATTCTGGGCCCAAGCTATTGAAAGCTTTAGTTGAAAAGGTAAATCACCAACACTTTGAATTGTGCCCCAAGCAAACTGGTAACCAGTGCGGCTGTTGCCGGATCGCTGCAACATCACCCCAAAGGCAAGCATTCATCCATTTTGGTCCAGACTGCAGCTCCTATAAACTCCTCAAGACTCTTCAAATATAATCCCCCCGGTAGAATGCTTTGCCATAATCCTCCCTGGGTCCATTGGTCAGATCCAACCTTCTCAGGAACGGCTACTGCATCAGGCTTAACTGGCCAAAGGCACTCCTGGCCATCACCTGTTTATCCAGGTATAAAGTCAAATCCAGGGGCACCCCAATTCTTCAAGGAAAATACATCCCCCATTCAAAACAGATTGAATCAGTGGTAAATCTCCTTCTGGACCAGGAGCTCATCTATGAATTAAGATGTACTTTTTTAGCCATCATGTAGCCCGATATTACTTTCAGGCACCAATTCACAGTGCTAACAAGACATCTCCATAGTACTAGAAGTCATCAATAAATCCCCTCAAAATCCTTTGGTGATCAGCATCTTTCCTCCACACTAGTTGAGTACAATGGAGGTTGCACAAGACTAGAAGCAAGGGAACTGCTACTAGGTTACACACAGTTCATGAAGCTTTGATGTGGAATTCCTTTTGTTAATTCCATGCTCTGAAGTCCACATGAGATCCTTAGCAAAAATCTTAGGAATGGTGGAGGGAAACGCAAAGCTCTGAATCCAGAGGCAAACTCATGAAGTAGTGACTTTTCCTTAGTCATTTTATAGAACAAGGTCTTGCTCCGTGTTCTCTGTCCTTGTTTGCTGGTAAGTGGAGAACCTAGCAGTTCAAAAGCACGTCAAAGTGCAAGTAGATAAATAGGTACCACTCTGGTGGGAAGATAAACGGTGTTTCCGTGCGCTGCTCTGGTTTGCCAGAAGCGGCTTAGTCATGCTGGCCACATGACCCAGAAGCTGTACGCCGGCTCCCTCGGCCAATAAAGCGAGATGAGCGCCGCAACCCCAGAGTCGGCCACAACTGGACTTAACGGTCAGTGGGGAAGATTAACTGAAGCTGACAATACTTCAGACCTACCACTGGTTCAAATAGTAAGTCGTTCCCCCACTTAAGGCATTTCAGTGAAGCCATAGTCCCATTCATTTTTTATTGACAGGGCAATCAGAACTTATGGGAAGCATTTGGTGCCCCATAGGGAACCAATTCAGGTTTAGGAGTAAGCATGGCTTAGAAGCACCAATTAGGGCACTTTCAGAATTGTGCTCCCATCATGTCCCTTTTTTAGGCTCCCACATTCCTAAAAATATGTTCTAACCGCCCCATAAAACTCTCATAGGACAGGTAACTCTTATACCCTCCAACATTTCTCTGACTAAAGGAGGGACATCCTATTCCATAAATCATCATCATCATCATCATCATCATCATCATCATCCTCATCCTCATCATTTGACTGTGTTGCTCCAGCCACTCTGGGTGGAGTCCAACATATATAAATAGGTAATAAAACATGAAACATTTAAAAATGTCCCTTTACAGGGCTGCCTTCAGATGTCTTCTAAAGGTTGCATAGTTACTTATCTCCTTGGCTCGGGGGTTGCATAACTCCATACCACTCAACATTTCTCTGATAAAAATAGGGACATCCTAAGAAAAAGTGGGACATTCTACGATGAAATCAGGAACAGGGATGTCTTCTGTAAATCCAGGACTGTCCCTGGAAAATAGGGACACTGGGAGGGTCTGAATTCTTTAAAGTTGTTTTGTCACCCTACAAATTTACCCAAGACACATGCAAAACTGTAGCTAAAATGAGTGTGTGTGTGTGTGTGTGTGTGTGTGTGTGTGTGTGTACCAGAGGAATAACTTTCATTCAACCGGAGAGAGTCAGATTGCAGGCGACCTTCAGATACACTCTATTTATATAAAATTCTATAAATTATACATGGCTTCTCAATCAATATTAGGCTCCGTTCCAGGGATCCCCCTTCCCCAGTAGGAACAGAACAATTTCAGAGCCTGCAGTATTGATTCATTCCTTAATATTTCTTTCTCAGCTTTTTATCCATTAAGATGGGATTTCTCCTCCCCTCCACCTCCAGAATGGGCCATTCTAAAATCACTGTTAGCAGAATCAGTTCACCATTTTCCCACCCCTCTGGCATTGAGATACGTGTGTGTGCATTCCAAAATGTAGGGACTTTTTCTGTTTGCACCATAGGAAGAGTTTGGGGAGATGCAACGTAATTGGACATAAAGGCAAAGGTAAAGGGACCCCTGACCATTAGTTCCAGCCGTGGCCGACTCTGGGGTTGCAGTGCTCATCTCGCTTTACTGGCCGAGGGAGCCGGCGTACAGCTTCTGGGTCATGTGGCCAGCATGACTAAGCCGTTTCTGACAAACCAGAGCAGTGCACAGAAACGCCGTTTACCTTCCCACCAGAGCAGTACCTATTTATCTACTTGCACTTTGATGTGCTTTCGAACTGCTAGGTTGGCAGCAGCAGGGACTGAGCAACGGGAGCTCACCCCATCACAGGGATTCAAACCACCGATCTTCTGATCAGCAAGCCCTAGGCTCTGCGGTTTAACCCACAGTGCCACCCGCATCCCGTAATTGGACATAGCCAAGTACAAATCTAAACCAACTGGTTGACAACGGGAAGGAAGATCCCCACCATCAGGCCACTTTTCAGTAAATTACATATAATATGCCCTATTATACCTGATAATTAACCCTCATCCCCACATATTATACATATTTAAAAGCATACTTCATTTGAAATATTGGTTGGTTTCTCAAATCTAGGTCTCCGGCTGTTGTTGGACTAAAACTCCCATCATCCCTGACCACCAGTCCTGCTAGCCTGGCTTTAGTTGCGTTGCTCTAGTGACCTCCTTGCTTGACTGCTACAAGGCGCTCTGCACAGACCTGCCCTTGAAGACACTCCAAAAGCTGCCACTAGTGCAGAATGCAGCTGTGCCTAAGATTGGCAGGTGGGGCAATCTGATGGGACCATGTGCCACCAGTCCATTGGTGGCAGCCATCTGCCTCGAGAGACAATGGAGTGCACCTCTGGGAGTGAAGTCAAACTGCTGTGACATTCCTGGGGTGGAAGGCTGGGCAGTGTATATATGGAGGTCCTGGGCTGTCCGGACAATAAGACCCCCCTCTCAGCCTATGTGGTCCAAAGCGTTTGGCACCGGCTTGGCTGCAGGAGTTGCTGGAAGGAGGCATTCAAGACACCATCCTACTGTCTCTGAATTTGTGTAGGGTTTAATCCTCAGCATTTTCTTCTCCCACAAGGTAGCGGAGATTTAGAATAATAGTTTTCATTATCCTAGACATGCTCCCTTTCCAGACCAACATGCCCCATCTGCACCAAGTACCATATTTTTCGCTCCATAAGACGCACCAGACCACAAGACACACCTAGTTTTTGGAAGAGGAAAACAAGAAAAAAAATATTCTGAATCTCAGAAGCCAGAACATCAAGAGGGATCACTGCGCAGTGAAAGCAGCGATCCCTCTTGCTGTTCTGGCTTCTGGGATAGCTGCGCAGCCTGCATTCGCTCCATAAGACGCACACACATTTCCCCTTACTTTTTAGGAGGGAAAAAGTGAGTCTTATAGAGCAAAAAATACGGTACCTCTCTTTTTCAGCCTCTTCAAAAAGAGGCTGCTTTGTCAGTTGTATTATCTTTATATTTTGTCATTTGCTGGCCCGGCTTCCTTTGGGAGGAAAGGCAGGAGAAGTACATATGTAAATAAATGAAACAGAATTTCCAGTCTGAGGTCACACGTCACTGAACACCGGTTGTGAGGGGAGGTCTATTTTCTCATCATATCCTGCATCTGGGCTTCCTGGAAGTTATCTAGCCACTGTGGAAAGCAGGATGCTAGACGGACCGGCAAATCTACTGCTTTCAAAGCACAACATTTTAATATCAACTTCATTAAGAAGAAAGCGATCTAACTGGCAAGCCCAGAGGGGAGAACCCCTTTTTCATTAGTGCACTAAAAGGGAGCTTAGCATGACAACATGGATATGCAAAGCATTTCAGCAGCAAACAATGTATTGCAAGGCTTGCGAAGCCGCTGTGATTTAAAGGAAGGAAGAATAATGTTTCCAAAAGCCCCCAAATACACCACTAGTGCAGAGAGGGGGGTGGGGGAAGGAGGAATCACACAGCTTAGTATATAAAACACTCTTTATTATACAATTAGAAACAATTTTTTAAAATAGGGATCACACACCAGTTGCATGTGGCAGATAGTAACTGATGGGGCTGGGGAACAGAGACTAAGCCCCCCTCTTTATTACAGTTCGAGGACATAAGACAGAACAGTTGCCTCTATTCAGTCCTACCGCCTCCTCCCAAATTCAAGACTCATGTTAAACTACAAAAGTGCAAGTAGGCATGGTGTTGGCTTACATGTCTTGGTCCCATCTCTGCAGCACTGACATTATACTGAGAAACAAACCTGCTAACAGAACAGAAATCCTAGGAAGAATTGAACAGATGGGTGGCACTTAGCCTCTCCTGAACCGCCCTATTTCCTCCTGCCAAATGCCTTCTTACAGCAATTTTGTCCTCTGTAACAAATGGCCTTCCCATTTTGCAGCCCCCTCCTGCAGGGAGAAAAAAACTATTCGGAACTGCCAGGGAACATTTACTGAAAAGAACACGCATGGAGGAAAAGAAAGGATTTGCTCCCCTTAAAGCACGAAGCCACGCGGAACCTGGTTCTGCTAAAACGAGAATCAGAATTGAAACCTGTATATGCACAATAGGCAGCTAGCTTCCAGAAGGATCTCTGGCCTCAGACTGTGTTTTTTTCTCCCCACACTCACTTTTCAGTAATTTAAGACCTTTGAGGAAAAAAATGCAGAGTTCTGCAGAGACGGCTGTTGCAAGTTTGCAAAACTGCACCAAGGGAAAATGCTATTAAACTAGAGAGTAAATGGGCTCAGCTTGGGCTGAAGGTAACATTTCGGCAGCAGGCAGAACGGATTGAGGGAATGAGGACGTGTGAATGCAGCCACCTCAGCCAACAGGTACAGGTAGAGGTACAGGGTTAAACTCAAGATTTCTGCTGCTACGTATTTTGCACCATGAAAACTTTTGCCGACTTTTGATTCTGCACAGCTTGAACCATGGAAGCGTCCTTTTCCCAGATTTCCCACCAGCTGCCCAGCTCTGTGTAAACAGGCTGTGGGCCAAGTTGAATTCAGATCAGCTCTTGTCTGAGGTAAGCTCATACTGAAGATAAGCCCTTTCAGGTGTATTTCACCTACTTCCCCTTTTTAGACGCAGAGAAGATGATCTCTGGGGGAAACAAGAAACCGAACTTCTGATCAGAAGCAGACTAGCAAAGCGAACTTGTTAACTCATTTTCAAAAGCTGCAAGGGGATTATATTCCAAAATGTAACATTACACATCTTCCGGACTGTGTGTGTGTGTGTGTGTGTGTGTGTGTGTGTGTGTAATGCTGCAGCTGAAAACCACCTTGGGAGTTCTAAGAAAAACAATTAGGCCAGGGTTCTGTGACAAAATATACTTCTTAGTTCACCAGACCAGTGGTTTTCAGTGTGCTGTGGCACCCTGGGGTGCCTTGAATGATGGTCAGGGGTGCTGCGGGCAACACTGGCCTCTGTCCTTCCCTCCCTTCCTCTTGAGGCCCTCTGGAGTCTCTGCCTTCCAAAGGCACGTGCAGCTGTTTGTTGCAGCAGCCCTGGCTACAACTTCCCCAGGCGAATGGCGTCCCTGGTGCTGGCCAAGGGGTGCTGGTCGCCAGGAGTTGAGGCGGCCTCAGAGTAAGCAAGCAAGTGGGTGAGGGAGCCCAACCAGCCGGTCTGCCAGCCCTTGCTGTTGGGAATGGACAAACAAATCCCAGACCCCTGTGGGACCGTTGTGAGGTGGTGGGGGGCAGCTCAGAGACCGGGGGCAGTAGCTGTGGCTGCCCGGAGGACTCCCAAGGAGAGGTGAGAGGAGAGGAGGCCGAGGAAACACTCCACAAGGGAGGGTGTTCAAAGAGGGTTGAGGGGTTGCCAGCCCTGCAAGGGGTGACACAACTGGGCCCCCACAGGGGTGCCAGAGAAAAAATGTAGTTGGTCAAGGGAACTGTGGACTCAAAAAGGTTGAAAACCTCAGCACTAGACCACTGAATGAAGGGGGAGGGAGGAATGTTCATCCCCACAAGGTTTCAGAAGTGGGTCACATTGACTTAGACCAACCTCCCTCTCCACTGGAACAGCCCTTTTGTATAACCTTTCACACACAAATAAAAACAAGGTTACACAAAGGACACACCGATCCTCATCTGTTTGCATCAGAATATTTCGAAGGAGTTACAATACTTCTGGGTTTTCAGCGTTCGCGAGCCGAAATGTTCGAGTACCAAGGCGTTTGAGAACCAAGGTTTCACTGTGCTACGGTTCATGGGGAAATTGTTCCATTTGGTTGTGTACTTTTGAATGTGTTTCATTTATTATTTATGCCTGTTTTCGTCATACAGTTATGTAAACCTCTCCCAGTTTTGTAAGCCACCTTGAGTACGGTTTTAACTACGGAAAGGCGGCCTACAAACAGAACAATTTTGACTTATGTTCGCTTTGCCTCACAGAGCTCAAAGAGAACCACCGACAAAATTATTCAGTTCCATCGGCATACGTCCTGGGGTTTCATATCTTGCTGTTACACTGAAACAGTAGAAGGTAACAGGTACCTTTAAACAAGAACAATATATTGTGCATTGGATCCAAAGCTTCTGCTCTGATCACGAAAGGACCTTTTCAACCCTGGGAAGACTTCTGTGAACAGATATTCCCATCTATCAATGGATAGAATATTGCTATTAATCACCATGCTTTGAGTTTCCAATGCTAATTTTCTATAGTTGCATTTATGCTACCAAAATGTGCTCCCTCACTGCTATTACTCCACCCAAGTCCATGCCAGGAGAAATGCACATTACCCTGGGTGTCCTTCCTCTGTACTGGACCTTCACAACTGTACATTAATGTCTATTTACCAAGGGCAGAGGGAGCAGAGGAGAGGGAGGAAAAAACCCTGTATTTAACATGTCCTTCATCATGCTAATTTTCCACCAGCAGTTCCATCAGTATGCATTAGTGAATGGAAAAACCTCGTTTCCCTTGCACCTCTGCGCCACAGGTTGGAATGCAGAGCTACACAGCAGGAAGAATTATGCACTCAAAATAAATAAAAACAAACGAACAATCATGCCTTCAGTGCAATCCTGTCTACTCAGACGTAAGTCCCACTGAGTTCAGTCAGACGTAACTCACAGGCAAGCTTAGGTAAACTGCCTCCATGCAATAATATCCTTTGCTGATTGCATATATTCTGCTTGTCAAAACAAGCGAACTATACATCGCAATGGCCACCAGGTGTCAGCGTTCCACAACTTTCTGCTGGAATATGGATTTTTTTGAACAAGTTTCCTGCAACTTCTTTAAAAAACGATTTACAACATTTACACTGGGAAAGGACGACTTTCCTCTAGGACCTTTCAAAAACCGTTGGTACCTTTTCAGAAGCACCTTAATACCTGACACTTGAAGGGGATAGGGCTGAGAAGGATAGAGGTCTGATGTTATAAATAGGATTTTTAAAATATAGAGTCTTTTAACTATAGTTTAAATTTACGAAGCAAAGGGCAAACACTCAGGGTCTTTTAGCAGTTAAGGCAGTACTAATTAAGTGAGCCCTGCCCACTAGAGCACGCACCCCCAAACTCGGCCCTCCAGATGTTTTGGGGACTACAACTCCCATCATCCCTAGCTAACAGAACCAGTGGTCAGGGATGATGGGAACTGTAGTCCCAAAACATCTGGAGGGCCGAGTCTGGGGATGCCTGCACTATAGTATTCATTGCTAAATTCCTAGCAACCAGTTGGGGAGCTACTGGAAACTGCTCAAGAGATCCAAAATCTGCTCTATGCCCCTGTCTGTTAAATGCGACACAAGTTTTAAAAGATGAAATCTAAAACCTCTCTGGGGTGCACTGGAGCTACTGATCCCTCTGAGCCCAGCTGGTCATGGCAGCAACAGAAGCAGAGGCACAAAGATCAGGCCAATCCCTGCATCAGCTCCAGGCTGGGACAGCAGCAAGGACACAGATTGGGTGTGACGCGGTTGTCCAAATGGCAGCAAGACCAGCTCAGAAGGACTGGCTCAGCCCTGTTCCAGTAGGGGGGCTTTCCACGGGCAGGGGTGCCAGCAGCCTTGTGGCCTGAGCGCAGAGGGGTCTCCACTCCGGATACACACATACCGCCCCCAAAGTGCAGTGTAAAACAGGGGTCAGGACTGTTATGAAAGAGGTGCCAAAGGCTTGCAGCCGCCTATCCTCAGATATTTTAGACTAAAACTCTCACCATCCTTTCGGAGCTGGGAACCCAAAAGACCTGGAAATCTCCAGGTTGGGGGGGGGGGGAGGCTGGCTCATGCTACATAAAGGTGATTGTGCATCTCAGAGGAAATTAAACTCACAGCCTGCAAGAGGCAAAAGGGGCATGTTTGTGCATGTACGGTGCCATAAGGAACGAAACCTGTAAGACCAACCCTGGCATTCTGAATCATCAAACTACCTCTGTTTTGATGATCTGGCTATTCTAGAGTTGCCCAGCAGTGCTCTTTGCACTAGTGTTGCCTCTTGTACTTTTCTGGTGTCGACTGCGTGCAAATCACATTGCTCCACCTGCTCTACACCTCTATTATAATTTTTTTAAAAAATACACTAGGTTAACGTTCAACACTATTTGCAAGCGGAGGTTTAAGGCTATGAGCACCGACTAATGAAGAGCTCAGCATGTCTGTAAAACTGAGAGTGAGTCTAGAAAGATGGGGGTCCATCTGGAAACACCATCTGTCCCTGGTGACATTCTGGAGACAACCAGAATAGTATTCTGGACAGTGATCTGGTGAATGTGTTTGCGGCAGCTCTAAGAAATGGAAGGCTGGTACCCAAAACTAGATCACAGCCAACTCATCTCCTGCTTTTTCTCGTATTCAGTTCTCTCTTCTACATTTCTTAAAGTATGCAGATGTGCAACACAGATATTTAAACCAAATTTGCAACGTCACAGTTATTTGATTAAGAATACTGATAAGAAAACTGCGGGCTAGTAATAAATATGTTTCAGATCCCTTAACTCAAAAAAACTGAAGCTTCGCGATCCTGCCTACCCGAGCTACCTCCACCTGGCCTTTTTTTTTTAATATCGGTTCCCGAAGAGGCCTAATAATGTCGCCGTCACAACCCTTTCTTCTGCAACACGTCCCCGTTGGGTTTTGGGGACGAGCCGTTTTCCATTGCTCTATTGGCAAAGTTCCAGTCCACGGGGCAGAGGAGCTGCTGAGTCTTTTTGTATGTCCAGTAGGGGTTAAGTATTACGGTGACGGCGCTCATCCCTGTGAAGACGACAGCAAAATGCAGGAGGCCCAGGTTCTCCACAACAGCATTCCAGTTAGAAATACACACCCACCACATGTGGTAGGTAAGAATCATGCGGCAATGGAACATGTGGATCATCAGCCACTGGTTTGCCTTCCAAAAGGAAGTGTTTGCCAAGCCGACCTGGAAGAGAAGATATTCAAAAGTTAAGACTCTATATAGAATGCATATTTTCCATGGGAGTTATATTCAGAACACATTTCACCTCAAATAACACCACCAAGAACACGTGCAAAGTTTCCAGTACAGTGGTGCCTTGGTTCCCAAACACCAAAAAACCGGAAGTGTTTTCGGAAGCTGAACAGCCGATGAGGCTGTTGGCTATTGTTTCCAAGGCACCTGCACCAATCAGAAGCTGTGCCTTGGTTTTTGAACATTTTGGAAGTCGAACGGACTTCGGGAATGGATTAAGTTTGGCGCTTTTGTTTTTGCTATTTATTTTGTGTTTTTTTGTTTTCGAGGCTTATTTTGGTTAATTTATTTTTGTGACTGTGTGGAACCCAGTTCAGCTACTGATTGACTGATTGTGTGACTGCGGAAATGGATAAAAGCCCCCCATCCAAACAATGACTATCATCAGTGCAGGTAAGAAAAAAACCCCCTAATTTAAAGTTTTATCATCTACAAATACTGTCTTATTTATTTTATAGGTTTTTTTTCAACTTTATTATACAATATTTTATTATACAGTACATTGATTATTGCTTTCATTTTATGGATCAATGGTCTCGTTAGATAGTAAAATTCAAATTAATTTGCTGTTTTAGGGGTTGTTTTTAAGAGTCTGGAATGGCATTACTTTCCATGGGAAAGCACGCCTCGGTTTTGGAACGCTTTGGTTTCGGAGTGGAATTCCAGAACGGATTAAAAGTTTGAGAACCAAGGTACTACTGTATAGATATTTACACACCAAACTTTCTGGAAGTCAATTGTTTTAAAATGCCAGGAGGCTTTTAAACAGCCATCTTCCAAGAGGAAGAAACACGCTGGCATTGAAAGCAATAAGTTTGGGCAATGACTGATGACTGGAATGTGAAGATGACAGGCATCTCAGAACAGCAATACTGGTCATTCCCAAGAGCTGATACTAAGACATGCACCTTTCTCAATCAGGGGGTGTGGTGCTTCTGAGGACCAACAAGAGTTCCTCCTCAGCGTCTTAGAAACTCTGATCTATAAGCTAGGAGCCAAATGGCTCCTTAAGCCAAGGATACAGTAGCCAGAATGGAATGTCTAGTTGCCCATTTGGGGGAAAGCCGGCTCTAAAATCTTATTTTTCAAAGGATGGACTGTAATGGATTCTCAGTTAAACGTCTGGCCAGTTCAGATGACAACCTTGAGCTCAAGTTAAGAGCTTTGAGAACTTAAAGAAGAAAAGACACTTGATCCAGGGACTGTCCATATATATATATATATACACACACACACATACACACACACACAAACACTGAGGTCCAGCGCTGAGGGCCTTCTGGCGGTTCCCTCATTGCGAGAAGTGAGGTTACAGGGAACAAGACAGAGGGCCTTCTCGGTGGTGGTGCCCGCCCTGTGGAACACCCTCTCTTCAGATGTGAAGGAAATAAGCAGCTATCCTATCTTTAAAAGACATCTGAAGGCAGCCCTGTTTAGGGAAGTTTTTAATATTTAATGCTGTACTGTTTTTAACATTTGATTGCGAGTCGCCCAGAGTGGCTGGGGAAACTCAGCCAGATGGGCAGGGTATAAATAATATCATC
Source organism: Podarcis melisellensis (assembly GCF_964234715.1). Classification (NCBI taxonomy): domain Eukaryota; kingdom Metazoa; phylum Chordata; class Lepidosauria; order Squamata; family Lacertidae; genus Podarcis; species Podarcis melisellensis. Next base: position 97,717,646 of record NC_138530.1, on the reverse strand, counting down.
TTCTTCTTCTTCTAATATATGTATGTGTCCTGTTCCTTCCTCTTTTTCTCAATTGTCTCATCACCTGAGAATACTCTTCACAACTGTGAGGTAAGTGAAAACAAGCTGCAGCGATTCACACTGTTCACTGCTCCTGCTCAGGCTGCACAGAAAAAGTATTCTCATTAAATTAGAAGCCATTCTCATTACATTACAGATCTTAAGGATAACCCATAGTATTAGAAAAGAACACAGGAGAAATCTTTGCATGAAGACCTAACACAGCAGTGAAGTTTGAGTGCTTATAGTGAACAGCAGGGCCTGTTAATTTAATGTTTACTCAAAAACACAGAGTCAGCATTTGGGCGAGTCTGCCTTAATTAAACTCTTTAATGTGAGTTAAAGAAAAAGCTGCTACCAGATTGTCCCTGGCTATGGAATTCCCTGAATATGGAATAAGCAGGTTCCATTAAACCAAGTCCCAAAAAAAAAGGCTTGAAACTGAAGACAAGTTTATCTCTAGAACTTTACAGAAGGAAGGTTTCTTGTTCTCTGTCACGGATGGCAATCTCTCTACATCAAAACACAACCAGCAGAAAGACTCACAAGCAGTGATGTATCTGAGAAACGCACAAAAAGGAAACAATCAAGTTACAAATCAATTTCAACCAATAAGCCTTTTTCAAAATGTGTCACAATTATCGAAAGTCCTTGGGGGGAAATATTTTGAACCAACGTCTTTGGGGAAATGTATCCAAAGTCCTCACGTGCATTTTGTATTTTGACTCAGCATCTTTCTATCTTGTTAACAGGCTGTTGTCCAAGATGCATGTTGGATTGTTTGACTCAAATTGCATCTAGCCTTTCTTTCCAGGACCAGAAAAGAATGCTCTCCCATCATTAAGGCCCCCTAAAAAAACTAAATGAAAACACTATCCAAAATGCCTTTTCAGAGGCTGCAGGTGGATGGAAGAGAGAAGGAAGGAAAACTTGCCTTCCATGAACTGCCTAAAGCAGGCATAGGCAAACTCGGCCCTCCAGATGTTTTGGGACTACAATTCCCATCATCCTTGACCACTGGTCCTGTTAGCTAGGGATGATGGGAGTTGTAGTCCCAAAACATCTGGAGGGCCGAGTTTGCCTATGTCTGGCCTAAAGCTAACTTATCTTAGGATCGCTAGATAAATCCTGGCTAAAACTGGATTCCACAGGGCTGCAGGTTTCAAAACTGCAGACTATGTCTATTTCCAACAAAGCAAAATAGGTTGTTAGTACAAACATCCTCTTTATATGGTAAGAAGATCATGCCACAGTTTCTAAGCAGGGGACAACCTGACCACTTTAAAGAGTATGCAAGAGAAAGATAAATGTTTAATTGTTCCTTTGACTCGAATGCTGGCGTGGTTTCTTTGTTTGTAAATAGCACCCTGTGATCAGCATGCCATTCCCTCTAATTTTTGATGGGTGGTAACACACAAAACAGTATTATTATTATTGTTTATTCAAATTGTACACCACCCTTTATCAAAAGACCTCATGCATTTCCTGCAAAAGAGACACAAACCTCTAATTCCCGAGTATGCTCAAGCTACCCAATATCAGAAGTGCTAGTTGAAAAGTAGAGCAAGGAATACAAGATTAATAGGTGAGAGTACTCCTGAGCAGGTGCAGAGTGCCTTTCCCTCAAGATTAATGCCCCAAATGGAATTAATCCCAATGAAACACAGAAGAAGAAGAAGAAGAAGAAGAAGAAGAAGAAGAAGAAGAAGAAGAAGAAGAAGAAGAAGAATAGTAGTAGTAGTAGTAGTAGTAGTAGTAGTAGTAGTAGTTTGGATTTTGATATCCTGCTTTATCACTACCCTAAGGAGTCTCAAAGTGGCTAACATTCTCCTTTCCCTTCCTCCCCCACAACAAACACTCTGTGAGGTGAGTGGGGCTGACAGACTTCAGAGAAGTGTGACTGGCCCAAGGTCACCCAGCAGCTGCATGTGGAGGAGCGGAGACGCGAACCCGGTTCCCCAGATTACGAGACTACCGCTCTTAACCACTACACCACACTGGCTCTCTCCCAACAGCTGTTCAGTTTGTGAGAATGTTCAGAATTTTCGCAAGCGAAGTCGAGAATAGAGTTTGAATTTGCTATCTTCGTAAGCCGAGGGCACTACACTAACAACAACAACACATATTGGTTTTGAACGATGGTCACTTTCCACTGTTTATAGCTAATTCCATCCAGAACGGATGCCTGAAAAGTCTAACATCAACTTTATCAAGGGTGGTTTCTGTTCTTTTATGTGCAGCCGATGGGGTTCTCCTGCATGTGTAGGTCTAAAAACATAACAGTGGGAGCTTGGTGAATATTGTAAATATGGAATATCTAGAGATGAATTACTCAGAAACCAAGGCTACGGTCTTTGGAAAAGGAAGGCAAGAAACTCCCGGCTGTTGTATTTGGCAATAACAGCTAGAATATTATTTGCACAGAACTGGAAGGAAGAGAAGTTTTAGACAAAGGAGGAAGAGCTTTTGAAAGTAATGGACTATGCAGATATGGCAAAGCTGACAGCGAAATTAAAGAGATAAAAATGCTAAACTTTATATAGAGTACTGGACGCCTTTCATGGACTATTTAAAAAATATATTGCAGTCAAATGAAATCGTGGGCAGGATTCGAGATAAAAGCAGCGGACGAAAAATGACAAAAAATAATAGTAACAGAGAAACTTTCTGTAATCGATAATGATATAATGCAGTAGAAAACGTTTGAGTAAAAACGCTGTGGAGGTGAGGGTGGGATGTCAGCTTATGAAACAATGCAATTATTTTGACTGGAAGGTTATTGTGCAAATGTTTTGAAAAGCCTGAGAACAAATTATATATAAAGAAACTCCTGAGAGTCAAGAGATGAGCAACCAACAGATCACCATTACAAATTCAAAAATCTAGGTTTTTGTTGCTGTTTTATAAAAAATACACTTTCTGGGAAGACTTCTAGGAAGGCCATAAGCTTTAAGTTAGAAGCTTGGGCGCCATACTAGACCTTTATAATACAAAGGTTGGTTGTCTAAATACCCATGGCCAGGAGACTGGACCTTTGAAGATCACCACACTCCAGAAAAGATGCAAACCTGACAGTGTTCATCTGAGCAAGGTATTAAAGGCCTCATTTGTCCCCTCCAGGCATTGGCAGACCAAGCTTCTCAGACGGAACTCTTTTGAGGCACCACAGCTCTGGCCTGCCTTGCCCCAAAGGCTTCCACTCAGAAGACAGGGCAACACAGTTTGTGATGGTGGTATTAATAGGACAGTGGTTTTAGACCAGGGGTTGGCAAACTTTTTCAGCAGGGGGCCGGTCCAATGTCCCTCAGACCTTGTTGGGGGCCGGAATATATTTTGAAGGGGGCGGGGGAAAGAACAAATTCATATGCCCCACAAATAACGCAGAAATGCATTTTAAATAAAAGGACACATTCTACTCATGTAAAAATACGCTGATTCCTGGACCGTCCGTGGATTGGATTTAGAAGGCGACTGGGCCGAATCCGGCCCCCGGGCCTTAGTTTGCCTACCCATGTTTTAGACCTTTGCTCACCCAACATCTCACCTTTAAAAGCATCCACGATATGCAAGTGAAAGGCGTACTCATCTCCAGCAACATTCCCATCAAGGGGATGTAGTGCCCGGACTTTATGTTGGTGACCAGACCGAAAAAGCCACCGAAGGCAAGGAAATGGTGAACGACTAAGAACAAGTCAAATGTCCTGAAGACAACGTTGGAAACGTGAACAGCTACATTTTCGAGCAGGAAGAAGCCAGAGGCTATGAGGCAGTTGAACCAGCTCCACTCCTGCTGGGAGTACACCTTGTTGGCTTGAAAAACCGGATCGAAAAGCAAGGCCCACAAGCCGGCGACACAACTCTGGATGCCAAACACGCCTCGCGTAGCAGCCAGGTTCCAGAAGACTTTCTCCTTCGCCGGCAACGAGCGGTAAGTGGCTACCAGCCACGAAGACAGGCAGTGTGAGAGGCAGAACACTCCCAAGTAAAGGAAGAAGCCGGCCGCCACTAGCTTCAGACGGACTTCCCACAGAACGTAATTCCACGAAAACAGGGACGAGGATGTCGGCCCAGCAGTTTCAAGATTCATTTCTTCAGTTCACGCTGCAAAAGCTGAACTTGTGAGAGTGTGTTTCCCCACACGCAGGAAGTCCTCGCCCACGTGCCGGGCCTGCTTAAGGATCTCGAACTTCTGCGGTTATATTTAGCTGTGGCCCAATACACGCTGCCATCTGCAGAGGAAAACAAAGAGGAAAGCTATACAGTGGTACCTCAGGTTACAAACACTTCGGGTTACAGACTCTGCTAACCCGGAAGTAGTACCTTGGGTTAAGAACTTTACCTCAGGATGAGAACAGAAATTGTGTGGTGGCAGCGGGAGGCCCCATTGACTAAAGTGGTACCTCAGGTTAAGAATGGTTTCAGGTTAAGAACGGACCTCCAGAACGAATTAAGTTCGTAACCAGAGGTACCACTGTAGAAAGCTATATGCATGTTTGTGTGCCAAGGCATGTGGGCACACTCATGCCCCACTAGTAGCTCTAACAACATGCAATCAAGTGATGATCCACACATTAGCAATAGCAGCACAATTAACTGCTTTCCCACGTTCTCTGCCCACTTCCTTCCAGGTAACATCTGATCCATTGAGGGCAGGGCCGGTGATGGGGTTCCTTGTCACCCATCATCAGGCCCCACCCACATGGCCCCAAATGTTTTATTGTGTTTTTTGTATTTTGCTGGCAACCCAGTCAGATGGGTGGCATATAAAAAAATAAAATTATTATTATTATTACTTGTCACTGACAGGTAAAGGGCACTAAAGTGTTCTTCCGCAAGGGCTTTTTACCAGTCCTTGGTGTGTAGGGCCTCATTTAGCAAGCTATTACATACATCCACACAAGCGTGATTCAGATTATGGTCTTAATTGAATATAGCTTAAAACGCATCTGTATAAAAGCTCTAAGCGCTGTTTGTAACCATTCTGGGGAATTCTTTTTAACCAGTTGTCGTGCTTTCAATTGTGATTTCTGCATTTGTAAACAACTTTTACTGTGTTTGTTTAACTACCATATAGAAAACAATAGTTACCAAGTCTGGCAGAAACAAAACAAAGTAGTTATCTGATGAACAAGCAAGAGCAGCTATGAATACAACCAAGCAGGAAATATCTTGAACAGTTCGGCTGAAAAGTCCCTCTCCACCACACACACACACACACACCACAAAGTTTCAGACTATTTGTCCACTCAGCCCAGAAACATCTCCTCTGAGTGGCAGAAGTTCCACACATCAGCTGCTACCTGTTCCTTTTAACCTGGAGATCCCAGGGATCAAAGGTGGGGATGTCTACATGCAAGTGGGTCACTGAGCAGTGACCCATTTCCTATAATATAATATGACAAAAGCGCACAATCCTGTCAACAAATACTCCACCCTCCTCAGGCCCCATGTAACTACTGCATGCCTCTGAATCATGGGCAAAGAATCCCATGCCAACAAATGGTCACTTGTTCAGCATTTTAGTGTTTTACGACCATGATTTTACGGTTTCATGATGATGCATTTGCCCTTAGATTGCTTTGACATGGTTTTGTTTTGTTTTGTTGAGCTGGCAGTTTATTTGGTTTTTTTAAAAAAAATGGTTCCAGCCTTACTTATTTCAGGAGACGTATATTGAAATACTCTACCTAAGTGTCTTGCTTTCATGTTCTACACTTTCAGCTCAATTACAGTGGTACTTCGAGTTACAAATGCCTCAGCTTACAAACTCCGCTAACCTGGAAGAGTTACCTCGAGTTGAGAACTTTGTCCCAGGATGAGAACAAAAATTATGTGCCGGCAGCGCAGCAGCAGCAAGAGGCCTCATTAGCGAAAGCACGCCTCTAGTTAAGAACAGTTTCAAGTTAAGAACGGACCTCTGGAACAAATTAAGTTCATAACTAGAGGTACCACTGTAGTCCCTTAACTATTGAGCACTTTACTCATAAGGAAGCCTTGTTGAGTTTAGGGACCCTTATTGATTTCAGAGAAGGGAAGAGAAGAGAGAGCAAGTTAAGGAAGAGGAGATAACTTCAGAAAGTTTTAACCACACACAGCGGACAACACTAATCACAATCCATCTTCATGCTGTGTCTAGCCTGTCATTTCTATTGTGTTTTTGATATACCCCCCCCCCCAACAAGCATTGAGCATTGAATTGAGAAAAAGGATCAGCTGCATTTCAGGCTGTAACACGCACATGATAAACTAAGAGCAGTTTACTTTTCATCAGGTTCCTGTTAATACATGAGAACCGCCTGTCTAACAAGCCAAAATTAGACCAGGCCATGTTATTTTGTCATGCAAATGAACAATTATAAAGGAAAGAATGATCAGCTAAAGACAACATTACCGCAGTTTCTGGTTGTTCCACTACTCTTTCTAAAACACGCTAGCTCATCGATCTGAGAGGTCATGCGAGGTGCTGTGGTTTAAATCGCCTCTCACCCTCCCAAACCGTCCTTCGGGGAGAAAGCAAACAGAACAAAGTTCTCCATGAGATCTGCTTTCCAGAGCAGGGCCGGCCAATAACGGTTAATCGCATCCTGGCTTCCAAACCTACTGATCCAAATTCACCCTTAGGAGGAAGATATTATAAAACAGCAAGGAATAGGGGGGGACCCCAATAACAACCTCCTCTCCCTCTCCGCCCCCACCTACCAACCAGCCCCCCGGAATGCCAGCTTGGCTCCGCGACCGTGCGCGCCCGGGGAAGTGGGCGCCATGCAGAGCGCATGGCTCTGGCACCGAACTTTGTGGGTGCCCAGCTCCTCCGTGGGGGATTTTGTGGGTGCTCAGGCACCCAGGGCCCCAGGGAGATGTGGCACCTATGTCAGCCCCACCGGATCGCTGAAGTTCACCGCAACTGACACAACAGCCCAGACGATGAAACGCACCCCAAGAAGCGCCGGGTAGCTCTGGAAACTTCGCCGTTCCAACCCCCCGATTTTGGCCTCCGTGGAAATAAAGTAAAATAAAACGCATGTTGTGCTACTTACTGGATCCGATGTTGCAGGGACAGAGGCCTCCAGTCACTTGATCTTGTTGCTGCTCCTCGCAACTGCCCTACCCCGGGCTTCCCGTCATGCGCCTCTCGGCGAACGGCGAAACCCCGGTGCGCCAGGAAGCGCAAGGAGGAAACGAGGCGCACGCAAAGGAGACACATAAACAAGCACGCAACTGCTTCCCCCGGTCCTCTTTCTGTGTGTGTGTCTGTGTGTGCGTGTTTTTTTCTTGGGGTGGGGGGTGGAGCCCTGAAATTTGGAGCAAACCATTTTGTTCCACCGACAGGGGGTGGAGAGGATCGAGGAGGAGGAGGAGCGCACCGAGCAGGAGCAACCAGCCTCTCCGCCCTTGGGTGGGAGGGATCCTGGCCTCCTCGGCCGCAAAGCGTAGGAAAAGCATTTTAGACGAGCTTGCAGGGAGAGGCCGCGTTGCAAAATCGGAGGAGACGCCGTTTGTTGAACCAAGCAAAAAGGTCCCCCCTTGTGATGTTAGCCGCTAAATAAAGAGATCGCTTCGCAAGCGGCGCCTGACTCCCACTCACGTGACGAGTTTCACGAGGCAAATAAGCCTTTTTGAAAAAGTGCTAGAATGAGCGCTTGGTGTGGATGCAGCAGAATTCACTTCCAAGTAAATAGTTGCAGGATCAGATTCAGCACGGCTATAATAATGATAATGATGATGATGATGATTAGACTGCCCTGTAGCCGCAGGTCTCAGGGCGGTTACAGAAATCACAGGGCGGTAAAACGAAAATAACCCAATAAACCCCTCTCCCCAGCACATTATAAGAGGGCATTGGCTACAGAGGAACCTTTTTGCTGGGCTCCTAAAATGTATAATGAAGGCACCAGGCAAACTTGTTCCACAAACGGGGAGCCCCTGCAAATATCTGTAATCTTGTGTGTAGGTACTTGGAAATAAAGGCCATTTGTTTTTATTTTTGGGAAGCATGTGTAGGATGGCTGCCGGGCCATATATGTCATAGAATCACAGAGTTCGAATGGATCACAAGGGTTATCTAGTCTTTTGCTTAACATGGGCCTCTAACAATTCTGAGTTTAAGGGTCTCATGCTCTACCTGCTGAGCTATCCCAGGAAATAAATATCACTTACGTTTCATGGGACTTACTCCACAGAAAGCGAGCACAGGATTGGACAGCAGCCCGAGTACATTTACTTGGGAGTCCGGTTGTTAGGGTAGTAAGTACCAGCTGCAATTCACTGCCTGTTTTAGAGTGAAGCTCTGCTGTGTTTAGTGTGGTTTTATTTACAAGCATGCCTCTTACATGCGAGTAAGCCCTACTGAATTACTCATGCAGAGGTTGAGCAGCGCTTGCCCTACAATCCAAACACGCATACCAGGGGGAAAACCCCAAGTATTAACTACTCCATTAACAACGTTGACGTTGCAGTGACAGTGAAAAACAGGCAATCAAAAACAAATTGACAATTAGTACATTATTTCTAATAACCAGCACGGGAATAATACAGTTTAAAATGCCACTTGAAGAGGAAAGTAACTGCGCCTCAGAGATGCTAAAAAAATTATGGCATGTTATGTGTCTGCGGCAGTTCTGCTAGCTGAAATCTTGAGACGGGTGTGCCAATTGCACAACAGCCAACGTGTTTTGTGTAACTCATTTTTCACCATATAATTATTGTGGGGAAGTAAAAATGGTCCTCCTGCCTGCTTTGTTCTGTGGGGTGCTCAGGGTGGCCACGCTACATCTGTTCTTATTTTCTGATCCTTGTAGTTAAGAATAGGTAGTTGTGGCGCTGTCCCTTTTGGTTTCTTAAGAGGCTCCTATCTCAGCAACAACAACAGGGTTAGCCTTTTCCCACTATGGAGATTCAGTGGTGGGAAATCAATGGACCATTAAGATGAGAGGGCAACCAAGATTATCACCAGGGGTCTGGAAACCAAGCCTTATGAGGAAGGGTTGAAGGAGCTGAGTACAGTGGTACCTCGGGTTACACACACCTTATGTTACAGACCCCGCTAACCCAGAAATAGTACCTCGGGTTAAGAACTTTGCTTCAGGATGAGAAGAGAAATCATGCAGCAGCAGCAGGAGGCCCCATTAGCTAAAGTGGTACCTCAGGTTAAGAACAGTTTCAGGTTAAGAACGGACCTCCAGAACGAATTAAGTACGTAACCAGAGGTACCACTGTATGTTTAGCCTAGAAAAGAGGAGACTGAGAGGAGATACGATAGCCGTCTTCAGATAGCTAAAGGGCTGTCGCATGGAAGATAGCGCAAGTGTGGTTTTTCTTGCTCCAGAGGTGGGATATGAACCAATGGCTTCAAGTTAAATGAGATTCCCACTAAACATCAGGAAGCACTTTCTGACAGTAAGAGCAGTTTGACAGTGGAATGGTCTCCCTTGGGCATGGGTATGGCCAGGATTTCTGTTGAGCGGACAGCCAAAGTTGCGGAGCTTTTTTTAAAAAAGGAAATCCAGTTTTTCTAAATAGAACATTGTGGGAGGCAGGCTACTACTGGGCGACAGAACCTCAGATAATTGAGTACTTTCAATGCTTTTTGTTTTGTTTTTTAAATTAAGGATGCTTTTATTATTGTACAAGCAGCATACAAAACTGATAAGCTGTCAAAGGTATGGAAAACAGTAGCCACTACTATTATCAAACAGTAAACCGAATAGAATTGCTTGCTATTATAATTACCATATATACAATTAGGTAAAGGCTTTGTAAAAGGACAAGGTTTTTTTTTACATGATTTCAGTGCAGAAAACTTGCATAACTTTTTCTCTGGAGTAGAAAGAGGGTAATGAGTACTTTCCTAGAACTATTCCCTTCTTTAGCTTAATTTAACACAAACAGTATTCTAATGAAAGAACATGATGCAAGTGATATATATTATTGAGGAAAAAGATGCTTGGATGCAACTTTAGATTAGTTGTAACATTATTGAGCAACCTTGCGAACTCAAATTGCTTCCAGCTCAACACTAGTTTAAGACATTCTGAAGAAGTGTTATAAGCAACACGGTTATCTTGTGCTGCTCTAGAATCCTGGGTTAAACACCAAGTGTCATCTACTGCCCCTTCCCCAAGGAAAGTAAATCAGATTACATATGCTTCACCCTTGATTTGAAAGTGAGAATAAATGACAATTACAATTTGGAGCTAGGAGGATTTGGCCCATCCCCTTTGGAGCTTGTGGTCTCTCTTTTTCCGGAGGTTTTCAAGCAGAGGTTGGCTGGCAATTTGCCGTAGCATCTTGAAAGACAATCTTTCCTCATTTGTCCCCTGCTTCCTCTATTTTTGTTTTTGTATTTTTGCAAAGGGCCCATGAAGAGGCAACAAAGTACTGCCCTCTTTTACGTGCCCCTTGTGTTAATTTGTTCATTAAAAATCAACATGGCATATTTTCCTCCTCGGTGCTTTCTCATCTCTCTGACCTCCAGCTTGGCTTGTCACTCAGGACAACTGTGCTCACAATCAGTATAAAATTCGGACATCCTGTAGTGTAAGCAGATAAGTCATAGTGTAATGAAGATCAGGAGTGGCGCTGAATTACTGCCCGTGACTCTCTTCCAAAAGGCATTCACTGCAGAAAGTAATTGTTATTTCCTTCTAGGTGAAGACATATCACCGTACTTCCTGTGCACCAAGATTTATGCAGATAGTATAATAATTTTCTGAAGGGTGGGTGGGGTTAGCCTGTATGCCTGAGTCCTTCCTAATTCCTGGATCTGGCAAGGATTCAGTTGTTGGAATAGCCAGGCCAACAGAACCTAATTCCTGGATCTGGCAAGGATTCAGTTGTTGGAATAGCCAGGCCAACAGAACCTAATTCCTGGATCTGGCAAGGATTCAGTTGTTGGAATAGCCAGGCCAACGTCTTGGTCATGGCCCAAATATGGGTCATTAAAGTAACAAAGGAAGTGGCTCTGTGTCTCCCTCAACTGGCTGGTAGTTAGAAGGACAAAAGCCAAAGTTGTATTGTGTGTGAGAGAGCTAGAAGCTAGAAGGAGGCAGCAGGCTGAAGCCCGTGAGGAAGAGACATGCTTGATTTCTGCTAGAACTCAAGGTTTGGCTGTGGAGAAGCAAGACCTTATTGGGGTGCTGTGTGTGTTTTTTTAAAATATAATATTTTTATTAGTTTCCACACACAAAAACAAAATCATTACATTAAAGAAAAAAAACACACAAAATAAACATTTATAACAACTGTATACATAATCAATGTGTGATGCGGGTGGCGCTGTGGGTTAAACCACAGGGCCTAGGACTTGCCAGTCAGAAGGTCGGCGGTTTGAATGCCTGCAATGGGGTGAGCTCCCGTTGCTTGGTTCCTGCTCCTGCCAACCTAGCAGTTCGAAAGCACGTCAAAAAGTGCAAGTAGATAAATAGGTACCGCTCTGGCGGGAAGGTAAACGGCATTTCCATGCGCTGCTCTGGTTTGCCAGAAGCAGCTTAGTCATGCTGGCCACATGACCCGGAAGCTGTATGCCGGCTCCCTCGGCCAATAAAGTGAGATTAGCGCTGCAACCCCAGAGTCGGCCACGACTGGACCTAATGGTCAGGGGTCCCTTTACCTTTACCTATACACAATCAATATTAAATCCACATTGTGGGATTACTTGAATCCCCCAACTTCCCTCTGCTCCTTCCCTTGGTTCCTTTGTATTATCTTCACTCATGCATGTCAATAAAATCTTTATCTTTAATTACCTCCAAATTTAAACATTGTATTTCACATTACAAGTTTCCTTTTTAGAATCCTGCTAATGTATTCACTTGCATACATTGCTTTTGTATGCAAGGTCTTACAATTCCAGTGGTACCTCGGGTTAAGAACTTAATTCATTCTGGAGGTCCTTTCTCAACCTGAAACTGTTCTTAACCTGAAGCACCACTTTAGCTAATGGGGCCTCCTGCTGCCACCGTGCCGCCGCCACACGATTTCTGTTCTCATCCTGAAGCAAAGTTCTTAACCCGAGGTACTATTTCTGGGTTAGCGGAGTCTGTAACCTGAAGCGTCTGTAACCTGAGGTAAAGGTAGAGGGTCCTCTGACCATTATGTCCAGTCGTGGCTGACTCTGGGATTGCGGCACTCATCTCGCTTTATTGGCCGAGGGAGCCGGCGTACAGCTTCCGGGTCATGTGGCCAGCATGATTAAGCCGCTTCTGGCGAACCAGAGCAGTGCACGTAAACGCCGTTTACCTTCCCGTCATTTACCTTCCCGCCAGAGTGGTACCTATTTATCTACTTGCACTTTGACATGCTTTGGAACTGCTAGGTGGGCAGGAGCAGGGACCGAGCAACGGGAGCTCACCCCATCACAGGGATTCGGACCGCCGAGCTTCTGATCGGCAAGTCCTAGGCTCTGTGGTTTAACCCACAGCGCCACCTGCATCCCTGTAACCTGAGGTACCACTGTACAAATAAATACAAATACAAATACAGAAGACCTTATTAGGGTGTTATTGCTGTGAGCACCTCCATTGTGGGCTCAGACTGTATATAAATGTAAATGAACCATGTATCCTAAAGATATCAGTCTCTGCTGTCCCTCATTCCAAAGAAACCCAACCCTGGGTAAGTGCCTGGAATTTTGCACCATTCAGAGTCGCCCAGAAATGTCCCTGGGACACCCCTATTTTCAACAAAGAAATGTCAGAGGGTATGGAGTTTGTGACCCCTGAGCCAAGGAGATAAGTAACTACGCAATCTTTAGAAGACATCTGAAGGCAGCCCTTTACAGGGAAGTTTTTAAATGTTTAATGTTTTATTATTTTTTGTTTTATGTTGGAAGCCGCCCAGAGTGGGTGGGGCAACCCAGTCAGATGGGTGGGGTACAAATATTATTATTATTATTATGGAATAAAGGTAATGGGCACCCCTGACCATTAGGTCCAGCCGTGACTGACTCTGGGGTTGCGGTGCTCATCTCGCTTTATTGGCTGAGGGAGCCGGCGTACAGCTGCTTACATTCCCGCCGGAGCGGTACCTCTTTATCTGCTTTCACTTCGTGCTTTCGAACTGGCAGGTTGGCAGCAGCTGGGACCGAGCGACAGGAGCTCACCCTGTTGCGGGGATTCAAACCATCAACTTTCTAATTGGCAAGTCCTAGGCTCTGTGGTTTAACCCACAGCGCCACCCACGTCCCTTATTATGGAATAGGACACCCCTATTTTCATCGGATAAACCACTGACCTGAACACTTCTTCCAAACAACTGGAAGTAAGTCTCATTGAATTCAGTAGGCATTCCTTCAAGGAAACATGCATACAGTTGCAAGGTCACTCTGATATCCATCACAAAAGACCTATTCTGTTCCCTTCTATTCTATTCACATACTATTCTTAAGGTGTACCCTTGTGAAAGAGCTGGGGATTTCCTATTAAGTCACCAAGCCTTTACTCGTACAGCCAAATTAGCATTGTCTTTTTTTATATATAAATATTTATTGGAGGTTTTAATAAAAGAAATACAGAAGTATTAAACAGCGTTACTTTGTTTTTACAAGATTTCATAACATCTTTGGGCTTCCTCACATCTCCCGCTCCCACTTACATCATTAATGAATTTTTATCAAGCAAATTATCATCTTATTTTCAATTTTATAACCACATACTTAAATACAATATAATAGTTCTCCTACAAATTTTATTTCTCTTAATCTCTCTTATCATCAAATTCTGATCCAATTTAATGATGGCCAATTATTTATAACCAAGCATCCTTCTTAATATTCCACTAAATCACAATATTTCTGTAGGTAAATCTTGAATTTCTTCCAATCTTCTTCAATCCTTTCTTCTCCCAGGTCTCGGATTCTGCCAGTCATCTCCGCCAATTGCATATAGTCCATCAGTTGCATCTGCCATTCTTCCAGTGTGGGTAGATCTTGAGTTTTCCAGTTCTTAGCGAGTAGTATCCTTGCTGCTGTTGTTGCGTACATGAAAAATGTTCTATCCTTCTTTGACACCTTCTGGTCGACAATACCCAGAAGAAAGGCCTCTGGTTTCTTAATGAAGGTATACTTAAATACCTTTTTCAACTCATTATATATCATTTCCCAGAAGACCTTCACCTTAGGGCAGGTCCACCAGAGGTGAAAGAATGTTCCTTCATTTTCTTTACATTTCCAACATTTGTTATCAGACAAATGGTATATTTTGGCAAGTTTAACTGGGGTCATGTACCATCTGTATATCATTTTCATTACATTTTCCTTCAAAGCATTACATGCAGTAAAGTTCAGCCCAGTGGTCCACAACCTTTCCCAGTCTTCAAACATAATGTTATGCCCAATATCCTGTGCCCATTTTATCATAGCCGACTTAACCATTTCGTCTTGTGTATTCCATTTCAACAGCATTCTATTCGCATACTATTCTTAAGGTGTACCCTTGTGAAAGAGCTGGGGATTTCCTATTAAGTCACCAAGCCTTTACTCGTACAGCCAAATTAGCATTGTCAAAGCAAATATTCAACTAACTGGTTTTGTCATGCACACGTCACTGGGCTGGGTAGGTTCTGTGTGCGCTACCCACCAACACACCTGTAGAAATATCAGAGAGAGTATGAGTTTGTTGCAAAACTGATGAAGACATTAGCCGAACCTGTTACAGCATGAAGAGGACGCCACAAACTGTACCAGCAACTCAGCAAAGGCGTTGGTAGAGCAGGAGACTCTTAATCTCAGGGTCCTGGATTTTAGCCCCACACTGAGCAAAAGCTCTACAATGCTATCAGTTGTATTCCTCACCAGGACCAAAAGCTTCCACGGCAGGAATGGGGAACCTGTGGCCCTTGAGAAACTGATGGATGACAGCATCTCTTCTTTGCTGCCCATGGCAGACATTTTGTGCTGGCACCCATGACAGTTTTATGAATATGTGAGTACTGGTACCTCATGTTGGTTTTTTTTTTAAAATGTAAACAAAACACTGAAAACACTGAAGTATATCAGTGCCTCTGTTTATACGAATTCAAAAATACTTTTCAGCTTTGAAGCAGGCACTCCTTTTATTGAG
The DNA here is from genome assembly GCF_964234715.1 of Podarcis melisellensis. Taxonomy (NCBI): domain Eukaryota; kingdom Metazoa; phylum Chordata; class Lepidosauria; order Squamata; family Lacertidae; genus Podarcis; species Podarcis melisellensis. The sequence continues at coordinate 97,702,551 of NC_138530.1, read as the reverse complement.
AAACAATGCAGTTGCTAAGTCATAATTACACCTTAGTGAAAAATCCTGAAATTCTTAAGAGATAATCCAAATTTATGCAAGGCCCTAGGGTTACTCATGTGTTGTCATTATACCCCATCTCACAAACCAATGGAGTAGCTACCTTGCAACCACATACAGTACTCGCGTTTTCAGCTAATCTGTCAATATTACCTTCTCAACCTGTTGTAGCAACATTATAAGGCGAGGTGAATTGCATCAGCCTAGGATTCTATCTCAAGCACTGAGGGAGAGATTGGTATCATAAAGCACAACCGGGTGAGAATTCTGCCTGTGAATATCCCTGTGAAATGAATGTGAATTATGAAACCATAAACTCCTCAGAGCTCTTATTTGATTCCTGCCTTCCAGATGAAGGATTTCTCTGATGTGGCAACTTTGGAGGTGGTTTATGAGAGAAACTCCCAATTGCACATCAAGAGGAAATAGTCATAGTGTGCCTCTTTTGCCTCAGAAAACATACGAGAGCAGAACCATTCTCCTCCTATTAAAAGAGCAATTCAGATCTTATGAAAACGGGGGAGGGGGGTTTATGACAACAACAGCAACAAACCAACATGGCAGAGGGGGTCCACCAAAATCAATGTGGGTTTCTTTTCAGTGCAAATCCAGTGTTCTTTTACAGCCAAACAAACTATGGTTTGTGAATTGCAAACCCTGATTTGATGTAAGAGCAATACGGTTTTGCACTAATTAGGAAGTAGGGAGGCAAATACCTTTCTTTCAGACCCATAAGATCGCTTGTTATGCCCTTTGTAAATATGGAACACAGTGGCGTAGCGTGGGGGTGCAGGGGGGGGCGGCCGCACCGGGCGCAACATCTGGGGGTTAGGGTTAGGGGGCGCAAATCCACGGGTTAGGGGGCACAAATTACTTGCCTTGCCCCGGGTGCTGACAACCCACGCTACGCCACTGATGGAACAAATGGTTTTGACGTATTATTGTCAGTTATACTGATGTGTTTTACCTGCTTTTCTTTTTTCTTTTTACATTATATTTTATTGCATATGTTTTTGCTATTGGCCACCTTGAGCACTATGGATGAAAAAGTAGAATACAGATCAATCAAACAACTTTTAGTAAGCGAGGAGGAGGGGAGACTGAAAAGACAGTCCATGGCATGTCCCTGATAGTTGGAAGACTGGGAATCTTATACCTAAATAGACCCATTGTAACTGGTTTGGGAAACTCCAAGGTAGCGCCGGTCTTTCTTGCAGCAAGCATGTAATGTCTATATGTTAGACACATGTCCAGCTGTGAGTAGGCTGAATGAGCCAGCATGCCTAGAAATATATTAACATATAATATGCACATGAACATTTAAAGGTGTGTGTCATATGCTGCTTACAGGAAGCACATCACTCCTGTTGTTTTCCAGAGCAACTGTGAAGAGTGGATCAGCCTTAATTTCCTGCGTGGTGAATCTGCCCTTCCAAGAATTAGGTCGCATTTTGTTGTTGTGTGATATAATCACCCATCAGAGCTCATTATAAATGCTAACTAGTACAAGGTCCGTACACATGAATTACACGCTCTGTGGAATGACATCATAACAACTCTCCAACATTTCCTTTCCGTGCATACAACCCGATCTATTTCACAGAAGTGCATTTATGACTGACCTGAATCTGGGGAGATACACCATAGCACTTTCAACTGTTCAAAGGGCTCAACACACACTGGGCAGTAGTAATCCTTATTTTTTTATTTTGTAACTTTTATATACTGCTTGATTGTAAGGCGAAAAACCTCAAAGGGATTTGCAAGAAGACTGAAACAATAAAATTATCCATAAGAACAGTTAAAAACAGTTCTGTAAGGTGGGTTGCTATTATTATCCCTGAGTATTGCTAAGAAATTGCTAGGACGTGGGTGGCGCTGTGGTCTAAACCACTGAGCCTCTTGGGCTTGCCGATCAGAAGGTCGGTAGTTTGAATCCCTGCGACGGGGTGAGCTCCCGTTGCTCTGTGCCAGCTCCTTCCAACCTAGCAGTTCGAAAGCACGCCAGTTGAAGTAGATAAATAGGTACTGCTCCGGCGGGAAGGTAAACGGCGTTTCCGTGCGCTCTGGTTTCCATCACGGTGTCCCGTTGCACCAGAAGCGGTATAGTCACGCTGCCCACATGACCCGGAAAGCTGTCTGTGGACAAACACAGGATCCCTCGGCCTGAAAGCGGGATGAGTGCTGCACCCCATAGTCGCCTTTGACTGGACTTAACCGTCTAGAGGTCATTTACCTTTACCCTTTTAATTGCTAGGAAAGTTGCAGGGCCTTTCCAAAGGAGAGGTTCCATGCCCATAAGCAAAGCGACCATGCTTCTTTGTGTCACCTGGAAAGTAAGCATCCTAATATGTTCTGCTGAAGTCATAAATTGTGAACTTGACAAACACGTTTAGGATCTAGTTTTGCCAGGAAATGTCTTCCCCGGGGATTATTTCATTTTATTACAAATCACAAGCTCTGTGCCAAGCCGTAAATTCCTACTTTGATAAGAACCGTTTTTTGCGCATATCCGCAACTTGATTATCAGCTTTCCCATTTGTCTCAGCAGCAACTCTCAGGATATACTTTTTAGCAAACATTTCAGGTACTTTAAATTAAAAAGTCTAACTTCTTGCCTCTGTAATGCAGAGGTAGCCATCAGTACTTTATTCAGGTATGGCAGCTGTTGAATGATCAACACCTAATAGTTCAATTAAGGCCTAATTGTTTGTTTTGATTTTCAAAAATGTGCTTCCAATGGGTTTGTAACACAGTTCTAAGTTGAGTTTAATGGGACTAAGTGCAGATGCTGTGTATAGGACTGCAACTTGCTGTTGCAAACTTACCTTGGAATAAGCCCCATTCAGCCCTGCAGGAATCCCGTCTATGTAAACATGCATTGTTAATCTTTCTCTCTCTTGCTTCCCAGTTAAGGTGAAATACAACCTCCCGTCCAATACATATGGATTTAATTGGGAGGTGCGAAAGAATTGTTAGCATGACAATCAGTTCATTTTATTTCTGTGTAGCGCAAGAGTTTTTGGACTACAGTTCCCATCATCCCTGACCACTGGTTCTGCTAGCTAGAGATGATGAGAGTTGTGATGATGATGATGATGATGATGATGATAATTTATTTTTTATACCCCACCCATCTGGCTGAGTTGCCCCAGCCACTCTGGGCGGCTCCCAATTGAGTGTTAAAAACAATACAGCATTAAATATTTAAAACTTCCCTAAACAGGGCTGCCTTCAGATGTCTTTTAAAAATAAGACAGCTGTTTATTTCCTTGACATCTTATGGGAGGGCGTTCCACAGGTTGGGCGCCACTACCAAGAAGGCCCTCTGTCTGGTTCCCTGTAACCTCACTTCTCGCAATGAGGGAACCGCCATTGTAATCCAAAAACAGCTGGAGACCCAAGTTTGGGAAACCCTTCTGTAGATCATGGCATCAGTGTAGCTGACATAATTTGATTTTTAAGTATGAGCTAATCTTTGGTCCTGGTACTGGTCCTTGATGGTACTAGTCCCTGATACCAGGTCCAAACATTAGTAGCAATCACATAGGGATGTGACCATGATGGTATGAGTAACTATCCTGCTTTCCTAATAATTAATGTGAAGATCAGCACAGTAATCTTGCGTTACTATCAAAGTATGATTATCACCACCTATAAAAAAAGAATGAGTTCCACATAGACAAGGCACTCCTCCTCTGAAGGTGAGGTCGAGGTTTGAAAACATGCAGATAACAAGTTAGTCATTCCTTGGTCAGGCCATGTGCTCTCAACTTGAAAGCTAATGAAGCAAACTGAATCATGAACAGACAGAAACTTGCAGGAAATAAACAGTAGTAAAAAGGAAGAAAGATTAAGAGTCATCCAGGAAGACCCCTCCCCTCTCTCTTTTTTATAATAATTTTTATTAACAGGCCAATCAAATCACATTATTTCCAAATCACATTAGTTCCAAATTATACAGCCAAATTTTTAAATTTTGTTGGGGGTACCCATACTTCAAGCTCCAAACGGGGGTCCAAGCATCACTTATGTTGCTGCTTTAATTAAACAGTTCTATCCAGTTCTGTCCAGATAGTCTCTTTATTACTTTCTTCATCTTCTTGTTGTTATTATCATATAATCCTTTCTTTGAGATCTCTGATAATATTCACAAGCGGGTTGGAAACAAACGTCCTCTGTGTGGGTTTTGCACTCTCCAAGAATCATATCACTTAGGAACAGACACCATTCCACACTTCCGTAAAAAAAATTATCCTCGGTCTGTCCTTTAATTCTCCAGGCCTGGCAGTATATCAAAATATCAGGAGGGCTCTGCCAGGTTTAGATCACATTCCAGTCACGATTCACCTTCCAGTGATCCTGGTCCTCCTCCCCCCGTCTTTCTTGGACAAGCCTGTCTTAGCGAGACGCCATTTAAAACTGCGTCATAAAACTTTCCTCCTTTCTCCTTTGTTTACCTTTTTTTTTTCCTCCACCCCCCTTCCGTTTCACTCCAAAACATACCAGTCTCTTGATGGTGGTTCATCACTTGATTTATTTGTCCCATCTGTCGCTCCGGTCACAGAATTCCATTAATCAGCAGTCTTATCTCCCAAATTTTGCTTGATGTATGTACTTTAGCTTCTTTCCAATTATATGTTTCCAATTATATTTCCGAGCTAAAGCGAACCTGGGCGCTAATTGGAGACGGCGTCAGGAAGAGCCGACTTCACCAAGGGCTTGTGCCAAGTGACTGGGCACCCCCTTCTTTCGAATCCGGAGGTGCATTGTGGCCACCGCTGGCAAGGCAGTCCCCCCCCATCTCCGTGGGTGGGTGGGAAGGTTGCATACTTCCCATAGCAGCCTCTTAGTTACCTCGTGTGGGTCAGAGAGATGTTATTGTCGGCCATCTTCCAATGTTCCACCTGGTAGCCCCCCGACCCCTCCCCTCTCCATAGGGAATCGTTGCCCCCAAATTGGTTGTGTAGCTCACAGGATCCAATGGGATCCTCTCTTTGCTCCTCAAATATGAATGAATTTTATTATTTCAGTCACAGACCAGTTCCAGCCCACATACAATATTAAGGAAATCATAAAACATGATAGGGATACATTTGAATTTGCAATAGGGTATAACAGGGATAATACAGATATAGCAACAGTTTAAAAATATATAAATTAAAACTTAGTCACTAACATATAACCTAAAATTATCATTTAAAAACTTAATCATTATGATAGCACAGCTTGTTCCCTAAGTTTTATGGCAATCACACAGAATTTGGCTACCCTTAACGTGATCTCAGGATCCTTGTCCTCTACCAGGGATTTTAGGCATTGAAGTTCGGATTCATTTGGAGATTTTTGAATAGCAAAGGTAATAAATACTGAGCGTATATCCCCGTAGAAACGGCAGCATGAGAGACAGTTTCTACCTCCATCAAGCCACAGGGGCAGATTCGTTCCCCGTATGGTTTACCCTCAGATCTGCCCTGCAATAAGGCAGATGGCAGCACATTGAATCTAGCGAGGGTAAATGACCGTCTGTACTTAGGTATTTGTAATTTTAACAAATAATATGCTGGGGTAAATCTTCTCCCATTATCTTTTATTGCTGGGTGTTTATTCATCTCACTCATGTGGCATTGGCAAAGGTAAAGGTACCCTTGACCGTTAGGTCCAGTCGTGACCAACTCTGGGGTTGCGCGCTCATCTCTCTCTATAGGCCTAGGGAGCCGGCGTTTGTCCACAGACAGCTTCCGGGTCATGTGGCCAGCATGACTAAGCTGCTTCTGGCGAACCAGAAAATAGGGACACTTGGAGTGCCTGATTTTCTTGTTTTTATCCTGTACTTTATTCTGTGATTTTATCCTGGGAGTTTATGACGAAGGGCAGTATAGAAATCCAATAAAAAATGAAATGAAATAATAATTAGGCTTTCTTCTCTTGTCTTGCTTTAGTCTGGGTCCTGTAGCAAATTGTCACACTCACTCTTCAGACATGGGTCATTAGGGACTCTTTTTACACACACGTGTTTGTGCCGTGTGATTTGCTTCCTGGAGCAGCACTCACATCCTCTGTCTCTTTTAGTTCATGTAATAAGCCAACCTTCCTTTGTTTCCTGGTGTGTGCAACATATATTCCTAGGAGGCACATGTACTGACTCCAGCAAAAGATCCCATTCCTCACAGAGTGTCAGGGGCTGGGCAGAGGAAGAATGGTCCACCGTCCATCAGACCATGTGGTGGGCCGGACTATATTTTGAAAAAATAAATAAATAAACGAATTCCTATGCCCCACAAATAACCCAGAGATGCATTTCAAATAAAAGAACACATTCTACTCATGTAAAAACTCACTGATTCCTGGACCGTCCACGGGCCAGATTAAGGAGGTGATTGGGCCGCATCCGGCCCCCGGGCCTTAGGTTGCCTACCCCTGGTATAGATTTACAACTGTGGTTTGAGGGAGGTCACAGCTCAGAGGCAGATGAGGGGGAAAGTTGGGAAATTGTGGGAGAGCCAGAGCAGCTGGCTGACATGTCATTAGAAGGCATTCCTGACCCTCCATCTCCCAGAACCCGGCGAGCCTTAAAAGTAGGAGAGCAAAGAGCTGAGAAGACACTTAGTGGCACCCAAAGAGGGGGTGTTGCTGTTGACGAATGAGGAAGTGGGAGAGACGGGGGGTGGAGATTCACTCGGGACAACACCATTATCCTAAGAGGCTGGGTTCTGTAGCCTCTCTCTGTACAGACTTAAATTAAAAAAGGACTGTAAGAAACTTTTCCTTGTCTTTATACTTTCCTGGGCAACTAGCTGGGAGCCGCTGACAGCACCCTGACACAGAGTTGTGCATTGAATGCATGGATATACATGTGGGTTCTGATGTGCACCTCATAACAGTGCTACTTTGAATACAGTCCATTGTTCTTGCACATGTGTAGAACGCCAGCTCAGTCAAGCTTCTTGGTAACACCTGACCCAGCTTCCAGGGCTGAACGAGCATAGATTTGTTAGATAATCAGCAGTAGAAAATCAGGAAGAGCTGATTTAGTCCTCCTGCACTCCATTTTACCACCACTGAGGTGGCAGTGTGCTTGCTAATTGTCTAAGGCCAGGGCACTTAAAATGCTTAACTCTGCATCATGTTTTGCCTTTCTTTTCTCTCTCCCCATTATATTTATTAATTTTCCAAATTATTACAAATCAAATCAAACCAAATTAAATTAAATTAATACAATTTCTTAAAATCAAGTTTCCCGCTCCTGTTCCGAACATATGATCATCTTCATTTCCTCACATTGCCCATCATTTCTTATTTAGAGTCCAGTTGGCATCTTTCACTTGCTGTTAAACCATTCTTCCAGCTGGCCGCTTTTTCCTCCATACAAACAGCATCTCTGTTACATCTTATAAATAAGTCATCCATTTCACATGTATAGTCCTTCATATACATTGTTGTTCCAGACCTGGTGTGCCGGGAGAGTTAATTACTATCTTCCATTGTTCAGTTCTTTGCAGTGCTAATCTGGATGGTACATTCTATTCCTTCCGCTGATCACCGACTACCGTACAAGCTGCAGCCATAAATAACTCACAGAGTTCATATCCAGTCTCCGCCATTAAAATTCCACTTTAGAGTTCTTCCTCGGCACACAGTTAAAAACAAGACATTTTCTCTAATTCAGCCTCTCCGCCAAACCTGCTCAGCAGCAGTTCATTCTTTTTTCACTGCACCAACAGCATTCCTAGTCCAGTCCAGGAATAACTTTAAATAAAGTCCATTCAGCCTTGGTCGCGGTCTAGGGGGGAGGGCATAGTAAAACCTTGTTAAATTCCTTGTTGAGCAAAAATCAGAAGCCTCCCCCCTCTTTTCCGAGGTAACAAACAATAACGTAACAGCGTCTACGCACGTCTCTTTCTCCTGCAAAATGTAAGAGACGTGTGTAGCCGCTGCTATGTTTTGCATTTCTTATGCACCAGGTGAGAGCTGCCTTCTTTGCTTCCCCTGCTATATCTCTCCCCAGCGTGTAAAAGAAAAATGCAGATATATTGGGGGGGGGGATTTAAAGTAGATTATGAACTGGCCCCGCAAGGGATGCAGGTGGCACTTTGGGTTAAACCACAGAGCCTAGGACTTGCTGATCAGAAGGTCGGCAGTTCGAATCCCCGTGACGGGTGAGCTCCCGCTGCTCGGTCCCTGCTCCTGCCCACCTAGCAGTTCGAAAGCATGTCAAAGTGCAAGTAGATAAATAGGTACCACATTTCTGGCATTTCCATGTGCTGCTCTGGTTCGCCAGAAGCGGCTTAGTCATGCTGGCCACATGACCCGGAAGCTGTACGCCGGCTCCCTCGGCCAATAAAGCGAGATGAGCGCCGCAACCCCAGAGTCGGCCACGACCGGACCTAATGGTCAGGGGTCCCTTTACCTTTATGAACTGGCCCAGCACTCCGACTGATGCTTGTCTCAATTCGTAAAGTAGCTGAGAGTGAGATACTTGCTCTGTTGCAGAAATGGTAAAGGAAATGGGCATTCAGGTGATACCGAGATGATGTAGAGACAGAGCTCTACAATTTGATGTTTATCGAGCAGAAACATCTCAAAAGGAACCCTAAACCAAGTAAGCATGGAGTTTTTAACATCTGCCTCTAATTTATTTGAGAAACTGCTTGGCATCTCCTCTTATTTTAAGGTTACCAGATTTTTTCCCAATGAATCTCGGGACACTTTTCAACTTCCTACTAAATAGATGGATTTTGTCAGGAGGCTGATTTGTAAATCCGGGGACTGTCCCTGGGAAACGGGGACGTCTGGTAACCTTATGACTTATTTTCCATGGCCAGAAAGGCAAGAATCTATGTCAAAATGAAAGTTCTGGTGTCACAATTGGCGTCTGATGGGACTAGGAACATCCCCAATGGCAAATGCGCTAACAACATGCAGATATTACTTCAGTTATTTCGGGTGGGAGGGTCAGGAGGGTTTGCATGGTCTGTCAATGTCATCTGGCTTAGGCGGATCCAATTTATGTGTTTGGACACAGGCAGGTGAAACAATTATGAAGTTATAGCATGTGTTAGTATTTCAGAGGCTCCCTCTGCTGGCGACTGGTATTCACAGCAGCTAATTGAGTAACCTGGGTGAATTTGAAGGGCAGCATTGCAAGGTCTCCAATTACCTTACTTCATTGGCTTTTTAAAGGCTTACCCATTCATTTCAGTGCAATGAGCTGGTTTATGCACACACTTCTTTCTCTCCGTTGTAGTGGATGGGGAAACAGAGGACTTCTGGATATGTATTCTCTAACTTGCTACCGTAGCAATATTGTTGTTTCAGGCTATTACTCTTTTAATAAAATCCATTTAGAAGGATTTTAGGAAAGGAATATCCTTGGGTAAACTGTCAACTTACAGAACCTCCTTCAGGTTACGATAAAGAAGAGTGCTCCTTTTGTTGCTTATGTGTTTTGAAATCACAGATTGCTTGAATTGCAACACTGAGATTTCAGCAGTTTCACTCCCTTCCTGGCTTGCGTAAGTTGCCTTTTTAAAAATAAAAGAGGGGGTTATTTGGTTCATATTTCTGGTTCATATTCCTTTGTAAATTACTTATTTATTTTATTATACCCTGCACAGGGCCCAAGGGCAGGGGGTCAGAACATGAGCTAAAAACTGAGCAGGCTAAAAACACACAAATCAGTTATAAATATTTAAAAGGAACTAATAAGGTTAGCAGGTTAAAAACAGCACGGAATCAAAACAACTTGTAACTATTTAAAAGCACAACAAGAAGAGAAGAAATACAACACCCACCAGTCAAAATCTGTGCTGCAATAGTTATTTAGTAACCAATGACCCATTTAAATAAAAAGGTCTTTGCCTGCTGACTTATTCCATTGTGCAAGCAGTATATAAGCTTAGTTAAAAAAAATTAAAGGGGCCAAAATGATCATAAATAAATAGCAAAAATAATTTTTAAATACAGGAAGCACGCCCTTCTGATTTTACTACTTAAACAAATATTTCTTACAATTGGCATTCCAGTTGTTAAAAAAAGGCTGTGTTCATGCTCCCATTTACTGTGCTTCCAGTGTTATGTTTTCAATCCATGTTTACTTGGCATTATCCAAAATGCATATTTATCCTGTGCTTTGTTGTAAGAGACTATAGCTTGAGGCACTGCTTCTCCAAACCAGCTTGACACTGATTAAAGCCCTTAGCCATTCCAAACTGGTCTTTAGCCGAGGTGTGAACACTTTTGCATAGAGAAGCGGTTCCCAGACTGGGAGATCTTCATCCAGGCAGTCCACATTAAATATTCACATTGACTTTTTGTTGTATTTTTACTACTTCTTCCATTTCCTGTGGCAGGGAACTAGCGATGTTACTATTTTTTTCTAGGATTTATTTATTTAGTTATTTAAAAAACCCCTTCTGTTTGGTGGAAGAGTCAGAGCACTTCCAAATTCATTCATAGAAGGAAAAAAAAGCACGGACCTTCAAGGCTGTTTCCCAGCCAAAGAAGGCACATGGCAGATAGTTAAGCATTTATTGTCAAAATTAACACATACAGCTTTGAATACTATGCACTGCAATCTAGCGACTAGGCAGCTATTCCCCTGCTCTATGGAGCATTTGCAGCAACAGTACATAAACAACAGTCTACATACCTTTCCTGACGGGCTGTGTGCCAGAGACTGCTCCTGTGTGGAAACTTTCTCTGTGCATCCCTTTTCCATTCCTTCCTAGTTCTGGGCAGTGCTATTTTTCTAGAAAAAAGGAGGTGCCGGAACGCACCACGAACACCTCCCTCAGTCTCTTAGAATGGCAAGGCACCCAGCTGAGAGGTGCCGGAACTGAGTTCCTGTGAGTTCAACCTGAAAAATGCCCATGTTCTTAGGGACAGTGGTGCAGGAGAGGGTGGTGAAGCATCTAACAACAACAACAACTGTACCACTCCCATCTGACTGGGTTGCCCTTCACTTGCCTGACCTGCCTCTTCCTCCTCCTCTTCTGACCCATCTTGTGCTCCACCCTCCAGCTCTCAAGCTTCCTGATTCTGATTCTTGCTTCCTGGCTGGTACTCCACCCAGCGACGAACGAAGGCTAACCGACACCCGGGGCGGGGCAAACCGCCAGCTGCGCATGCGTTGCATCACTACGTACGACGCATGCATGGCATTGCTACATATGACGCATGTGTGGCGTCGCTATGTACAGCAAATGCGTGCGACACCGCGCATGCGTTGTACGTAGCGGTTTGCCACCGGCGCCACCCAAGCGCCGTACGGACATTGGTGGGATCCTCCGCTTGCGGCTGTAGTGGTGAAGGAGGGATCTCACCACCATCCGTACAGCGCTTGAGCGGTGCCGGCGGCAAACTACTATGTACAGCGCATGTGTGGCATTGCTACGTACAGCGCATGAGTTGTATGTAGCAGTTTGCCACCGGCGCTGAGTGCCGTACGGACAGAGGTGGGATCCTCCACATGCGGCTGCGGTGGCACAATCGCTTTTCATGCTGCCACGCCTGGGGGCAGCAGGGCGAGCACCCCGCGGGGTACCTTCCTCTCACACCCAAGGCATGGCACCCGGGGCGCACTGCCCCGTCCCCCCTTGCGATGCCACTGACCCCACCCCCAATAGACTACTGTCAGACTCCAGCCCCCCTGCCCTGGTTGCCCACTCGTCAGTGGCTTGCCAGTCTTGGGCATGGATATCTACTGTTTACATGGCACAGAAGTTAAAACCATTTACTGGGGTATTGTCAGGGACTGGACAGAGGAGGAATGGTGGAGTCCGCCTTCCCAACCTTAACCTTCCAGAGACGGGGAAGACAGTATAGATGTACAACAGTTGTTTGTGGGAGGTCACAGCTGAGGGGTAGATGAGGGGCAAAGTTGGGATATAATGGGAGAGGAGGAGGAGGAGGAGGCAGAGCTGGAGCAGCTAGCCGACACATTATCACTAGAACGCATCCCAGACCTCCCCCCCCCCCCGGAACTCGGCGAGCGTTGAAAGTAGGATAGCAAAGGGCTCAGAGACAGATGGCCCTAAGCAGCCACCGTAAGGTGGGTGGTGCTGTTGACAAATGAGGAAGGAGGAGAGCAACCTATTGTGGTTTCCCAGCTCTAAATGTCCCTGTGGTGGGGCATTCAGACTGCTGGCTCCTTACATTAGAACTGAATTCAGCTCAGGGAAGCACAGACTCTCCAAGTGTCCCAGTTTTCAAAGGATGTCTCTGATTTAGAGAAGCCGTCCCGGTTTCTGATTTGATCCCGAAATGTCTCGCATTCCCTTAGGATGTCCCTATTTTCACTGGAGAAATGTTGGAGGGTATGCAGTTATCTGACCCCCAAGCTGTCTGAAGGCAATCCTGTATAGGGATGGGTTTTTTTTTAAAAAAACAAATGTTTAATGTATTATTATGTTTTTATATACAGTGGCACCTTGGTTCTTCAACTTAATCCGGTCCAGGAGTCCAGGAGTCCCGAAACCATTTGAAAACCAAACTGCGGCTTCTGATTGGCTGTAGGAGCTTCGATTGGTTGCAGGCTGTTTGTGTGTTGGGGGTGGCAATTGAGGGGAGGAGATAGGGAGAATATGGGAAAGTCTTGCTATGGGAGCAGAAATCTGCCTATGCAAAAATTGGAGTTCACCCTAGATACGTACGTGAGACTTTATATCTGATTCACGAGCTGTCAGAGTAGCTTCTAATTTCTGGTTATTGCATTGTTCTCCATGGGCAGACGCTGTGTTAATAAAGAGCAGAGCCAGTTTTCTCAAAAAATTTAATTGCAGAATTATTTACAGGAGATGATCATAAACAATACAGGAACCAATTGATAGAGGCAGCTTCAGAAAAGAGCCAGGGGTGGGGTGGGGATGGGGTGGGGGGTGGGAAAAGAGTGACGCACATTTTGTTTTTCTCCTTACAATTAGCTGAAGGCAAATAGAGGATCATGAAAAGGAGTAACTCAAGAATAAAACAATTTGGCAAAGATGTCCCAAACAAACAAACAACCCAACATTTTTGGTAAATAAGGTATTACTGAGAAGCAAGAAATTATTGGAGCAATGAAACATCATACTGTACATTCAGTTTAGGTATCCTGCATGCTACTTAACAGAACTTCTCAAAAGAACCATAAAAGAATGAGAAAGAGAATTACATAAAATAGTTTTTAACTTTAGTGAGGTGTAGTTTTATACAGATGGCAAATATTTGGCACTCAGTTCATCCTCATTGTTGATATGATTTCTTATGTATATATATATTTATATCTTTTATATATAATCATATATATATATATATAATTCCTTAACGATAAACTAAAGAGCTAGTTTCCTGTTTCTAACATTCTTTGAAATTCTATAGGAGGCATTTAATTTAGTCCTCAGGCCACACTTGAATATTTTGGCACGTTTACATACTAGGTGAACCTATGAGTTTATTTCGGTACAGAAGAAGACTGTACAGCAATAGTGGCTTTTTTGTTTTTGTTTTGTTTTGTTTTTACAGGAAAGAACCATTCTAGAGTAGTATTATTTGCACTGTTTCAAAGGGATTCCTGGAAGAGGAAGAAAATCAATGGATGAAATGGATGGAATAATGTGTACATGCCGAGCCCTTTGAAAGTGAAATGAAGACAAAGATTAAACCTCAGAGGTAAATCAATGCAGAAATACGAATGGAGATTGCACAAGTAGTTATGAGCTAAGAGGCGGTGGCAGGGAAAGGAATACACAGGTACAGAGCACCTGTGAAATTATGATAAATCAGGAAAGCTCCACCCACATTTGTTAGCAACAGCTCAAGCCCATGTATACTCAGACATAGGTAGCTCAGTTGGCTAGGGCAGGTGCTGATAACACCAAGGTTGCAGGTTTGATCCCTGTATGGGACAGCTGCATATTCCAGCATTGCAGGGGGTTGGACAATATGATAATCTGCAATTCAACAATTCTAGGATAAGTCCCACTATGTCCAGCGGGGTCTGCTCTCAGTTAAGGGCACATAGGGTTGCAGCCGAAGTGTAGAATACATTATGGCTGCAATCCTATGCACACTTATCCAGGAGTAAGACACATCAAACACAACAGGACGTACCCCTCAGTAGACAATTGCACCGTAAGGCTGCAATCCCATACCCACTGAACTCTGTGGGGGCTTACATCTGAGTAGACATTCTTAGAATTAAGAGTTTTGCCAAATCAAGGGAGTTTTGCAAAATGCACAATCCAATTTCGTCACTGGAAGTAAGGTTGCATTTGATTATGAAAACAGGTGCTTTTTTTGATCTATCTCAACTGAAAACAAACAAACAAACAAACAAACAAACAAACGATGACCCCATTTGGTATCGAGTATGGCCTATTCGGAAGGAGCAAATGGCTACTTTAGACAATATTCCCATATTGTCTGGCTTCCATTCTTTGTCTTATGTTAACTCTGCTAGCTTTTGGCTAGTATCAGGGTCGGTGCTATCCTGAGGCAAGCAGTCGCCTCAGGCGGAAGGTGTGGGGTAGAGGATTAGGGTGGCATTCAACCCTGTTTGACTTCAAGTAGATCCTCTGAAATTAACCAACATAACTGAGTTAGGGCTATTAATTTCCGTGGGTTTGCTCTAGCCAAAACGTAGCTAAATGCCATCTTTAATACTCCCTGGCCGTCACCTCAGACACTCACGCCCCTGACTGCTTGACTTTCTACTGCCACTGCTACCTACCCTCCCTCCTTTTGAGGCTCCTGCGGCCTCCTCCCAGCCGTCACCTCCCTTTCCCCCTTTGCCACGTTGGCTACAAATTCTGCTTTAGTTGGAGTTGGAATTTTGCCGCTTTCAGTTAAATCTAAAAGAGCATTTGCCACAGAGGCAAAGCAGTAACTGTGCAGGCATCCTATCCAATATACCTCACTCAGGGCAAGGTAGAGAAGAAGGGAGCACCCCAGATGAGAAACTGCTGGTGCAGCTGTCACCGTTGATGAGAAAAATCACAAGGGAGAGAATGCGCTGGTGGTGGCAGCCAAAGAGCGTTTAGTCGGGTGCCTCAGTGCTTTGTGTTGAACCTATGAAACCTCCCAGCTTTTACACCAGGACAAATAGACTTAAGGTTGAACATCTGTGTATGTCAGACCCCTCAGAGTGTCCCTATTTTCCAGGGAGATCCCTGATTCAGAGAAGCCATCCTGGTTTCTGATTTGACCCCAGAATATCCTGCTTTTCCTGATGATGTTCCTATTTTCATTGGAGAAATATTGGAAGGTATGGAGTTATCCGACCCGTGAGCCATCTGAAGGCAAGCCTGTATATAGAACTTTTATATATACAGTGGTACCTCTGGATGCGAACGGGATCTGTTCCGGAGCTCCATTCGCATCCTGAAGATTGCAGGTCACAATTAGCCGCTTCTGCGCATGTGCATGACGTCATTTTGAGCGTCTGCACATGCGCGAGCGCAACCCGAAAACGCTCGACCTGAAGCAACATTAACCCGAGGTATGACTGTATATATTTTAATGTTTTAGTGTGTTTAAATATATATATATTGGAAGCTTCCCAGAGTGGCTGGGGCAACCCAGTTAGATGTGTGGGGTATAAACAGTAAAATTATCATCACGGACTGAGACGTCCCTACTTTCATCAGAGAAATGTTAGAGGGTATGGGATGTCAGTGGCAAAAGTGGCAATTGGGCATCTACTATAGCTGCCATTGGAAAGTGGGCAAACTCCTAAATAATTTGCCTTACATCCCCATTAAATGATTCAGTAGCAGGGACAGGTTGCGACAGAAATAAAAGAGAGGGAACTACATTCACCTTTGCTACATCTGTGAATATCACCCCTCCCCCGATTTTTAAATTAACCACTTTTCCATGTGCAAGCTCCCACTTTGCCATTCATCTTATTATCTAATGTAACCTACTTTCTATAGACAATAATAAAAAAAGTTCCTCCATTTGGCCTTCAAGCCAGGGAAATGTTTGCTACTTATTAAATTTTCAACTGACTTATAATGTACCTTGCCGAGTACCTCAGTCCCCAAAGGGAGATTTATCTGTGAAAACAATCTCCCTAACAGAGTTTTCTCGCTGGTACTCTGTTTGAAATCAGCCTCATTATCCTTTAGAGTGCCCTTTTGTCACAAAGGGCTTTCTGAGAAGCAGCAGCTGGTTCCTAGGGGTGAACCAATACATTTTGCTGCCTGAGGCAAAGTTCAACTGGTTCCCTCTCCAGAGTACACAAAGCAAGTCAAGATATTTTGGCATCTGTGGCAGAAAACCCCACAAGCGCCTGTGCATGTGCCCACCCTCCCCTCCCTGGCAGTAAACATGAAACAAATAACCAACAATTTCAGGACACACAAAAATCAGCTGCCCGAGGCAGGAGCCCGTCTCTAGTTGGTGCTAGAGAGGAATATGCGCTATAAAGAAATGAATGCAAGAAGGAAAAGAAATATTAGCAAAAGTTCAAGAAATGAAAAAAACAATAAAGGCAAGAAAAGAGAGAAAAGGACGGTGGGTAAAACATTATGGTATCAATACCGCCTCCATCTACCAAAACTCAATATATCCCTAGCTGCGTGAGAGACGACAAGCATGCAGACTACTGCCCAAACCATTTATTAGGCTCAGAATAAGCAACCAACATCAGGCTCTAGGTCTGGTGCCAGGAACCAACTGGGGCAATTGTTGGGCCCACGTGCTTAGGCAAGGCCTACCAGGGCTGCCACCTACCCTATAACTATCACCCTGCACAGTTGCCCCAACACCATAACTGCCTGGCAGCACTGTGACACTTTTGGGAGAGAGCTGCTTGTGCTCTGATATGCTCTGGGCAGCTGCCATCTCACTTTGCCTCAAATGCAAGATGGCGGCTATCTGGCACCAGATAAAGCACTGCCGCTAGTGGGTGGGTGTGCAGAGGGCTCTAGAGGGCACCACAGATGTAGTGCCTTGGGGGGCACTGGTCCCACTGAGGCTCGGTACAGACCCTGCCTGGGGCTACAATTTGTCAGCCATGCTGCCAATCATTTGTACAGGGGGAGGAAGCAAAGGGCAAATGCAGCCCTCTGATTTCTCTTCCTGCCCATCACAGAACTCTGACTTGGACCACTGAATTGGATTTGAAGCCTAAGAACTAACTCTGTGTGCATGCAGGTGCTTGCTCCCATGAGCAGATAGAGGTCTCTGGCTGGATGAGTGCGAGGAAGAAAAGAAAATGAGGAAAGACAGTAAAAGAGCCTTTCTAAAGGCTCAGGCACTTTGAACTCATCCCAGCACAATGCAATCATACCTAAATCCCATCAAAAGCAATGGAGTTGAATTTAAGGGCAGGCTGAAGTTGCTTTCACTGGGAGCTTTAGGTGCAAATAACATTCTCTGAGCGCATGAAGGGTTCTTGCCCTGGTCAAACCATTGGTCTCTCCAGCCCAGCGCTTACTACTCTGACTGATGGTAGCAATCCAAGGTTTCAGGCAAAGTTGCTTCCCTAGTCCTGTGACCTGGATATGTCAAGGATTGATCCTGGTACTTTCTGCACGCAAGGGATCTGTTCTGCCACTGAGCTGTAGATCATTGCGACTCATGCACTTTGTGTGTGTGTGTACGCAAAATTATTATATAACTCCAACACTATTAATAATGTTAGTGATAGCCCTATCTGACCACAAACAGAGAACTGAAGGCTACAAACACAATAGAAAATCTCTAACTGAGCAATCCTATGTACCCAGGAGTGGGGGGTGGGATTCACAGCAGGGCATTTGCTGCATCTATTGCCCTCCTGACTCACTCCGCCCAAGGCGGAAGGTGAAGAGGGTGGATTCCCCCCCCACATTTCCCTCTGCTCCTTATCCCACAAATTTCCCTTCTTATTGACACCAATGGAAACGGAAAGAAGGACGCCCTTTCTGGAGGTGTGGCAAGGGAAAGAGAGGTCTTTGGGTCCAGAGGTTCCAAGGTCGTCTTTGACCATTTGTGGCTCTACTGCCTCTGGAACATGTGCAGAGTGAGGGTAGCATAACTTTACCAGCATAACCATTACCCTCTAAGAAACAAACTCATGTGGTGAAGGGCATATCCGTTTGGCAACAGGGCCATCCCAAAATAGCACAGAGGCTTCCATGTACTAGAGGGACTCCTAAGACACCCAGAAGTTTGCAGATTAAAAGAGAGAGAGAGAGAGAGAGAGAGAGAGAGAGAGAGAGAGAGAGAGAGAGAGAGAGAGAGCTGTGAGCATCTAGGACATATGGAGTGCAGAGGTGTCAACTGATGGGAGTGTGGGAGAAGGGGAGAAAAAAGAATTGACCCGCTCAAGTCTATAACTGCTCAAGATCCTGGGGGATGGTGTAGTGTTGTGTGGGAATGTGTGCCACAAGCGACTCATATCCTGGCACTGTGCGATGTTTCAGGACAGCGGGAAAAGAACACTTTTCCTTTTCCTGTTCTCCAAATTCCTGCCCTCCTTATAGCTTTAAACTCTCAGATTCCTGGCATCCTCAAACCTAAGCCTCTAGCGCTATATAGAACATTTTTTTTGGGGGGGGGGGAGAGACAGTGATCCTCATTCCCTTCCCTTTCCTGTAAGTTCTCCTGAGGCCTGAGCTGTAAGGTTCATATGGCAGGTTGGATGGAGTGAGAAAAGAGAGGATGTTTTCTCACCCTTTGACTAGAATGAGCAAGCCCATGCATGATGTCTTGCCTGGCGCCACTTCAATGTGCACATATCTGCATATATAGCACTTTGAATGATAAAACAGCAACTTCCACAAGCCAAAGCATTTCCTGTGGTAGCATCTTCTACATGAAAGCCACACCTTTCCTCTGAATTACTTTAGCCGATTCTCGAGAATTCAGTCCACGAGAACCATCACGCGCTTCATTTCTGAGGACCCAGCTTGGAAGTTACAAGACACAGTTTTTGGTTTTACACTCAACGACATCTCTATCCTTGCACATTTATTCACTAAAGGCCATTCTGACCAATTGAGTAGCCAACTACCAAAACACGTGTATTTGAAGGGTGGGCATAACTCTCTCAATGATAAAAGAAATAAATAAAGATGACTACATATGGCTGACATACAATGGAATGCAAATGATACAAATTGCAAGCCCTGGAAAAAGCAAGTCTAGAATATTTTCTAGCTTAGCCCAAAATAATTTGTTCCATACTGCCTGATACTATGCATGTTTACTCAGAGGCAAGTCATGGTTTTCCCCATGCGACTTATTCACAGGTGTGTGTGCTCAGACCACAGCTTTGTAGTGTAATTCCTATTACTCAGAAGTAAGTCTCATTGTATCAATAGGACTCATTTCCATGTTGTGTATTTAGGCACTGTAATCCTTTGCATGCTTTGGAGGAAGCTGCACTGGACACATACATACGTTTGTGCTATTAGTCAAATGTAATAACCTCACAGACTAGGCTGTAGTCCTACACCCACTTGCCTGGGAGTAAATCCCCTTGAACTCAAGGTGATTTGCTTCTGAGTAGACATGCACAGGACTGAGCTGTTAGCCTGTCTACCTAATATTATTTTGTAAACCCTCATTCTCAAAACGGGAACCTCACCCTGTCTTGAAGAAGGAACTGAAAATTGTACATTTTCAACTCTGCTGTAGTACACAATTACATTTCATATCTCTATTCATACAACAGACTTCAGCTCTAGTAATGTTCTCTATGTAACCTTCGCCAGTTCTTCTAGACTGGAGCTGCTTGACTTGCAACACTACGACAAACATCCATTTCAGTTTCCTACCACCCAACAAATTAAAAGTACAACACATGAGAAAGCATGGCTTATGACCTGCCATTATTCATTTCATCTTTCCTGTAGAAAATGAAAACGGATATATATTGCACTTAAAAACTTTACTTGTGAACAGGTAACATTTTATCAGAATCAGCAGAAGGCATCTGGTTTACATTTGAAAAATTATTCTTTGGAACAGAAGTGGAACAAACAGGGGACATGGGAGCACCCACAGAGGCAAAGGATCCTGTTCAACATCATTGCATGAACAAGATGCAAAATTAGAGTCTCACTTAACAATGGCCTCCTTTACCTTTTATGAGTTGTGCCTTCCTTACTAATAAAAGTATATATATATATATATATATATATATATATATATATATATATATATATATATATATATTTAAAAACATGGCAGTAAAATAAATAAGGAAATAAATAAGAATGCTTCAAATCAAAGGTCTCGCCTGCACTGGAAGTTAGCTTCCCTTTAAAGAGGTCTCCATAAATAAATAAGAGATAGGGCCAAAATGCATTTCATGTTAATTGAGTGTGATCTTGCATGTGCATTTGTGTTTCTTTTCTGCTCGCGTGTTTATTCAGAATTCTGTGCATTGCTGGGCACTTTTTGGAGGCAGAGGAAAAATACCTGGCTGATAATGTACAAGCCACAGAAACACTCCAGTGCAGATTCAACCTTGCAGCGCAAATCCCCTGAGCATAGCTCCTGCAAAATGAGTTCAGAGTGAAAGAGGTTTTATGTGCAAATAATATTTGATGAATTAGACGGTACACTTAATAAGTGTGGGCTCTTTTAAAACTGCTGAGCTTTGCATGTAGTATATACGGTAGGGGGGAATCAAATGCAGATTACCTTATTACCACCAGGCCCTGATTTACATAGGATTACTCAAAGGAGAAAAGCACATGTGATTTGGCAACATCTGTTCAAAAAATGAGATAAAAACATATCCATAGCCATAATAGGGAAGTGGTGGGACAAGGAAGAAACAAGCAAGATATTTTCCAAATCTGCTGTCTCTAGGAAATGCATACTCCGTTCCTTTACTTTCATGTAAATACTTCTAATTAGCAGTTCCACTTGAAACAAAACATCATTTTTTAATTTGCCTAGACCTGCAAATAGGCTTGCATTGGAAACAGAACAATAAGCAGCATTAATATTGTACACTACCCATAAATTGATGTACAGAAACTCTTTGAATGCTCTAGGGAAGGGGATATCCTAATCTTTACAGAAGAATAGTTTAGGATTGTTATTGTTATTAATATTTTTTATTTTTTTTATTTTTTTGCATTTTTAGTGATATACATTCCTCTTGGTTTTTTGCTTCCAAATTCAGTTTTAAGGCTATTTGGTAAAATCTACATAAGAGATCAGGCTCAATTAACAGTGTTCTCTCCTTTCTCAAACATTCAACTCTAAAGATTCATATCTCGAAGCTAAACATGCTTATATCAGCTTTGCCCTAAAATAAGAACGCATGCGTAACAAAACACATTGGAGGAAAAGGGATGGAGGGGGGGATGAGAAAACCCATTTTCAGATCTGCTTTAACCTCCTATAACTTCTAGCATTTTCAAGCTGAAGGGCTTCGCAAAGTTACATATTTAAAGTGCTCATCAAAGTGAAAAACCAAAGTGCTGTAGTATAGTTTAAGTAGCTGTTCTGCCTATGGCTAATAAATACATATTGTTCAAATAAAACCGATAACAGAATTTTGTCTCATGGATTTCATTCAGTTTTGATATTTTTTTTATATTACATAATCCTTATTTCAGGATCTGTGGGATATGTTTTCTTGCGTCTTCACCTGAAAAAACCACACACCTAGGACCATAACCTTTGAGAAGGTAATTACATTAGAGTAAATCTATTCTAGTGTTTATTTCATTCCAGAATATTTTTTTTCCTAGCTTGTGCCTTGGTGTTTATCAAGGGCTTGGAGAACAAACTTCTTTTCTTACATTCCATACCTAGAAGTCATTCCATGCCTGAAATGGCATTCTTTAAGTCTGAAACAACCAAGACACTTTTCCTTATGTTTATTTTTTTTAAAAAAAGAAACTAATACTGCATAGGGGGAAAAAGAATTCTGGAAAAAAAATACAAACGTAAGCCACAGTTCACCTTTTCACCTTAAGATTACCATTTAAACTGAGATATATACTTACCACTCACATTCATATTTTCTTAAACTGGTTACAACATCACAACTGGCATTTTAAACAAGCAAAGGTTTTTTTTTTGTATTTTGTTTTAAAGGATACCCTGAAAACTCAACTGATATAGCATTTTGAGACTTCAAATATTACACGTCATGTAGCATCGCTTTTGAATTTTGCAATCATGTTTGCAAACAAAATAGATACAACATTTTTTTCCTAAAAAAAAAAAACCTGTTTAAAATGTAGTGAATGTTCCAAAGGAGTTAGAATCGAACTTTTCACATTTTGCTGCAGAAGATCTAAACTCTTAAGGCTTCCTTTTCCCCTCTTTTTAATTACTCAAGTCCCACTCTTTTTGCATTTCTCCTTCTGACTTCAACACGCTTCTCCAAGTGGGTATTTCTCTCTGGGCTGGACTTCCCCAATATGAAAATATTTCCATGCTTCTTTGTTCCTGATGAATGTTGGAGGTTAATGGCTGGATATCCCTGTTCATCTCCAAAAAAGCTCAACTCAATATGAGATGATAGGCCTACTGTTATTTTGCTGTAACAAAGATGAGCCGAATGGGAGAGCACATGGGCAGAAACTTTAGCCAGATACAAGGCAAGGGACTAGGAGAGGAGAGAGAGATGGGTTCTTTCTTTCTTTCTTTCTTTCTTTCTTTCTTTCTTTCTTTCTTTCTTTCTTTCTTTCTTTCTTTCTTTCTTTCTTTCTCTTGACATTTGTAGCACCTTCTACTTGGAATAGCTAATGCCTCTGGTGAACGGTGAGATGCACCCAATTGAAAGTCTGTTATTCTTATCCCTAGATATCACATAATTTATAAAAATATAAATAACCAACAAAAAAGGTAAGCTGGGTTCCATCTCAAGAGGTGTTTCTTGTTGTCCTCTGAGAACATATTGGACAAGTAAGGTCTCAACAAGCCCTATCCTTTGGAGCTGATTGTTCAGTCTGATAATAAATACCGAAAGGAAAGGAAAGGAGGGAGAAATGGAGAGAAAAGAACAGCAGTTCTTGCAAGAGGCTCAGCAAATTCTGAGGAAACCGAAAGCATTCCGCTGCGCTCGTGGCACAAAGGACACGACACCAAGGATCATTCAGTAGGGGGAATTGTGACCAAAGGCAGGGGGAAATGAGCAGGGAAGAGACAAACTGTACAAGCGTTTCGCTTTCATTTTGTCTTTTTAAAAAAAGATGGAGAAACTATGCAGTGTTCTAGTCCTCAAAGCCTTGTTTGGGCCTCTGGGATATAGATCTCAATGCTGTCTGCACGCTCTGTGGCTGAATTCTGCCGGAAAGAGGCCGCTCGCTTGGCAGCCATGAGCCGCCTCCGGGCTTCTTGGCGCTGTCTGTCAGGCAGGTCTAGAGACTTCTCTCGCGTGATAGGGAATTTTCCTTTGAGGGGCTTCTTTGGTACTGGAGGAGGAACCTTTCTTTCTTCCTAGTATTGAAAAAGAAGAATAAGAATAAAAGGAATTGAACAAAAAGCCAAAGAACATCAAGCGCTAACGTAGGGCAAGTTCCGACATTTGCTAAGGCTTCTGCGTGAAATGTTACATGTCCGTGCGGTTGCATGGAGGAAGTTGTTGTTGTTGTGTGTCTATAGCTAGCTATCATCTATCTATGGGACGCGGGTGGTGCTGTGGGTTAAACCACAGAGCCTAGGGCTTGCCAATCAGAAAGTCGGCGGTTTGAATCCCTGCGACGGGGTGAGCTCCTGTTGCTTAGTCCCTGCTCCTGCCAAAATAGCAGTTCGAAAGCATGTACAAGTAGATAAATAGGTACCACTCCGGCGGGAAGGTTAGCGTCATTTCTGTGCGCTGCTCTGGTTCGCCAGAAGCGGCTTAGTCATGCTGGCCACATGACCCGGAAGCTGTACGCCGGCTCCCTTGGCCAATAAAGCGAGATGAGTGCCACAACCCCAGAGTTGTCCATGACTGGACCTAATGGTCAGGGATCCCTTTACCTTTATCTATCTAGCTATGAATGAGATATGCAATGTCCAGACTCTATATTTAAAAAACCTTTCACTTTCATAAACACAGTGCTCTTTTTCTAAGAAAATGTTTAGGGGTACTCTCATTTTGACTCAAGAAAATCACCATTTTATAATTCAAATTGGGAAAAATAAATACAGTAAATGGACAAAAGTACAAAGATTCACAAAATACTTAGGGGTACCCCTTGTGTATCCCAGAAAAAGCACTGCATAAACATATAATTTAGAAGAATATATTTACAATCTCATGCTCAGGTTTCTCCCTATTAACGTTTAGGGATCTCCTCTGTTTCACTTCAGACAGATCACACTAACACAACTGTCGCCAGCTGTATCCTGAGAAACCTCTCTCAGCAGCCATTTTCCACACACACACACACACACAGAGAGAGAGAGAGAGAGAGAGAGAGAGAGAGCGAGCGCAGAAGCAGCAAAAAGTTAAAAACGATAGTTACTGGAATAACAGTCACAACAGAATGGAATGCCTCTCTCCGGTGACTCGCAGTCAGCCAATCACATGAGAGCTACTGCCAAACCTCATGCTAAAAATAAACAACAATTCAACATAAGCAAACATTCCCATTTCAGGAAATTACACCACTATCCTTAACAGAAGTAACATCTGATGAGCTCCATTCTGGGTCATAAGTGCTGTTTCCCTGTGGAGAATAGCTGTTGGGAGTATGACAGCTGAATCATGTATGATCAAAGCATACACTGATGTTTCCCTTCTTGTCATCCCCCGGCCCTACATAAATATAAGCTGCAGAATGTTTTCTTTTCTATTTGTGAACATGCTCGTCGCAAGTAAATCCAAAAATGGCATCCATTATTAAACCCATGGAAACCCCCAAAGAGATTTCATTAATGCTGGCAACCCCGAGGAAATACCTTGCCAGATCAATTTGTGTTTACTTTACTTGGAAGCAGAGTGGAATACTTATTTTCCACAAGGTCCACTTGCAACCCTATTAAAAATTGCTGAAGCTTGTTCAGTCTTTTGGAAACAGAGGGTGCTATTGATTTCAATCAGAGAGAGTGTGTGTTAAGCACATTTTAACTCTCCCGCTGAAATCAATAGGACTCAGAAGTGCCTCCTTTTGACTGGATGGCACCCAATCTTCTTCCCTACACGGAATTACATATTCTCAAGTTGAGGGAGTGGTGGAAAGACTATCTAAAGGACTTGCTTTTTAATTTGACCCATTATACTTTGTTTGGCTTCTGATAAATACGAGATTGTCGCTGTGCGCTCATCTCTATTCTCTTCTCTGCATTAAGACCCTTAGCATTAGTTATTGTCAGGCACACCCTAGCATAAGAACATAATGTGAGCCTGTGACCAGGAAAATGGCCCATCTAGTCTTGCATCCTGTTTCCACAGTGGCCAACCAGATGCTTGTGGGAAACCAGCAAGCAGGACTAGAGTGCAAGTACAGTCTGCACACCTGCAATTCCCAGCAGTGGTGTAGCATGGGAGGCGGTTGCCCCAGGTGCAAAATTGTCAGGGGTGCAAAATTTCAACACCCAGTGCTGCCTCAATACAGCTGCGCATTTCTGTTGTTGGTCTCCATTGAAAATGGCATCTCCATGTGAACTGGGAATTGACCTCTTCAGACAACAGAACAACTCTTCTTTTCTTATTTCTGTGGCTGCTGGGTGACATGGATGCCTTAGGCAGTTCAATGCCCATGCGTATCTGGTCTGTTTCCCTCCCTCCCTGTGCACAGCCCTGGGCACTGGCAACCCATGCTATACCACTGATTCCCAGCAAGTGGCATTCAGAAACATACTGCCTCCAGCAGTAGATGTAGAACATAGTCATCATGATTAGTAGCTCGTAGCAATTCCAGATGAAGTCCTTGCCTTATCAAAATATTCCATCCCATGTCAGGATTTCCCCATTGCATTTGGCTGCAAGTGCAGCCCAACTTTTCTGCAGCTCTGTTCATCTCTGTTAGATTACTCTTACTTGCACTACTACCTGTGTAATGTTCAATGCCTTTGAGTTTCATCAGCAAACAATGGAAAGCTCCCAAGTTTTTCTACCCGCTATATAAAAGAATATAAGAAGAACCCTGCTGAATCAGATGAATTCCTGTCTAGTCCAGCTTCCTGTTTGCCACAGTGACCAAACACCATGGGCTATGTGCCTGCAAGCAAGACATGAAGGTAGGATCACTCTCCCACTGTTGTTTCTAGCAATTGGTATTCAATTGGTATTCAGAGGTTGCCTCCATTATTTTCCAATATATAGCCAGCATGACTAGTAGTCGATGACCAACTACCTAAGAAGATGAGGAGTTTGCTTTGGTTACTGGGAGTTTGGATGGGCCCCATGAGTCACCTTGCATCAGTATCTGTGTATTTAAAAAAAATAAATCTGATCTGTTGCTCTGTACTCTCGCCGGGTTTTTGTGTGTCTTGAGCCCCTCTGTATAAAAAGGCAGCTTTGTGTTTCCCCTTTACTAGAATGGGGAACCAAAAACCTAGCGTAACTTTTCCCCCTCCTGGCCAAAGTGGATGAAATGTGCAGGCACAGAAACCAAGTGAAGCTGAACAATCCTTCTAAAGCCCTTTGTGTTCCGCTTCTCTCTCTCTCTCTCTCTCTCTCTCTCTCTCTCTCTCTCTCTCTCTCTCTCTCTCTCTGTGTGTAGAATTAAAGTTTCCTCTCATTGTCAGTTCTTGAGCTGACATAGTTTTCCCCCTTCTCCAGGTTTGGGGAATACCCTGATATGCCTCCAAACTACCCATAGCGCTACTGACATTTTTTCCAGGGATAGGAACACCAGATTCCAGCCTCAGAAAGGAAGACCTGATGCTTCCTGTGAGCCATAGGATTACTGGGTCTAAGAAGAATGCAGCACCTATCTACAGTATAGTGTTGCTATCAAAGGGTTAAAAGAGTAGCAGAAACGCTCTAATCACTGAGCAGCTGGAGGTCGTTAGGCTTCCAGGAACATGAGTCTGTATAAATAGTCCCCCTGTTTGTTTGTTCTTCCCCTTCTCCCTTTTGGGTGTGTGTTTTGCTGAGATGTGTGGTTCGTCGCCAGGATTGTTTTTTGGTGTTTTGTAAATAAACCTTATTTTTTGATTTACAAACCGCATGCTCCAGGACTCCTTTTTGGGAAGATGCTGCCTCTCCTGCCCTTCTTAGCTGCTGCGCGAAATCCTCTGCCGTGGTGAGACTTTTAAAGAAGGAAGTGCACTGGGCATTTACATTAAACTAATTAAAGTTTAATGGGACAGGTTATGGATGTTTGTACGTCAAGAAGGAGATAAGGAGAGCAGTTCAGAGTGATTTATGCAAGGACTGGAGTGAAGACAGAAGCGGTTGCCGACAACGAAAGCCTCCAAAGCAGCTTGAGTCCTGCAACGTGCCTAGAAAAGTTTTAAAGAGGCACTGCGCAGTTTGTACTCGCTGGAAGACGTCTGATTCCTCAAGGAGCCACCTCAGCAGCTGGGAGACGGTCTACAGGTGTGTGAGTATCGTTCCTAAGCCCCAGGGAGGATGGCAGAGTCCCAGGAAAGTTTTACTGTCCCGTTTACGCGACTCAATGGGAAAAAATTGGCAAAATTGGAAGGCTAGAGTAAGGGTTTGGTTGCAAGCAAAAGAGTTGCTAGACACTGTTTTCGCTGTGGTTCCCCTTCCCACCTAATCAGGAATTGCACACGTGAACCTGGTCAAGACAGCAACAAGGCCGTTACCCCTAGTTACCAGACAAGGAGTTCCAGGGGACGTCGAAGAAGAGGAGGAGGTCGTGGCTACTCCCACAGCACACAGCACATGGCTTCAGCAATGGCGTTGATGCAAGGGCGTGGCCAAGGCAGCAATCTACGCTGGTTGATCGATAGTGGTGCATCTCACCACCTGGTGGCGCCATCTAGTGTACGTTTGCAGAATTGCAGACATTTGCAAACCCCTAAAGTTGTGACAATGGCAGATTCAACTAAACGTTCCTTAGAGACTGTAGGCACAGTGTTCTTGAATTGTTTGCAAACAGAAATTGATGCCTACGTGCTAAAGGGACTGAAGGGGTGTATTTTGTCTGTGTCAGAACTTGATAGAAATGGGTTTAAAACTGTGTTTGAAAATGGGGTTTGCACTATTTCAAAGAATAACGTATCTCTTTTGCAGGTGGAATGCAGAAATGGGTTATATTATTTTGAGACAAGTCCAGATGAAGTTGAACAGGTTCATGCTGGTTGTGTGAACACGCCTACCCATAATTCTTGTGTTCATTTATGGCACCGCCGTTTAGGGCATATTAATTTTCAGTATGTTAAAAGGCAACCTGAATTATCAGAAGGGTGCAAATTGAACAAATGTACTAAGTATTTGGATTGTACTGCATGCAAAAGTGCGAAGGTTCATAGATGCAGCTATCCCAGTTCAGATAGGAAATCTGACAAAGTATTCCAACTTGTGCATATGGACCTGTGTGGCCCAATGCCTATTGCTAGCATGGGAGGTTCAAAGTATGCACTGTGTCTCTCGGATGACAAAACAAAGGTTACATGGTTTTTTCCTCTCAAAACAAAAGCAGATACTGCAGAAACAGTTAAAAATTGGGTTCATGCGGTAGAACTTGAATTCGGTACTAGAGTACTTGCTTTTCAGACAGACAGAGGGTCAGAATTTACCGGGTCTGTGTTGCAGAATTTCTTTAAGAAAAAGGGAATTAAGCATCGTCTGTCTACACCTTATTCCCCCCAAGAAGGAGGCGTGGCCGAACGTAAAAATAGGGTTCTGCAAGAGTTGGCAAACTCTATGTTGTTTGATGCTAAACTTCCTCAAAGTTACTGGGCGGAAGCCTGGCAGGCGGCTACTCATATTCTGAACCGAGTATATAATTCGGTAATTGATACTACGCCTTATTTTGCTTTATATGGGAAGAAGCCCAAAGTTAATTACTTTCGGGTGTTTGGATCTCAAGCCTATGTACTTATCCCAAAAGCGTTAAGGAAAAAGGGAAGTCCAAGGGCTAGGAAACTCATCTTTTGCGGGTACGAACCACATGCCAAATCTTGGAGGTTTGTGGACCCAGGTGGGGATACTACAAGAGTGGTCCTCAGTAGGAGCGCTGATTTTTGTGAGCAGTCCGGATGGACTCACTTACACGCTAACCCTGACATTTTGAGAGATGATTTAGGCATTCATGCTGAGAAAGAAAGTCCAGAGAGTGATGAGCCAGAAGGGAATGGTGCACATGGTTCAGATGCAGATTCTGATCAGGCACGAGGTTCTTCTCCTAAGGTAGAAAAGCCAGAATCTAGGAGTGCTCCAACTTCGCCAGTCAGTAGGCCTAGCAGACAGCAAAAGCAAAGCAGGTCACCTGCAACACCAAGCCCAAGGGAGGTATCTAAACGGAGGTCTTTATCCCTAGAGGCACGTCCAGACATAAAGTCTGAGACAGATTCTGACAGCCAACGGTCAGAGGGGGCACAAGAGGAGCAATTGCGCAGGTCAAAACGCGCCACGAAGGGCAAGCCGCCAGAGCGGTTTAAGGTGACAAGTGTATACGTAAATATGGCACAGTGTGAGCCAGAAAGCTATATGGAAGTACAACAGCTTCCAAGCTCAGAAGCCGTAAAGTGGCAGGAAGCAATGGAAAAGGAGATGGCTTCAATGAAGTCTCTCGGTGTGTTTACAAGTACAGAGCTTCCGAAAGGGCAACAAGCTGTAGGTTGTCGATGGGTATATCGTTTAAAGCCCACAACTACTGAAGAGTTGCAATATAAAGCCCGGCTAGTTGCAAAAGGGTTTTCGCAGCGCAAAGGTGCACACTATTCTCAAATCTATGCCCCTACTTCAAGATCGGAGTCATTAAGAATGCTTCTAGCCTCTTCAGCTAAGAAGGGAAATAAGCTGTTTCATTTTGATGTCAATGTGGCTTATTTAAATGCAGACTTACAGGAGGAAGTCTATATGACACCACCACCAGGTTTTGAAGGAGACAAGCCAAACCAGGTCTGGCGCCTACACAAATCCATTTATGGGTTGAAACAGTCCGCCCGTAATTGGAATTCCTGCTTAAACGATGCTCTAGAGAGCATGGGGTTCAGAAAGAGCGCAGCAGATGCGTGTCTTTATCTAAAAGGCTCGGGATGTGAACAAGAAGCAGTTTTGATATTTGTTGACGATTTATTATACAGTGGAAAGGATGATAAACTTGCACAACAATTTGCCACAAAGCTTGGAGAAAGGTTTCAGATAAAATCACTAGGCAATGTATCTGTTTATCTAGGAGTTAAAATTCAGCAAGATGAAAATGGTAACTATTGGCTTAGCCAAGAAGCTAAAATCCAGCAGTTGCTGGAAAGGTTTAAAATGAACAACTGTGCTGGTGTTAAAACCCCAATGGAGTTAAGTTACACAAAGGATGCTCAAACTGAGCAAAAGGCAGAGTTCTGTAATCCCGGGGTTTACCAGTCAGCGATAGGCAGTCTACTCCACATTGCACAGTGGACTCGGCCCGATATAACATATGCTGTCAACATGCTGTGTAGACAAGCTGAAAAACCATCAATGCATGCTTGGCAAGGAGTAAAAAGAGTTTTAAGGTATCTCCAAACTACCAAAAGCTTTCGCTTAAAACTATCAGCAGAGGGCAGCACACAACTTGAATG
This sequence comes from Podarcis melisellensis, assembly GCF_964234715.1. Taxonomy (NCBI): domain Eukaryota; kingdom Metazoa; phylum Chordata; class Lepidosauria; order Squamata; family Lacertidae; genus Podarcis; species Podarcis melisellensis. The sequence continues at coordinate 97,671,942 of NC_138530.1, read as the reverse complement.
TTGGGCCGACAGCAGTTGGGCAGATGCTGGACCAGATAGAAAATCAGTGTCAGGAATGGCGATAAAATTTGGAAATGCACTAATTGGTTGGAGATCAAGAAAACAATCACTTATAGCTTTAAGTTCAACTGAATCTGAGTTCAATGCGTTATCAGATATATGTAGAGAACTGGAATTTTATAAGCAACTGGTACAAGAATTGTTTGGAGAATGTTCCCTACCTATCAGAGTGTGGGAAGACAATCAACCTTGTATTAAACTAGCTAAATCAGGTCAATTCAAGGCGCACACAAAACACTTGGATATCCGTTATCAAAATGTATGCCAAAGTGTAAAACAAGGTTTAATTGAACTAAAGTATTGTCCAAGCCAAGAAAATCTCGCAGACGGTTTTACAAAAGCTTTGAGTCCGCAATCTCATAAATGTTTCTGTTCAGGTTTAAATTTGTATTAAGGTTGGTACAGCTCAGTGTTACGAGCGAGAGGGGGTGTTGCTATCAAAGGGTTAAAAGAGTAGCAGAAACGCTCTAATCACTGAGCAGCTGGAGGTCGTTAGGCTTCCAGGAACATGAGTCTGTATAAATAGTCCCCCTGTTTGTTTGTTCTTCCCCTTCTCCCTTTTGGGTGTGTGTTTTGCTGAGATGTGTGGTTCGTCGCCAGGATTGTTTTTTGGTGTTTTGTAAATAAACCTTATTTTTTGATTTACAAACCGCATGCTCCAGGACTCCTTTTTGGGAAGATGCTGCCTCTCCTGCCCTTCTTAGCTGCTGCGCGAAATCCTCTGCCGTGGTGAGACTTTTAAAGAAGGAAGTGCACTGGGCATTTACATTAAACTAATTAAAGTTTAATGGGACATATAGTCGAGGATAGGATTAGGAGCAACAAATGTGGGCAGTAGATGTCATGTGCGCTTCCTCCTGTGCAGCCATCCCTCAGAATTAATCTTGCAGAATCAAAGACTCAAAGCATCATTTAGACCAAATAAACTACAGTTTTGTCAACATTAGGAATTTCCCATTAATGGAGAGTGGGCAAGCATTGCTGATCCATATTTTACTGTATTTATTCGAGTCTAATGCGCCATCGAATCTAATGGGCAGCTCAATTTTCAGAACCTTGAAACCAGTATTTGCTGGTGAATGTAAATGTGCCATCGAATCTAATGCGCACCTTAATTTTTTCAAACGTAATTTGGCCAAAAAAGGTGATTCCAGTAAATATGGCAATTTATTTATTTATTTACCACTGGAACTCCCCCCACGCACCCACTAAAGTACACTGTGAAATAACTGGCTGAACTCAGACTTGAAAGATCAATGGGATGTTAGTAACACAAGAAGGTTGCACATGTCAGTGTCAATTGAAAAGGAGCTTGTCTGCACATATTTTGCTTACCTTCCTTTCAGGTGATTCTATTATTTTCCATTCATTCAGTTTCAGCTGGTGCAGTTCATCAAACTTCATACTGACATCTTCAATTGAAAGCTGTAACAAGTCCCAGAATCCTGCTAGATCCTGCGAAGTTGGCCGTGGCATCGCACTGGGATCCTGACATAGATACAAGAAAAGAGGTGTAATTCACTTGGGAGCCAGGATGTAAAATATTTTTGGAACGATGCAAAGCTTTTCACACAAAACAGGTCTTTCCTACATAGTGCAAAAGATATGAATACTCTTTCCCCAAACTTAACCATGGTTTGGCTGAATTTGGATCAGAACCAGGGTACATACATGAGAAAATGGGTGCAAGATATGGATCAAAGAATAACCAGGAAACCATGGAACTGGATTGGGGACAACTTCCATTCTAATATAATTTCAGGAGACCTAAGGCGGAACTATTAAAAAACCCTCTATCGATGGTATTTAACACCTTATAAATGGAACTTAATATACAAGTTAGGGTTGGATAAATGTTGGAGATGTGGATTGAACAAAGCAAATTACGTGCATATCTTTTGAAATTGTTCTCAAACAGAAATATTCTGGAACTCAGGCTAATCTCTCTTATATGTTAGTAACCTTGGAATCGAAAACATTTCTGCGTGGCTATCTAAAACACACAACCGTTGGCCAGGAAGGGGATTAGTCAAACAATAATCAGTTCCTAGAAATCAGGTTCCCCATTTTAGCTTTATGTAAACAATAGAGTGGGTGGAGTCAGGCCTCTGGAAGGCCAAACACCACCTTGGAGGAATATGGGATCCTCCTAAATTGAGGGTCCTGGTTGTGCTCAGGACCCTTAAGCCACCCCCATGGGGTGTGTTGTTGCTAGGCATGGCCCAAGCCTTGCCTGTTGGGCCCTGGGATTGCGCTTGGCTGTTTGGGCCAATTGAGGCAGGTGGCGTGATCCTGGTGTCCTATAAATACGGCAGCACGACGAGGGTGGGGCACTTGCTTCACGCTGCTGAACACCCTCCCTCCCTATTTTAGGTCCTGCTGCTTTGGCCTTGATTTGGATTGGGTCATCTGCTTTAAAGCAGGGGCTGGGTAGGAATTTTTCCATTTGGCAGATTGGCTTTAGCCACTTGGTTTTCGCCTACCCCCTTAGCAATCGTCACAACTTGTAAGGTTTGGCGGTTAGGCATTGGTTTATAGAAATGTGCGGGAGGGGAGGTGTGGCCATCACCTGCCCCTCCAGAAATAGGGTATTCCGGTAAAGGAATCTGGGGGTCCTGGATCTCACCTGAAGCCCACTTGAGGGGCTAGGGCCATGCCAGGACCACAGGAACCCCGGGGTGAGCTTCCATCAATCTTCACCAATGTTGCTCCCTCGTTTGGTGTTTACCCTTTTAGGCTGCCTGGCAGAGAGGCAGGAGTCAGTTATAGTCCCTGACCAATGCCTAGGCCAATACTGCTCAATTTGTTTTGTAATCAATAAAGTTGTGGCCGGAATTTTGCCCAAAAACTTAAACTAAAATTATGTGTCTGTTTGAAGTTGTTTACTGGGAAAGGCCTTGGGGGCCTTGGGGCGCAACTGTTGTCTTGATGACAGCAATACAAGAACATAGAAGAGAATTGAGAATAGATGAATTTATCACAAAATGTGCAATTATTCTGAGGAATCATACATCATTTTCTGGTAAGTGTGTTTATTGGTATGAAATATATATATATATATATATATATGCTTTCGTAGATTTTCACGGGTACAGGAATGCAGGTTTTGGTGTCCTCGGGTGTCTTCCCGTGTAAAAGTTGGGGTGTCTAGGCGACGTTTCGACGAGGTCTCACTCGTCATCTTCAGGCTGGTGCTTTCGGCTTCTTGTTACTGGAACAAGAAGCCGAAAGCACCAGCCTGAAGATGACGAGTGAGACCTCGTCGAAACGTCGCCTAGACACCCCAACTTTTACACGGGAAGACACCCGAGGACACCAAAACCTGCATATATATATATATATATATATATATATATATATATATATATATATATGAATGATTATATTTTCCGGAAACAAACAATCTAAGAAAAGGAAGGTGGTGTCTGCTAATAGCCCTGATGCCATACAAGTTCTAGAAAGAGCTTCCGTTGACCAAGAGGACCAAGACACTTTCCAACAGACCCTTCTTGCTGTTGATAATCCCATTCACATATACCTTCTCCTTTCCAAACATCTCCTGTGAGCCACACACAGGGCCCTCGCCCTACCATTTATCAGACTGTGCCTAAGGGGTTTCCTGTCAAAAGCCAAGCATGTTTTGAGGAGACTTTTGTGTTTTTCAGAATAAACTTTGCTACTGTACTTAGGAAATCCTTAGTGGAGGAGATGGGAGTGGCTAATGCTAATTTATTTTTCATTTTACATGTAATTCAACCAATAATTTGTTAATTTTATATCTCAGTGCAGCATGCGTCAAGTGCATAGTATGTGCCAGACCATTAGAAATTAGATGGAGATTATTGCAAAAGAGATTTAATCCACTTGCAGCATTTAACAGAAGTCTGGCAATGGGTGGCATTTCATAGAATGCATACGCTTATTTGCATTGCAGATATTCTTCACTTTCTCCAGGGTTATGCTTTATATAATGACTATTAGAAACAGCCCACTGCGGTTTTCCATTCCACCCTAATTTAAGGTGGTGATTTTTTACTTCCTTAGTGATTCCGCTGGAAACAGTGAGTTTGCGTTCTGCATAACTGCCAATGTTGCTCTTTCGTTGAACAGCTCTTGCTTTACATTCCCTGGGCCACAAGAGGGCTGCCTCCTGCCACCAAAACGTATATATAAATTGATAATGTGCAATGCTCCACACTAATAACATCTGCCCGAAATGCATAACACTGGAGATACTTCGTCTTGAGGCACCCTTAAATTTGATCTTATCCAGAAACTCGTCTTTCCGAAAACAACAACACAGAAATGCAGCTTGAAATAAATTGATCTACATCCAGAGGGAAAATAGCTAACAAAAAGGGCGTGGATGATGTTTGCACTTCTGTATTGGTCTATAACTGCATTGCCTTGAGCTGTGATCTCATTAGAATTCAGAAGGCTAGTAACATCCATCTCTGGTAGGTACCTACATGAAGAAAAATCCTGGTTTCTGCAAAGGAGAATGTAATATGTACCGTAACTGCGCGCACACACACACCCCCCCCTTTGTTTGTGTATATCTGACTACACTATTAAGAATAATGCACCAAATTCACTTTTGAAATTACTTAAGGCGGCACTCCTGGCCTAAACATAAATCAAATGAGAATATCGCCTATCTTGCAGTTAGGTGGGTTAAGATGAATGATTTTGCCACCGCGCAGCAATTTTAGAAATGCAGTGCAATGGAATCCACAGACGACAAGATCATATCAAGGCTCTATGTCTGCAATTGACTCCAAAGCTATCCCTCTTTCGGGAAGTTTTTTAAAAATCTGGCTTGCAGAAGCATAACAGTCTTAGGGCAGATCTGCACCCATGTTTTTTAATGTTGCGGAAGGGTTAAGGAATGGTAATGCTGATAGACGCATGCAGTCCTACTTTTTAGGACAGCATTATTGTGCGTTATTACCTTGTCTTTTTAATCGCTTAATTTTTTATCGTTTTATGCTGCTGTATCGGTGAAACATTGCTCATATGTAGTGTTTAACTTTTTCTTTTACTGCATTCAAGCTCTAAATATTTGTTCATTCATTCAGTATCTACTTTGAACTTCAAAAAAAGGGTTTTATTCCCGGGATAGCTTACAATTATCATTATCCATTTTTCTTTTTAAAAGTATGAAATAATAAATAAATAAATAAATAACAGTAACAGTAACAAACCCCTGGTTCCAGCTGTTTTTTAAAAGTCAGATTCTGAGAAACTAAAACTATTTTTTTTAAAAAAAACACCCTGGGAAAATCTGTTTTCTTGTTGGGTGCAAAAAATAACAATGTGGCTGGTAATGGCAGGTGACAACCCCTCTTCCTCTCACCTGTGCCACTACAGTGTACACCTGGATGGAGCTGTGGTTGGGCAGGGTGTGGGAAAGGTTGAAGCTTCATAGAAGTACTGCCCAAGCCAATTTGGTACTCCCATGGGTGCATCTGTCCCCACTGCTCATTCCACGCAAGATGCAGCAATGGTGGCGATGGCGGCCACTCTGCAGCTCCATCCCATGGCCCCTGCTGCAAGGAAGGAGCCAGGCAAACACCACTGAGGAGAGCATTCCGCTACCATTAAAAAGGACCCACCTCACCTCAGGCAGCACCTACCAAAGAAGACTGGCTGATGTGGGGGAAGCTAATTCTGGTACCATTGCCCACCGCTCTGAAGGGAAGTGTCAGCATTTTGAGTCGAGCCTAGAGATAGAACAGGAAGTGGGGCAGCTGCTCGCTGTTGAGTCAATTTGTGGAAGTGTTCAACTTGGAAACTGAAATCCATTGGCCACTTGCTTTGCCCTTACTTCATCTCATGCTCGTGGTGCTGTTACAAAAGCATTACAGTGGTACCTCGGGTTACAGACGCTTCAGGTTACAGGCGCTTCAGGTTACAGACTCTGCTAATCCAGAAATAGTACCTTGGGTTAAGCACTTCAGGATGACAACAGAAATTGTGCGACAGTGGGAGGCCCCATTAGCTAAAGTGGTACCTCAGGTTAAGAACGGTTTCAGGTTAAGAACGGACCGCCAGAACGAATTAAGTTCTTAACCCAGGGTACCACTGTAGTGATGTTCAGCTGCCCTCCTAGTGAGACTCATCCCAGTTGCTCTGATTCTGTATGGCATTTCTGAAGCCAGGAAATATGAAACGTGCCAAGTCTGCAATTGATTTGTGCTCCATTCATAAAACAGTCCTCCCTCCCTCCTTCCCTCTCACAGCCACACACCACATACCTTCCTGCGGGGAAAAAAAAAGATTTGGAAGAACCTGCCACATTCTGGCAAGCTTGGTTGCTACGGTGTGTTTCTGAGGGCTGAACTTCATGTGATGTTAATTGCATGAGAGGAGCCCTTAAGGAATGTATTTGCTGTAGTTAAGATGCAAATCAACAATCATAGCTCCCTATTTACATTTTTTTATAAAAAGTGCACATGAAATGCATTCACTCAATTAACATCAAGTCTGCTTTCTCCTTGGCTCTTCTTTTCCCACTCTAGAAACTGCTGGCTTTTTTTATTATTATTAAGAAAATGTTTATTTTTATTTCTGTCCTGCACCATCTGAAGAGATGCTGCTGGACTTCAGTTTCCATCACACCTGGACACACCAGGATGGGGGTCAGAGTCCAATAATATCTGGAGAGACCCAGCTTCCTCACCTTGGTGTTAAGCTTCAGACCAGCAGAAAAAAGAAAAGATAAAGAGCGGTGGATGAAACAGACAAGGCCCTGTCTCTGAAAGGCCTTACAAGCAAAATAAAACAAATAAATGGGACTGGAGGACAAGTAGCTACAGAATGCTAAAATGTGGTTGCACGCTCAGCCGCAGAGCCCCACAACCTAACCACCGAATGGTAAATGAATGGTCATGACAACAGTCTGGGATTTAAAATGGCCACAACTTTATTGATTTCAGATGTAGGAAGCCTTGGCCTATGCACTGGCCGTGTATCCCCTCAGCCCCCGGGGGATTGCGGCATGACAGGGTCTATTTGGGGGTGGAACAATCGCAAAACGCAGGTTTACGCAAATGGCCACCTAATGCTAAGGGAAGCTCTATGGCTCACTAGCCCTACACACTTGGCTCTTTGGACAGAGACTTCCCCCCAGACCCCTCTCACTGGGTATCCTGTTAACGCCGCCACAGGGAATGGGGGGTAGGGTAGTCACCACTTCATGACACTCCAATTGGATGAATGACTATAGAATTCCGCCCAAGGCTTTAACCGCCAAAGTTGTTACTAGTGCTATGGGGAAGGCGAAACCTGCAGAGCGGGGAAAATTCCTTCCCAGCCCTGAATACGACACCTGTCAAGAGACCATAGCAAAGCCCACCTAGCTGAAAAGGAATGGTTAAAGCAAACAAATGGAACTGGAGGACAAATAGCGATGGGATGCTAAAATGTAGATCCAAGCTTCTCCATATGACAGTTCTGAAGGATGGGTAGGTGCGACTCCCAGGTGATCTCACTATTACAAATTAAGGATCACAAATTACTTGAAAAGCGGATGGCGTTTTGATCATCAATAAGTACTTTCAGGAAATTCCAGGGCTCCACATGCAACGAGGAAATGTGTAACAGACAGCATTATAGTAATGTTTCCGTTGGCAGTGATCAAAAGCAGCAACTCTTCTGAAAGTGTTAATGGAGGCGTCGATTACAAGGACGCTGCCTGAGAAGCGAAAGCCTTGGCATAAATATGAGCAGGGCTGGTGCTCTAATGTGGCACGGTGAGGCACAGGCTTCAAGTCTGGTGGATCACAAAGGGCAGCAGATTGTGCTTCCTGTCCCTGACTGCTGCCACCAGGCAAGTAATCAGGCGCCTGGTGCGAGGCCAAAAATTGGTGCCCCCAAATGGCTCTTCTCAAATATGGATCTCCTCAATATGGATCTCCCTTCGGCTCTGTGTCCTGTGCAGGGGAACTGCCCACACCATCCGAAATCTGGTGCTGCTGCTATAGCCACCGCCATGTTCAGCATTCAGCCGACTGTGTCTGCTACGAAAGCAAGGGTGTCCACCATAGCTGCTGTTGCTGCACACTCACCAACTCATTGACTGGGCATGGACCAATGTCTTCACTGGCATGGCAGCAGAGCCCACGTCTCCTTGATCAGAGGACAGAGTCCTACCTCAGAGCGAGGCACTGTGGTTGAGGTGACCAAGGAGAGCGCTTGTGTTGCCGCAGCTTTGCGTGGCAGTGGCAGATGGCTACAAACATTTCAAATCCTCTGCTAAACAGATAATTTAACAGTATTCGACACCACCGCTGTGATGTGGCAGTGGCATGGGGGTTCCTGGAGGCCATCTCAGTTGCAAAGAGGAAAGGACCTTTCTGCAGATTGTGACATTGTGTGGCAAGGGTGGCCTTGGATTGGTAGAGGCCAAGGAAAAAAGGAGGCGGAGCAAGAACAAGACAGCCCTAGGTAGGGAGGAGGAGGAGCAGGTAAGGAGAGGACAAGGACATAGAACCGTAGAATTGTAGAGTTGGAAGGGACCGGGAGAGACACCTAGTGGTGTCTCCCAACTCTACAATTCAATGATTCTATGAAGTTCCTGCAATGCATGCATGAATGAATGAGTGAATGAATGAAACTTTATTTGCAACAGCCGTCGGCCATAGCAAAAAAAGAGCATTGCGATATACACAGAACAAAATAAAAGTCAGTTATATAAAACACAGTTCTGAATCAGGAGTCAAATAGTGGACCTTATTCTGATTGCCCCAGCTAGAAACCTTGCAACCTTTGCAGCCATCTGCTCCTCTTGATCTGCCAGGAGAAACGACACTGTGGCAGTGGTTGGGCAACCCGGAATGATCAATAAAAGAGCATGAATCTTTTGCCCAATGTGGGGCTTGAACCCACAGCCCTGAGATTAAGTGTCTCATACTCTACTAACTGAGCTATGCCTCAGAGCTTGAATAGGTAAGGTAGGCAGCATCAACTAAAACCTGTTCACACATGAGTTGGGTGAACAGATACACTTTAGTGTTGCATGGGATTGGGGTTCCGCCCCCCCCCCCCATATACATAATGTGACCTTCAGAGAACTGAAAGCGTAAAGCTGCTCATTCGAGACTTTAGGGGAATGTGGGCAGTGAAAAAAAGGACCAGCATGGTCCTTAATCAGCTCACGAACCAAGGCATATGGGTGAGAAACTGCAGCTCAGAGCTCTTCCAGCCAGCATGTTTTTCAAAACACTGGTTGTTTTAACCAAGTCTCAAACAGAACGAATGCCTTGTCATGTCAGAAAAGGTTATGCTGCAAATATTGCAGAATGATTGATTAAAGTAAGACAGATTTATAGGTCACATCCTCTAATGGCAACAGAAGCATTCATTTAATTCTCTCGTAATAGGGTAAGGATATGTAACAGGAAGCCCTGTCCTTTACCGGCAATGCATCCTGGCAGAAGTTTCCTTCGCAGCTAATTTAGGTCTGTAGCAGAGAAACAGGAGTGACAGGAAAAGGCACCTCAAGGAAGAAGCGCCAGCTATCCGGACAGGTTTTGTGCCGCAGTCCTTGCTTTGAACTACGCTGCCCAGGTTGATTCTGATAGCCTTTCGCCTGCCCCTAAGACTAGCAGCTCCTGTCAACCTAGCAGTTCGAAAGCACATCAAAGTGAAAGTAGATAAATAGGTAACGCTCTGGCGGGAAGGGAAACGGCATTTCTGTGTGCTGCTCTGGTTTCACCAGAAGTGGCTTAGTCATGCTGGCCACATGACCCAGAAAAACTGTCTGCGGACAAATGTCGGCTCCCTCGGTCAGTAAAGCGAGATGAGCGCTGCAACGCCAGAGTCTTTCACGACTGGACTTAACTGTCAGGGGTCCTTTACCTTTACCTTTAGGACTAGTAGCAAAACAGCTCATGTGACTTGCAAGTGAGCCACCCTGCCAGGAGAAGAAAGCAACAACTTCTGCAAGCGCAGTGGAACTTCACCTACCTCTCCTTCCTCCCCACTGTGCTCTCTGCACTTCTACAAAATCTTCTCCAGAGCAGATTTTTTTTTTGGGGGGGGGAGGTTCTTGGGGGACTCTGGGCAGCTTCCAACATATATAAAAAAACCAAAACATTTCACGTTTAAAAACTTCCTTACACATCTGCCTTCAGGTGTCTTCTAAAGATTATATAGTTACTTATCTCCTTGGTACTGGGGGGGGGGTCACATAACTCCATACCCTCCAACATTTCTCCCATGAAAATAGGGATGTCCTAAGGACATGGGTGGCGCTGTGAGTTAAACCACAGAGCCTAGGACTTGCTGATCAGAAGCTCGGCGGTTCGAATCCCCGCGACGGGGTGAGCTCCCGTTGCTTGGTCCCTGCTCCTGCCCACCTAGCAATTTGAAAGCACGTCAAAGTGAAAGTAGATAAATAGGTACTGCTCCGGCGGGAAGGTAAACGGTGTTTCCGTACACTGCTCTGGTTTGCCAGAAGCGGCTTAGTCCTGCTGTCCACATGACCCGGAAGCTGTACGCTGGCTCCCTCGGCCAATAAAGCGAGATGAGCGCAGCAACCCCAGAGTTGCCCATGACTGGACCTAATGGTCAGTGGTCCCTTTACCTTTACCTTTAAGAAAAAGCATTCCAGGATCAAATCAGAAACTGGGACGGTTTCTGTAAATCCGGGACTGTCCCTGGAAAATAGGGACACTTGCATAGGGTCTACTCTTGAAGCACTTGTTTCAAACGCACCATGATTTAATTGCATACGACTCTTTCTTCTGGGATTTTGTGTGTATGTCTCTCAAGCAACAAGCCGGGTGTCCTTGGAGGAATGAAACTTTCAGAAGCACATTGTGAAATATTAACTTGGGGAGATGCTCCACCTATGGCTTAAGAAGATGATAACAAAGGTAGAAGAGGAAGTAGAGTCACATCTGCTGAGCAATGTTTAAGAATGTCGACTTACCAGATTCTGTTGACATAGCCAATAGAATTGCTGGAATTTCTGAGACATGAGGAGCTGAGCACTTCCCACGGCGCTCCGGATCTTACCTAGAACTGAACAGGCAAGGTGGTTGCCGTTAGTATGGGTTTGAAGCAAAAACAAAACAAGGCACCAATACTTTTGTGTTAACAAAAATGTTAAGCAGGGAAATCCTGTCATTGAGAACTTTTCTTCTTAAACCCTGTTCAAGGAAGAAAGAAACCCAGAAGTCCTATTGTAACTGTTGCATTTATTTTGTCAGAATCTTAAAGAGGAATTGTCCTGGGGATGGTGGGGCGGGGGGAAGGAAATGAAATGATTTTCTCCATTGCTAAAAAATATAGTGAAATCACACTTGCAAGGTTGGGTAAGGTTGTGTGTGGTTTGTTTGTTTTTTGCTAGATATTGGTTTAATTTTTGCACTAGGTAAATTGCTCTCCTTTGCTCACTCATCTGTTTACAGAGGATCCGCAGGCAGTGGCAGTTGATGCCCAATGGACTTGGTGGGACTGCTAGGAGGTCACAGAGGCATGGTGAATGAGAAGTCACAGAGGTCTGGCCAAGTTCTTCTGGTTATCCCCCTTGCACAGATACACTTAAGCATCACAGTTGCTTATTTGCTGGGAGAAGCGTGAGTGTGGCTCCCCACCTGTTCTGGTTCTCTCCCCCTTCCACCTTTTCAAATAAACAGTGTACACTGGTACTTTTCAGTTTTAACAATACTTAGCACCTACTTTGGTTCAGAAGAGGGTCACTGCTGCCCCCATTTCTAAATTGGGTTCCTGCCGCAGTAATTGTTCACCACTCAGAAGTAAGCCCCACTGAGCGCCAATGGAGATTGTTCCCTGGTTAGCATGAACAGGATTGAAACCTGAATAGGTTGGTCTTAAAGGTGCCACAAGGGAGCCCATAAGTGACATGCTTAACTGGCATTGTAATTAGCTAAGAAGTTGCAAGGTATCCCATTAATAAGGACGAAGGGTGAGATCCAACGGCACTTTCCACATTCACAAATTATAATGTTGTAGTTGCTGCCTGATTTGATGTTTTTAAGAGTGAATTTGTAGCTGATTGCACCTTTGGTCAAATGTCACTGTTATTAAGAGAGTGAATTTAGGGTTTACATTTCCACACTAATGGCAGGTTCTGGCCAAACTCAAAGTGCTACAAAAGCCTTAAACGGCTCCGGACTGCAATACCTCAAGGACTGCCTCTCTCCATATGAACCTGATCAGGCCCTGAGATCATTCTCTGAGGCCCTTCTTTGTGTGTCTCCTCCATGAGACGTCTGGCAATATGAGAACAGGTTATGAACATGCAGGGATAGCCATTTAAAAACTTTATTATTTATTAATTAGTTGGTTGCCTGGTATTCCAGAATTCTGATTTGGGGAAGTATAGATTGGAAGAAGAGATATGTGTCTGCCTGAGGTATGACGAACGTGGTTACAGTGAGGAAATTTTGTCTGCAGCTAATGGTTGCTGCTATGAGCTTATAGCTCTCTTCTGAACTGAGCTCGTAAACTGGCGGCTTTCACTGGTTGGAGCAAAGTGGCACAAAACAGATGTCTCCCAAACCATACCTACCGACCCACTAGCCACACAAATGGAAATATTCTGGAGTCATTTCAGATCTTTCACAAGAGTTGGATATTTTGCAATAGTAGAATCAGTGGGGTTTTGAGTACAGTATTCCAATGAATACTAACTGAATAACAATGGTGTTCTGTGGCAGCGCACACACACAAATTAAGAAAATCAGCAACTATGCCACTATAAATTGTAAGTGTAGAAAGGTTCTCAGAGGCAATCCACTGAAATCATTAACATTGGATCTCACCCTAACTTACAACATGTTCAGCAAAGCAAATAAGCTTCATTTTTTGGGGACTTTATTAGAAATGATTACACTCTGTTCTGGAATCCAAGGTGAATTTTGAAAACTCAGCACATGTTTTTGCATGTGTAAGTCAGTTGTTGCTAAGTGCCCTTGAAATAAATGAGACTTATAAAGTATGAATAGCTCCCATTACATTGTTCTTAACATTACTTAGAATGTGAATCCCACTGTTTTCAGTAGCGCTTACTCCCAAGTGTGCGAGATTTTTAAGCCATGACTAACGTTTGTTGGATTTTACCTACATGGTGTGAGTTTCCTTATGGAAACTGCAGAATACATACAGGTCCCGTGAACAAATAAATACATGTATTTAAAAAGTGGCTGACAGACAAGCTTGCTGAATCCTAACACTCTGAATTTGGGTTGGTTCATTGCTTATTTCAACTCAATGATGTTGACACAGGGAAAGGCTGCTTCGTTTGTGATGACTTACAGGCTCAGCCATTTACCCTTGCATAATTTCATTAACTTGAAAGGTGTAGGATTGCAGCCATAATCACCAATGTTTTGGTTTTTTTTAATTAAAATATTGCTTGGTGAAATGTGTTAGCATTTGACCCAGCTTAATGAACAGAATGAGGAGAAATTAGCTGAAGAGGAAGGAAATGGAAGAAGAGGATGGAAGGGAAGGTGCTAAAATAGCAGATGGATTATTATAACACATATTGCTTCTGCTTTTTTTTTTTTAGTTACTTAAAGCTGTTGAGTTAAATAAATATCCCCAAGTGGGGATTCATTAATGGACATTGATTTCTGCTTTCTTGTGTGTAAACATAGTTTATTCTGGCTTCCAAGCAGCCTCATCCTGAAAACACAGGACGAGCTTAAAGCAAGCATTATAAACATGTCAGTCGCATTGAAAGTTTAAGGAGAGTTAATCCAGCCAACAGAGGTATCTCTCTCTCTCTCTGTTTGGAATAAAACACAGACATAGGTCCCTTCAAGTACACTAGGAACTTTACTATCAGGAATTATCATGCCTGGGTCATGACAATCTGCCACAAATAGTCCATTTCATTGATTCTCTCCCCTCTACGCAATTACTATGGCACCAAGTGGGGAGAAACCCATTATCCATATTCCCAGTACAACCCTTTGGCTGTCCCTGCAGCCATCTCCCCATGTATTGGGGATTGAATGTCTGCAATGTGGGTTCTCCTCTACTTGAGTAGGCTCCAAGTGTGACACAGAACCCTGATTTTTCAAGCTATTATTTGCTGCAGCTGTTTCTTTTGCTAATACTTCAAGCAGTGGTGGAGCTGCAGTCAAAGGAGCCCAGTGGCATTTCGATTAGCCACAGAACGATCCAATAGGAATGAGTCTATAGCATGATTCTTGGGGGCAAATGATGCCTGCTCCCACTGGCCAGTAGGGAAGGAATTCAGTTCACTTCACATGTACGGGCAGATCTACTGAATTCACACTTTCCGAGACAATTCGAGAATCAAAATGCAGTCATCCCTTGATCTGAATTTTGCAATGTGGTTCTACATCCAAGTAATGTGCACAGAAGAACTGTGCATAACAATTCATATGTTGGTGAAAATAAGTTCACAAAATGCATTTTGTTAGGGGGAATTGATTTGTAAAAGGTGCAAATGCAACGAAATTGCAAACAGAGGAGTGTAAGTTAGCAGACCTGCATGCTGAAATGCTGCTGAATTCTCAGAAGGATTTGGCAATTTTGTTTTAAATCACACATAGATGTGGAAATGTGAGCAACTGAATGTAGGAGTGAAAAAAATGGAAGGAAAAAAAAAAAACACTGATAAATTTGAACATGCCTACGAGCCAGTGAGGGCAACTATCTCTCTCCCTGGGAACAATGGAACATCATGGCATAGGATGTCTTTGCAGAACACAAAAAACGAACTACTGCTCACTGTGACTGTGCAGCAGCTACACTCCTCCCTGGTCTACTTTTACTCCTGCACCACACTTTGCAGATTGTCTGACCCCAGGCTTGTGGCTAAGCTCTCTCCTTGCAAACCACAAACTCAAGCCAAGAGCAAACTGTACACTATGAACCAGACCATACAAAGTAGGCCCCAAAGCTGAACCAATGGAATTCATCACAACAGATTACATGGGTACACATAACTGGACACACCACAAAGTGGCAGTCATATTTTAGGCTGGCAGCTGGAAAGAATGGTGCGGCAGTTGGAAAGGATAGTGGAGTCAGACCAAAGGATTATTTTTCTTGACTGGTATTATGAATGAAGAGAACTTGGCTCAAGAATAAAGAAAGTGGATTCTCAAGCAGTAGAGCTACTTTTCGGCCACCCTGAAGTGTTGTTTCCATTGGGATGTTCCAAGGGAAACACCTGAGGGCCGCCTTGACTACAACTCTGCCACTGCTTCACGTGGCAGCAAACTTCTTTTTTCTTTCTTTTTTTAAAAATGGGGAGTGAGGAAAGGCCCAAACCCTCTTCTAAAAGTAAAGGTAAAGGGACCCCTGACCATTAGGTCCAGTTGTGGACGACTCTGGGGTTGCGGTGCTCATCTCTCTTTATTGGCCGAGGGAGCTGGCATTTTTCCACAGACAGCTTCCGGGTCATGTGACCAGCATGACTAAGCTGCTTTCTTGCAAACCAGATCAGCGCACGGAAACACCGTTTACCTTCCTGTTGGAGCGGTACCTATTTATCTACTTGCACTTTGATGTGCTTTCGAACTGCTAGATTGGCAGGAGGAGGCACCGAGCAGCAGGAGCTCACCCCGTCGTGGGGATTTGAACCGCCGACCTTCTGATCGGCAAGTCGTAGGCTCTGTGGTTTAACCCACAGCTCCACCCACATCCCTCGTAAACCTTCTGCTACCTCATATTAAATAATGATGAGTTTCCACATAAAAAGATAATGGATGCTAGACAACTCCTAATGATTGCCCCAGACTTTGGGGTGCCTTTTCAATCTGCCCTCATAAATCAACAATGAAAGTCTGGGATGAATTGTCCATGCCAGCTTTTGTTGTAGCAGGCATTTTGAATTGTGCCTGGAGTTTGGGGGCGGGGAGTGGAGCTGCTTGAAAACTGGTCAGATATGCCCTGAGTGGCCAGTTTCAGTCAGCCATCAATCTTGTTGCTGCATCTCGAGAGTAATGAGAACCTCAGTGACTTCAGTTGGATGGGAGCGAGTTCCAATCAAGGTATAAATGGATTGCGGATCTTGTTGCATGGGAGGGCCATATTGGCAGAAGTAGAGCACACTGAGACCAGCTGAGAATGCCCATTTTAAAATGAGCTAAGCACTGATGTTAGCTGATGGCACTCATGTTAGCTCTTCACATTTCAGAGACTGGTTAAAGTGACAGGGCAGGGGACAGAACAGACTGAAATCTATATCTAAGTCTTGCAGGCCGCTTTTTAAATTTCACTTTGAGTGATTCCTTGTCTGTTCAAGCAATTGAGACACTACCTGGGTAACAAACGGCTCACAGAATGAATCTCGCTTTATGCCTAGGAAGCTTGAGGAATTGGTTTTCTCTGAATTCTGATAGAACTGACCTGCTGTAAAATGTGCAGATTGAAATGGATGGTATCCAATGTTAGTCATATTCAGAGTAGATCCATTTAAATCAATGAACTTTAGTAACTCAAGCCCGTTTATTTCAATGGATTTAATCTGAGTTTGACTGTATTGGATATCACACAATGTAATCATTCTTCAAATTTTGTATTTCTCCAAATTTGGCAATACAGTTCTCAACTATAAAAACAAAAGTACCAAAATGCATTAAAATGTGTATTTTAGGATAAAATACATGTAGAAATTTGTATAGTGAGATAAACTATGATGCTAAACAGAATTCTGATATTTTAGCTTTATGTTCTAATTGATTTTCTGTTATTGTTTTCTAAAGTATCTCCGTTGTAGAAGTGGGTTCTTAAGATATATTTGATTTAAATTCACTGATGGATCTGACTAATTTAAAAAGAGAATTCATTAAATAAATCTCCTTTCGTAAAGTAAAATCACACACACACACACTGAAAATCCTGCCTCAGTTTTATTGATAGCTATCATAAAGATATGTATTGGTCAGGGTTTTCAATTCCAGACCACACATTTTCAGTCTAGCTAAATTAGAAAAATGAATGGCCAAACAACTTATAAAGTGCACTTTGCAAAGTGTGCAGTGTGCTTCTACCCTTTCTATCATGGAAGCACATCAGGTGCCTTTGGAGGGGCCGACTTGGGCCCCAGATTATGGGTGCCCAGTGGTGTGTGACATGATGCGATGTCACGATGTCACGTTGTGTTGTAATGACATGATGCCACATTGTGTGTGCCCTAGCGGTGTCTGGGGACCCCAGAAGTCGCATCCGAGGCCCCAAAAGGCCTCAAATGTGTCTTCTGGGGCTATGTGAGGCACTGGAAGTCACACTGGAGGCCTCAGACACCATTTCTGGTCTCCTCCACGATGTGGGTTTTTTTTTGTGGGTGCTCGAGCCCCCAGGGCCCCCTATAGTTGGGGCCAGTGGGTGCCTTATTCCTGACCCAGCCACACTCCTGCTTCTTGATGCTGCTGTCACTAAGCTGCTTAAGAAGGCCATATTCCACAGAGCCTGTTTTGTCTGTTTATAGGGGGAAATTAAGGTAATCTATATTCCACCATGCTATTGCTATAGACCAGAAGAAAGGTAGGCACAAGAACCTAGGCAGGATTGTGCCCACTGGTTCCACTCCCAACCTGTGGAGTTAGGCATACATACAACTGTTCACCCAGACTTCTCAGTCACACAAGGCCTTCAAGAACCAAGCTAGAATCACTTTCTACCTGTGCTTGCAGTATACATCATGAGAACAGGGCCAAAATGACTGTTAAAAATAGTCATGAAGTTATCTGTCCCTATTATCCATGCTAGCCATTGAAAGTTCTCTAAGCAGTATGCCCCTGGTTTTCAGCCACCCAGGGAAAAAGAGCAAATGGTGGCCTGTAAATTTACCAGAGGCACCTGGCAGCTCATTACCAGGTGCAAAAAGTGTACTAGGGCCAAATCTGTTCTTTGGTCTGATCTAGCAAAGTATGACCTGAGATTGCTGGCTTATACGTATGAATTGTTTCTGCTCTGAGGTGGCCACTGGCTCTGCTTGGCACATCCCATTTGGAAATCCATACATTCTAAGCAAAACCCCATAAGATTTATCCTCCAACCTGCCAGTCAAACTTGATACCTTCCTTTGCTGTCTCCTGCACGCATCTATGGTGGGGCAATCAGAGAAGAAGAAGAAGAAGAAGAAGAAGAAGAAGAAGAAGAAGAAGAAGAAGAAGAAGAAGAAGAAGAAGAAGAAGAAGAAGAAGAAAGAGAGTTTGGATTTGATATCCCGCTTTATCACTACCCAAAGGAGTCTCAAAGCGGCTAACATTCTCCTTTCCCTTCCTCCCCCACAACAAACACTCTGTGAGGTGAGTGGGGCTGAGAGACTTCAAAGAAGTGTGACTGGCCCAAGGTCACCCAGCAGCTGCATGTGGAGGAGCGGAGACACGAACCCGGTTCCCCAGATTACGAGTCTACCGCTCTTAACCACTACACCACACTGGCTCTCCAGAGGCAGTGTCTTGGGAGCGGGGGAACTGGGATGACTGTTTTGTCCTCCTCCCTTCTATCAGGTTGATTATTCTGTCCACAGCAAAAGCTGCCTTGCATGTCCAACTACCCAGGGAATCAGAAGCAAAAACTACAGCCCAAATGAGTTAGACCATGAGGCAGTATACCTGCGAGGCAAACTCCTAGGGTCTGTTTTCAATAGCTTTGCAAACTCCTTGAAACAGCACATTCACAACCAAAAGAGGATTGACTATGCTGCGGGTGTATAATATCTGGTGTTACTTGGACACGAGTGGAGCTTTAGAATCTCACTGCCACCGTGTTTGCTCAAATCTGCATTCACAGAAAGCAGCCTTGCCTTTCAAACCGCATGTCTACTTTGGCTAAACCTTTATTGGTAGGCATAAATCACAGAAGATAAACAGCATAAACGTATTATGCCATCAATATTGTCTGGTTGTATCTTGGAGAAGATCTACTCAGGCTACATTAATATACAGAGATGGACAAGCACTGACACGTTAAATATACAGACTTTCCTGTAAAGCCTACTGGAAGCAGTATTTCACCATAGAAAGTAGTAGCACCTGAATGGTTGCCTTGAGCCAAAGCGACTTGCGCTCATCAAGGAGTGTTCATGTCATGTATGTCGATCAAGATGCATTTCAAGCTGTGACAAATCCCAGAGTCTGCCACAGCAAAGGACAATAAAGAGACCACGATAAATCTGTTAGCCTTTAAGATGCCACAGGACTCTTTGTTATTTCAGGCTGCGATATCACGATGCCCTCTTGAGTGTGCGCTTATCAACCCATGAAGGCGCAAAAGTGTCAGATGGTATGTGATGAAAAACCAGGAGAAAAGAGCTTTTCATCGGGAAGACTCAAACAAGCCCCAAAGCAAGCATAACTCTTTCTCCACACATATCTGTCCTCCATTTCTTTTAAGAAGGCTTCCTTCTGAGGAAGCCCCATGGGAAATAAGTAGGTATGCAGAAGCTTGAACTGCAAAAGGGAATTATTTGGTTATATTGTTACATGCCATGGCTGTTGGTGACCATTGGGGCTAAAGGCAGGGAGACCAACCTACATTGCAGTAGGAAGGCAAACGGCATTTCCATGCGCTCTGGTACTTGTCACAGTGTCCTGTTGAGCCAGAAGTGGTTTAGTCATGCTGGCCATATGACTTGGAAAGTTTCTGTGGACAAACGCCGGCTCCCTCAGCCTGAAGTGAGATGAGTGCCGCAACCCCATTGTTGTCTTTGACTGTACTTAACCGTCCAGGGGTCCTTTACATACATTATGCGATTCCTGGTGTCATTTTACAGGGGATGAGTGGTGGTGAACACGTCTGTTTGGAGTAACCCCTCCATCCTTCCCCACACCGATGCTGTGTCCAAACACAGGACACAACCTGGCTTCATTTCGAAAGAGGCACACCCTCCCCCTCCCAGTTGGTTGTTTTTTTAAATAATAATAAAGTGTTACTCTTGTTATACAGCGTCATGAAGCGTTTCCTTGCTGTTTCCAGAATAAAATGCTTTTTACCATTGGTGGCAATATTCTCTGGACCCCTGTTGTCAACCGAATAAAAGACAATAGGTGGTAATAGATTGTAAACAAAGAGGCATAGAGTGCTGAGCTCGGTAGTATAATGCAGTCTGCAAAGCAATTCCCCCTCTTCCTGTTGAGGATGGATGCCTTGATCAGCACTGGAAATGCCCCGTAAACCCAAGCATGGCATCTACTGCTTATATAATGTGATTTGTTTCATATTTTTTATGAACAGAATCAGTGCCACCCTAAGATTGCTTAAGCCCACCGCAATGCAACAGGTGAGGCTGGGCTATTGAGCCACCTTCCCAACACTGGCATCCCTGCTGCTTACCTGGATGGGGATGGGATAGGGCCTGGCAGTGGAAGAGGGGTGCACAGGAACACTGGCAGGGTCATGGGATTGGCTGCACCAATATGCCTATGTGGCCCCCACATTGCCGCCACCCTGCCCCACCCTAGCCACCCTAGCAGGTAAGCAGCCAGGAGGATGGCTCAACAGCTCAGTCCCACCAGTTGCACTGCTATGGGGTTCAAGCAATCATAGTGTGGCACCAATGATGCTTGTGAAAATACGGAACAAATCACACTGGGTGGACAATATTTATACTGAATCACGATTACCATCCAAAGTGGAAACACAGAATAAGCCCTCAAAAGATTCTGAACTTTGGACATGGGAATTAAAAAATGCAATGCAGTTGGGATTTCTTTCTTTTCTCTTCCCTGTATCTGAACGTAACGTAACGTAACGTAACGTAACATAACAACAACAATAGTATAATATAACTTTTAAAAAGTTAGCTGCTACACCAGTGATGTAAAGTTACAGAAAATTCTGAGAATTCATGGGCCATGTTCTGTTTCTTCCTTTCCTTCAAATTTCAAGAAATTGTATTTTATGTTTCTGTGGGATCAAATGTGAATTCTCTTTCATATTTGGAAATCACAGACTACGGGGAATATATGTGTGTGAGCTTTTCTATGTAGATAACTCAATAGGTTTTAACTTCTATAGTCCCAGGAGACTTATAACATATAGAAGCAAAATCCCAAAGGTGCATCGTACGCAGTGCAAATAATCAAGAGGTCAGCATGCTATCCAACAACAACTTGCCTTAGAAACTTCTTCCTTTTACTACTACTACTACTATACTACAAAATAAAGTTATAGGTCTTTGATTTAATAAGAAGGGTTGAGTTTTATCAGATTTAGCCGAGGGATCACAGCAAAAATAAAAACATTAAAGAAGCACTAGACAGTTTCAGAAGTACCCTAAAAGAAAATGCAAAATATGGCTATGGTCTTACTTTCTTCAGAAAGATCGTTTTCTTCTGCTTCTCTCTCCATCTCTTTACACCATCCTTCCATCCTCTTGGTCTCAGTATGTAGCAATTTCATAAACCAAGAGCCATCTCGTCGACATGGAGACATCCGCCCTGTTTCAACTGTCTCAATGGCTGGTTCCAACCAAGGTTCAGGTGGTGGGAGATTGGAGGTGTCTACTTGGGTCCTATAATCTTCTCTGTAACTAAACAGCCCCTGTGTCCGTACAGTTCTTACCGCACCATATTGAGTAGGGGTGCTGGGTTCTGAATGCCGCTGGAAAGAGCCACCAAACTGAAGTCCCTTGTCCTCCATTGTTATGTGTCCTGGAAAGCCTTCGAGTTCCAGGTCAGCCTGAACCGCTGTTGTTACACTATTTGAGCGCTTAAACCGCCCATGCCTGGAGAGGAACGGAAAATAGCACACAAATCCACATAATGCCCAAAATACTTTATTTTTGCCTGATAAAATCACAATATCTCAACTCTGCAGACATTCAGAATCTTTTATCATTACTGTTCAGAAATATTAATAAAAAACAAACATGGTTATTTGAATGAAGCAAGTGAATGAAGCCTACTCTACATAGGACACAATGGGACTATTGATCAGAAGAACGATACTAATGAAAATCATTCAAGCCACCTTTGGAAGAAAACATTGATTTGTTCCCACAGTAGAAAACAAAGCACCTCATTTGTAAGTGAACTGGAGAGAACTGTTTGCAAATGCCGCAGTGACTCAGATTATCACTAAACCAAATAACAGCAAATAGATGAATGACCAATCTTAAGGTCTAAAACAGGGGTCAGCAAGCTTTTGGGGGGCTGGGCCGGTTCACCACCGGTGGTGGGCTGGAGTGTGTGTGTGCATGCGCACATGTGCATACAACAGAGGGGGCTTCTCTCCCCCCTCTCTCCCCCAGCCCCTCTTGTCCCCTTGCTTACCTAGTGAGCTTCCAAGAGGCAGAGGCTGGTGGCGGTGGCGGAACAAGCAGCCCAAAAGCGCTGCTTTCGGGCTGCTCATTCCTCCTCCGCTGATGATGACAGCCTCTACCGCTCGCAAGGGCAGGCACAGGAGCCACGCTTGGCAGAGTGGTGGCAGCATAAGCAGTGGTGGCAAACAGCTTGCTCCGACGAGGGGCTGCTGGAAATGTACTCGGCCAGCTCAATCCAGCCCCTTCCTCCTCTCGGCCACGCGCAGCTGTTGCTTGCCCATTGGCCAGGGCCTCAAACCTTAGCAGGCGATTGGCCGAAAATTTGCTGCACCAGGAGGAGGGAGGGAGGAGGTTCCACCACGGTGAGGGAGAGGGGGGAAAATGTCGGCAGGAAAAAAATGGTGCCCGCGCCATGAAAAGAAACCACTGCGGAATCCCCACGCCGATCCATGGAACAGGCCATGGGCTCATGGGCTAGAACCGGCCCATGGGCCTTAAGTTGCCGGCCTCTGGTCTAAAATATGTAAATATTCTCTGAGAGCTCAGTTTGGCTTGATTTTTTATTTTTATTTTTAAGGCAAGGCTTAAAGGTATTTCTTTGCCAATCGGCTTTTGGATAAGCCAAACTGGAGTAGCTATCATCCAACGAGACGGCTAGCAGTGATGTTCTATGTGGTTGTATAACATGCTGCTTGTCGGGTTTTATTAAACAAATTTGTATTGATTTTCATTGTGTAGGTAGTAATACTTTGGTGTGTTTTTTAATGTGACTTTTTAAAACAGTAAGCTGCTTTGGGAGAAATAAATAAATAGAATAGATATTAATTGTGGGGCAAGGTTGCTCATAGCTATTATTCAATGATTTTTAATAATGGGAAAATGTTCACATGTAAACACACCAAATACATGCATGTATATGGTACATGTTTTCTTGAAGACTCACACCACATTATATCATGTACACACATACACACATTGAGCCTTTGCTTGACATACCGTTTATCATCTTCCACTTGCACTCCAACTGAGTGATATTCCCGTAGGCCTCTGCTCTCGGTATCTGAATCAGTTGCTGTTTCCACCTAGTTCAACACAAAAGATAAATCTGCAGAAGTGAACATTGAAAACCTGGAATTATTACTACCTCGTGGATTTAAACTAACATTACATTTCTCTCTTTACGAATAGCAGTCCGGGCCCAAACATGTCTATGAATGGATCAGACACACAGATTGCAGCGCAGGTTATCTGCAAGGAGGTGTATTTGAGATCACAGGATGGGGCGGGGGGGGGGGAATCTCATGGAGTGAAATATTTCAAATAGTGTGTGCTGTTGTATATTACAAAACTGCAAGGAGCAACTATGGCTCTGTTTTGTCATTCTTCCCACGTACTTTGAAAACCATGTTGAATGAACACATGGAGTCGCATTGTTCTTGACATCTCTCTTCTCGACCACCAGAGATTCAAAGGCTCCTTATGTGCACAGTCTTGTAGTACCTGATCAAAACTGAACTTTTAATTCAGGATGGATGGATTAGTTTATTTCCAGTCTATGCCAATTTTGTACAGTATGTGGTTATTCATAGGTCTGTCCTGTTTGTACATTAATCAAAATCCGCATGAAAATTCGTGTTTAAAACTATGCAATTAGAGATGTATTTCATCACAAATTATTCACTTGCATGTATATTTTATCTGAATGTGCACATTTCTAAATGGATTCTATGTTAAAACATCCAATTTAAACATTTTTGGAACTGAGAATTGTACTGCAAAGCTTTGCAAAATCTGAAGGAGAGTAAACCTTTCAGTCTGCACATTGGACAGGGAGGGGCAGATCAGAGCAGTTTGTAATGAAATTCTCAGAAACTGAATTCCTCGAGCATACTTTCTTTAGTTAAGTTAGATTTTAAAAGTTCTGACTGTTACGTTCTCAGTGCCAGAAAAATCAATACAAGAGGCATATATCTTGCTCCAAGTTATCGTTCTATGCAGCTTGCCAGGGCTGACACTCTCTAAATACCCCAGCGATTACTTCCATGTTTTAATACCTTTCATTTTCTTGCCATGCCTAGAAGCAGAAACCATTGCCAAATGAGGATTTTCTATGCAATTTGGCAAGCTAAACATTTTAGTGCTAAGTGCACAAAAATAAATCTGGGCAGTGGAGGGGACCCTCTCCTCAATATATATGTATATGCTTTTAGTGTTCAGGTGGGGAGAAGTTTACCTGTATGCCTGTAAAATTCAGGAAATGGACAGTAATGGGCACTTTACATAATTAAGCTTGCAATAAAACAAACATTTCTGCTACTACTAATAGATATAGCACTGGAATGCTTCACCTCATTATTATGAATACTAGTAGTAATATACTGCCCTTTGTCATAATACCCAAGGCTTATGTACGCATGCTTCCTAGATATTTCCCTGGGTGCAGGGTGCCCTAGTAATTTGAGAGGCTGCTGTCTAAATTGGATTCCGTTCCCAACCCACCCCCATCCCTTACACTCTCTATCATTGCATCAAAGGCTGTCTTTAAGCCTCCAAATGTTATGTACAGAGAAACATCTTTGTGTTGTAAGTATGGAAAGACCAGCCAGTGATCTGCAGTAGAGTAGACTGGTCCTTTCAAGGTCCTTTCTCGCCAGGAAATAACTTGTTAGTTGCAGGGATGGAATGTATCCTCTGCACATGAACTTTAGAAAGGAGGAGGGATAGGTACCTGAATTGTAAGGCATCCAGGTGAGAGGCATGTCAGACTTCCACTTCCTTTGCTTTATATGCACATTTCCCAGGCCACACAGACCTACCAAGGTTAAGAGATCTGCTAGTAAATGCAGGGCTGGATGTGATAGTCACTGCTGACAGTGCAGAGCAGATTCTTGTCTCCCTAACCCTGCTGGTTCCATGCTGTTTCCACACATATGTCATGTGTGTTATGGTGTCATTGCATTTGTTAATTGTTTAATGCCTCACCCCACAGTGCCATTTTATGATTTCTAATATTTAGGAACAGGAAATCGACATCAGTAGCATAATCTGAGCTATAGAATGAATGCTAATTATTTGATAAATCTATCGGTGGTAGCTATAGGAGCCGAAGGTTTATTAGATTCTTTTTTTTTGTAATCTCTTACTGAAAACAGATCACAAGGATTTGAAGTTCAAGGGAAAATGGGAAAATGGCAGTGATAAAGGAAGTAACAACACATTTCCCCCCCCAAAACAGCTTGCTTTTGTCTATTACTACTAGCACTGAAGATTATCAGCAGTTATTTAACACCATGAAGGCAGGAAAAATATGCTATGAATTGTCAGACTGTTTTTAGAAAGGTGAGATGGTGCCATAAAAACAGCTTCTGTGCTTTGTTGGTGGAGTTATAATACTATATCTGTTCACTGTGAATATTATTAAAAGGAGTTCATTAAATGACAGTGTGTAATTCATCACTGAAACCTCTGGAAATTTTGCTTGCTTCCTAGAAAAATATCCTGAAAGAATGGTTGACCACAACAGCAACTAAAACAAAAAAATGATAGCATATATATTTATTTGTTTTGTAACACCTTCCTTAAGAAACGATGTTCAGCAAATATTTGATCCTTACAAATACAGTGGTACCTCTGGATGCGAATGGGATCCGTTCTGGAGCCCCATTCGCATCCTGAAGTGAATGCAACCCACAATTCGCCGCTTCCGCACTCCGTTACTT
The DNA here is from genome assembly GCF_964234715.1 of Podarcis melisellensis. Lineage (NCBI taxonomy): Eukaryota > Metazoa > Chordata > Lepidosauria > Squamata > Lacertidae > Podarcis > Podarcis melisellensis. The sequence goes on along the minus strand of NC_138530.1, from coordinate 97,645,938 downwards.
CCGGGTCATGGTGGAGCGCAACCCAAAAATGCTCAACTTGAAACATAGACATCCCGAGGTATGACTGTAACTTGAGTTTCATACTGAAGACCTCACGATTTTGCATCTAAACCAGTATTCCTTGACCTTTTAGAGTGTGAAAGGCAACCAAATTAATGACCGTATATGCTCGAGTATAAGCCGACTTTTCAGCACATTTTTTATGCTGAAAAAGCACCCCCAGCTTATACTTGAGTGAGGGTCCCTGTCGGCAGTGGCGGAGGAGGAACGAGCAGCCCGAAAGCAGCCCTTTCAGACTGCTTCTTCTTCTTCTGCCACTGCTGCCACCAGCCTCTGCCTCTCGGCACCACCCTAGGTAGGCAGGAGGAAGGGAGGAGCTGGGGGGAGAGAGAAGCCCCCTCTGCTGTGTGTGCATGTGCACGCACACACACACACTTACTCCAGCCCACCAGGAGGTTTGTGGTGTGGTGAACCGGCTTATACTCGGGTCAATAAGTTTCCTGAATTTTTTGAGGTAAAATTAGGTGCCTCGGCTTATATTTGGGTCGGCTTATACTTGAGTATATACGGTAACAAATTCACTAATTAGTTAACATTTTTTTTAAAAAACCCTACAAGAAGATGTAAAGGATGGCAATATTTTCTCAATCTTCTTAAGAAAACTAACTGTATACTGTTAGAATGGGTCTTTTGGGGCAGACATTTATCCTCTCCAAAGTTAACATGCTATCCATATTATTACTTAAGCCTATATTTTACTGTTGCTATCAAAGGGTTAAAAGAGTAGCAGAAACGCTCTAATCACTGAGCAGCTGGAGGTCATTAGGCTTCCAGGAACATGAGTCTGTATAAATAGTCCCCCTGTTTGTTTGTTCTTCCCCTTCTCCCTTTTGGGTGTGTGTTTTGCTGAGATGTGTGGTTCGTCGCCAGGGTTGTTTTTTGGTGTTTTGTAAATAAACCTTATTTTTGATTTACAAACCGCATGCTCCAGGACTCCTTTTTGGGAAGATGCTGCCTCTCCTGCCCTTCTTAGCTGCTGCGCGAAATCCTCTGCCGTGGTGAGACTTTTAAAGAAGGAAGTGCACTGGGCATTTACATTAAACTAATTAAAGTTTAATGGGACAATGAGGTGATTAAAAAGAACATGAAAGTGTATGTCTTAGATATTCATTTGATAGCCAACACCTTGTAGATGTGAGAATAATAGTGAGATCTCTCAACCTGCAAAGTTCCGGCAGTGATCTGGGTTAGACAGTAATGTTGAAAACAGAACCTTGGTATCTTCTAAACTAAATTTAGATCAGCATAGGCCTTTTCATTGATCTTTCTGCTACCCAGTCTTAGAATAAGAATGCCTAGAACCTTGTGGGGTTGTTGTTGTTTTAATTAAAAAACCCAACCCCACAAGGTTCAAAATCCTACGTCATAGGAGCTTTATGAACCTGGCAACGGTCTGGATTCAAATGCCGAAGTGGTGACATGAATCCACGAGTGTGGTCTTGTGTACTTGCTGCTTATCTCCTCCTATTAGTGAAGGTCACAACAAGGAAGCATTCAATGTGGCTCTTTTGGCCAGTGTAAAGCAAATTAACATATGTAAAGATTCAAGAGAGGCCGACCGAGAGTGGTGGTGGTGTTTTCCGGCACCAGTGTTGCTGTGGCTTACCAGGAGCAGGGCAGGGAGGTTTGAACTGTGTCGATACTCCTGCAAATATCTTTTCTTGTACAAGGCCATGGATGTTCTGCTTTATTGTATGGTGGGGTGGTACCTTACTAAGATATACTCGGAGCAAAGCCCATTGAAATCAATGGACAAGTTAGTCATGACTCGGTTGGATACAAGCCATGGAATATATTCTACATATGAAGAAGAAGAGTTTGGATTTGATATCCTGCTTTATCACTACCCAAAGGAGTCTCAAAGCGGCTAACATTCTCCTTTCCCTTCCTCCCCCACAACAAACACTCTGTGAGGTGAGTGAGGCTGAGAGACTTCAGAGAAGTGTGACTAGCCCAAGGTCACCCAGCAGCTGCATGTGGAGGAGCGGAGAAGCGAACCCGGTTCCCCAGATTACGAGACTATCACTCTTAACCACTACACCACACTGGCTCTGAAATACCTTAGGCGTACCCAACAAAGTAGCTCTGTTAGGGCAAGAATGTTTGGCTGTGTAAAGTAACTTTTTTTGCCCTCTTCTCTCCCCATGTGCTCCTGAAATCTGTTCTGGGTTTCCCTTTAACCCTCCGGAGCAGACCTGAGAAGTTTGTGGGGGGATGGGACGAACGGATGGAGGAGAAAGACAGGAAATCCTATCTCACAAATAGAACTACTTGGTTGGATCCTGCCCTACAACCATAGGCCTAGCCTGCAGCAGAATCATGGCATCTGGGGTACAAGAGTACCAGTGTTTCCTGCAGTGATTACATGACCTGTGAAGGGGAAACACGCACCCATTGGGTGTGTATACTGGGGAGCCAAAACTGACTGCAACATTCTGTTGCGTTCCCCTAAAGGTTTAGATATGTGTGTCTCCCCAGTTGGTTTTATTGATGGATTTTATTGTATTTATTTGAATGCGATCAGAGAACACTTGGGATATAAATAAAAATAAAATAAGTATTATGCATGCTCTAAGAGGGGAAATGGCAGCCGAATTCCCATGGAATTCCCGTAAAGTGTGGGGTGGATCTAAGACAAGGCTGAATTATAAAAGAAAACAAGAGTAGGGGGAAGCTCACTTGCAGTGTTCCAAGTAATCTGGAGGGATATTTAAAACAGAGACAGTATTTTACTTCCAAATTTCCCTTGTCAGCAGAGAGGCTATAGCGTGGAATAGTGTTGATGGCATAACTCCCGCTGGCTTAAATACTGTACGCATGATTGCTTTTATTCCTCTGAAAATCTGAGTTTTGTAACAGCTCTGTATGAAATTCCTACTAGAGTCGGTAGCTGATTTCCATCTGCAGAGCCAAAAAGGTTAAAATGAAGAGTGTCAAGAGTAGCTCACTGCCTTAAGTTAAGCTGCAGTCCTCCGCACTGCTACCATTGGCGTACAAACCTTGTTAAAACAGAGTGTGAGTTTAAAAAATCAGTAATTGATGAGCCTGCTATGAATGGAAAGACATGCAGGTGCAAAGCAGTGTCACCGCACAGCCATCTAATGAGAAAACTCGGGCTGCCGTTAATCAAATAAGTATGTAAATAAAACCAATCTCTCAGGAGCCTTTAATACAGGCTTCACTGGGAAAACCCACAAGGTTTATGAAGCACATGATTTCCTGCACTGTAAACATTAAAAGTCAGGATGCTTTTATTTATTGCAACCCTGGCAATAGGTATACGACAAATAATGTTTGTCATTTGCCGTACTTGAAAGGAAGCAATAGACACCGAACATGAGATGCCTCGTTGCTATAGAGATTCAACGCTTTCTGTGCAAATTGCTGGGCAAATATGTGAAGTACACAAAACAAAACTAGCTAATAGGAAAAGCTCTTATAAAAGACATCACCTTTAAAGGCGGGACGACTGTACAGGACAGATGACAACATCTGCCAGCACCTCCCCTGTTTGAGCAGAGAAGCCTGATCAGGAAAGGAATCCCTTGAAACCCAAACTATCAAAGACTCTTCAAAGCTTTCTTTATTATCATCTATCTAAGCCTCACCCCTTCTCTTTTTTAAATAAATAAATAAGTGACTTCATTGCAGTACTGCAGCGTGAATCGTTAAGAGCTCCACGCTTAATTACTGCCTAAGCATACAGAAAAAGAGCTGACCTGAACATTTTATGTTGACGCTAAATTGAATTCTATACATTAGCTGTAGGCCCATAGCAAAGTCACAGAGGGAGATATATGGATTTCTATCAAAGCCCAGTGGCATTTTATATGCCTAGGACCTTGGCTAAAGCTGCACATTACCAAACTCCTGGAAGGAGTGCTTTTAGAAGATCTCTTTTAAATGAGACATATCTAATCAGGAAGCTTTTCACAACATCTCTTTAAACCCGGCAATAATTATCGTCACTGGAATAGCTTTTGTCTAAAAGGGGCAGTAATTCTACTTAATGAGGATGGTTTCTCACAAGGCAACCACCATATTCCATTATATTTGAGATGGAGTAGAGACAGTTGTGCTACCTTTGGAGTCAACAGCAATCTCAGCATTCAGCATTTTACCATAAGGAACAAGGTAAAAAAATAATAATGCAAGTGTGCTCTCCCTCCCATCCTTTGGTAACAAATGAGCTGAACCTAATAAAATGAATCGAAATATTGGGGTGCATGTTACAGAACTCCTGAGATCCTTTCAGAGGTCAGCCTTATGACCTTTACTTAAATGGACAGTTGTGTTCAAGAGGCTTTCAGTGACCACTGACCTCGAAACCTGACAGCTACTGAAAAATATTATTTTGAACTTTAGATTGGTAAATATTTTATTTAGTCCATTGGATAATCCCAAGGTATACTGGTATTTTTTTTTACCAGCAGTTACCTACTCATTTCAAGAATATATACAAGTAGGTATTAGCACTAGGGCTAACTGTAACTATTATTGCTTATGGAGCATCATTCTTGTGACCAATGGTGCTTAGTAATCACCAGTTGTAAAGGAATATACTCCCAACTGCAACACCATATACACAGCCAAGTATTACTAGTGTAATCCAACTTTTGGTAATAATACTTGGGGGGATGTTTGCTCACAGCTGCTCACTCTGTATTTCTCCCTCAGCATATGACCAGCAGTAACCTTACAGTTTTGTGGTAGAGTATTTTAAGGCCTGATTCAGATTGCAAAACGAGGTAGTACAGTCCTTACAATTTTAAAGTAAGTTTCAGGCAGCGAAAAGCATTCACTTGAAAGCCTCCTTATGTGAAGACTGTCACCATGTCAACAACTGAATATATACAAGCTGATGAGGGTCTGTTTCCATATGGAGATGTTTTCAGATGAATAATCTGAAAGCAGGGACTATACCGCCTCATGGTTTACTTCCACATCTGCCCTCTGTTTCTTCAAGGTACCCCTCACCAACAAGTGAAAAAGAAGAAGAAAAGTCACTAGTAACATTCAGTTTCTACCACAGTTTCATACATGGGACAGAGCTGCCATGGACATCCTTAAGTATAAGCCTATATGGACAAGTATTTAAAATACTAGCAGAGCAGAAGTGCTTTTAGTTACTGGTGCCTGCACCATGCAATGCAGTGCTCTTCCTTTTCTAGCGAAACATGGAAGAACAAACAGCCTATGTCAGGACTTCTCCTTCAAGGTCGAAAGAGGGTCCATGTTTCTACTAGTGGCAGGATTCTATATAAAGGACTCTGAATTTACAGAGAGGAGGGAGAGGGAGAGAGAGAAACATGTTGCTCACCTGTGTGGCTGAGCAGTATAATTTTCATATCAAGCATTAATGACAGGCAACTTGCCTAGAGATATATTCATTCATTTTTTTTCTTTCCAGGCACTGCACATTGGCTGAACCATTTTCTGCATGGCCACATAGCTGTGATGTGAATGACAATTAACGCTAAGCAGCCAGGGAATGTTGCTCAAGTTATTAGGAGCCACTGAAGCTGAATGACTCATTTTGGTACTATTTACGGAGCTGAGGAGGTGAACAGCTTGCCGCAGAACAGATGTTAATCAGAGGCTACCTGAATCCCTATCGAAGAGCGCCGACTCTTAAGGAACTCCTCCGCTTTCGACACGAGGATGGCCTTGTCGCTGGTTCGCACTGAGGGGCTGTGGCTCTCAGGCCCGTGGCGTTGCGCCGCGGCCGTTTCCATAGCCAGGTTCATGGCCTTGTTGCTATCCAAGCTGTCCGTGGAATTGTACATCCCTCGACCGTCCTGAGGCCACGGTGAAATCCTCTGAGTCCGGTTATCGTGATAGGCATCCTGGGTGGATTCTGTGCTGCTCTGTGCTGTAACTGAGATGAGTGGCTTTGAGGTTGTACGAGGGGGTACAGGAGGTGGTGTTTTTTTGTAACTTGTGTAAGTTACAGCTACGGAAGAAATTAAGAGAAAGAAAACACGATTAATAATAATAATAATAATAATAATAATAATAATAATAATAATCACTGTTGTGATTTATAGGGTGGGTGGGAACTGTCAGAGGACGATTATGCTGCTTAAAAAAACAGGAGGCAATTATGAAATATGCTCATCTGTGAACCTCACAATCAGCACAAATTCCCTCTCACACACAGAATGGGTAGCCATAGCAACAGGTTCATTTCATTTCAAACAGGAAACAATGACTGTGAATGTTCCTCTTGCACAAATGAGAACCCTCAGCCCCAGTGAAGGGGAAAAGCAGCTAGGAGAGAATGCCTGCATCTAAGTTTAAGCAAAGATGGGAGGCCAGAAACAAGGAATGAAACACATGTGCTTATTGATGCTCCCACAAATGGCCCGAGAAGGAAAGTATAATTCTTTCCCTCCCCTCCATTCAGTGCTGGAATGGATTATGCAATGACCAAGTGGATTAACGACAGGTTGCAACGATCCTGTAACAAACCCAGCTTCCCAACACCCAGAACCCTTCTAATTTTCAACTATGGAGGAAATGGAAGGAGGGGTGGCAAAAAGAGGGAAGAGAGAGGACAGTGAATTAAAAGCTTCCTTGTGATTTATGAGATGGGGAAATAGTCAAAAGATGAAACATACTACTTGAAACTGTTTTTGCTACTGGACTAGGAAATGGGATGCCCACTAGCGAGGATGGTTTTATCCCACCCAGTTTAAACTACCTATTTGGTGACTAATAAGACCCAGAGATAAGACGAGGAATGCCTGGGAAGACAGTTGGTGGTACCCCTACTATTACATAGGCACCTTGCAAAGGGCACTGAGGTTGATTATACAGAAGTGCAGAGTACGGAGCACAGATGAAAGCCTTGGAAACAAATATCTACTGTTACTGTTATTCACATGAAGCAGGTCTGATTTATTTGCCCAACCCACATAATAATGCTATCTCGCCCAGCAAAGCATGCATAGTTATGTTAGAACAATTCATAGTATAATCTCCATGCGGAAAAGTACTCCACATTTTATTTGTACAGAAAGTTGGACCGAAACTGGTCTATGCCAGGCACAGCATAGCTGGTGAAGATTCTCCCACTCACTCGCACTTGCCACAAAAGACACCAAGCAGAAGACAAAATGGCAGCCTAGAAACAAACTGGACTGAAGTTTTGAAAGATACAGCTAGTATTTTGGAACTGTTGACTTGGACCCAGAACTTTGGAAAATAGTTTTAAATGGTTGTGTTTTCTGCTTCCTCAAATTATATTTACTGGTCTTTAGTCCTACACGTGGGTGAGCACACAACTAAACGAACCATTGCCTTAAACACATTGCCTGTGGTCTTTGGATTAAGGGCTGTATAGAAATTTAATTTAATTTAATCAATCAATCAATCAATCAATCAATCAAAATAACCTGCTCTGGAGCAGTCCTCTGTGTCAGCTTCCTGCCAAAAACCACCCTCAGCTACTCATTGTCTCCCAACAAGGCTCACTGGGGCAGCGAAGTGGTTGGCAGGAAACGAATGTGAGATTGAGAGCTCTTAATTTTTTCCTTCAGAATAAAAGTGGCTAACTTAAGCATGTATTTTTAAAAGAGTGCCCACTGGAACACAGACTTCTTTTGTTGGGCAGCGGACAAAAATAAACAAATCCTGTGTGGTTCATTACTCATATGCAAACCTGCAAGAGTAAGATTTGTCTAAAAAGATGATTGACAGATGAACTTCTTCCCTAGTTTTCCCCCTCCCCATCTTTCTGATAGGAAAGCAGACTGTATTCTTCTGAGGATCCACTTGTTGAAATATGATATGTAGTGTACAGTAGTTCCCTTTTTCTGTAACTCCTTTTCAGCCTTTCCCAGCATTAACCTGGAGCTGCTTTGTTCCTTCCTCGGGTTCCCAGGTAGGCAGCTTTTTGAAATAAAGGATGGAAATTGGCAGGCACCATTTAAAAGGAGCTCTGCTACACCAGAGCCAAAAAACCCCACCTAGTCCAGCATTCCTGCCTCTGGTGCTGGAGGTCGTACACAGCTATGGATAGCCTTCCACATGTTTCAATCAATCCTGAATGTCCTCAGATAAGAACTTTCCAGTCAGGTGGGTATAACCACATTGTTCTTCCCAATTTCTGTGTCTTGGTCAGGTTCCTGGAGGCTGGTCCACTAGGTCAAATGGGGGCATTGCCCCAACAATCTCATCTGCCCTCAGCCAGCCCCCTCTTGCCTGTCTTATTGTTTACAACTGGCGAAGGAAGTGGCATTCGCTATATCACTTTTCTCTTCCTTAGTCTCAGTATTGTCTTAATAGAATGCAACAAGCAGAATGGAAAAGAAACCAACACAGAGTCCCACTGCAAGCAAGGTGCCTGACCTCTTTGTAGGACCCAAATGTACAGAAATCTCAAAAAGAGAAGAATGAGGGAACAGAGGCTCACTGAACAGGACCTTGGAAGGTGGCCATCTTGCAAATAGCTTGTCCGTTCACAAACTACTCTTCAGCACAGTTAGTACAGTACACAGAAAGAGAACCGCTTTGCCACAACTCATGTAGAGATGCTGTCATTCATCAGGAGCAACAGGAGGAGGAATTCAGGCGACTTAGTGCTTGTGTAAAGAGCTGCTGACACAGTCCCCCCCCCCATCGTCTCTGTTGCTATAGATAAAGAGGAGACCCCCAAAGATTCTATGGGGTGGGGGGGAAAGAGAGACATGCCACCCCCTCAGGAAGAAGAAGTAATAGAGTCAAAAGAAATAATCTACAGCTTTGCGAGTTTTTTTTTGGCATAATTGGATGAAATTTGCAGAACTGGAAGCCCCTTCTGCGAAATTTCAGAAGAACAGCTGCCATAATTTCCTTGCACAGGCAGCCTTTATAGGCTCGGTATGGTCATAAAATGACATGCTTAACCTTGCCTATTGTTTTATACTCAATTTGGACGAAAGCAGCATGCGTGCGAGAGAAGTGCCGCTAGATAAGAAACCCGCCCAATTGCAGGCAAATAGGTTCATTGTCTTTTCTGCTACGCACATTCGAAGTTTCACTGGGGAGAACTGAAAGGGATTTGCTTTCCACCCTGCGGTTTTGCACTCAGAAGTTCAGTGGTAGTGCTCCTAAGAATGGTATTGCAAACAGATCAAGCAAATGATTTTGGTATGAGAAGGAGGCTGACTTATTTTTCTTTTTTTTGCACAGAAACAGCCTTTTGTGAGGTGGGGGGGCACTGTGCCATAAGACTGTATCACTATGCTGCCACACAGAGGAAATATTCGTCTTCTGGACCCATATTTTCTTCGCCCCTATCTTTCATAGCAACTTGCTTTGCGTTTATGTGTATGGAGTTTTTTGAGAGTGGGGGGATGTGTGTTTCTCAATTGTGCTGTGCCCTGCACTCATCCTGCTCTTGCTGTGCGCCTCCTCTGACTCTTCCCTGAGCAAGAGACACCAGTGATGTTTCTATGCAGGTGCCTTCTAAGGCTGTGGCTGGTGTGTTGCTCATGAAACCTTCCTGCTTAGCTGCCCCTACAATGCAGGCAGCTGGCGGAGGTGGGATTTTCTGCCGACTCAAAAAGATCCATGCTCTGCCACTTCTGTGACAACCCAGAATTTGTAATTGTTGTGGGCTTCTGCCATAGGACTGGCATTGGAGACACAAGCCCTTGGCAATGGAGGCCCCGTGCCCACCACTGGAATATTGCTGCATCTTTGTGGTGGTGGTAGGCGCTTTGAGGGCTGGTGAGGCAATCTTCCTCCTCAACCAAATTGTCCAAAAGCACATCGGAAAGCTCTCCTCTTCAGTTTCTCTATTTAGCAAGCTGACTTCTCCTCTGCTTGTAGCAGTGAAAGTAGTGCGTTTGAGTTTTGTGAGAGGTAGAACTCAAATGGCTAATGCAGCACTGCTGACAAACCAGAAAAAAATAGATTGTTATAACAAAATGTAAAAAACAACATCTATGGAAAAACATGCACAAAAATCTCTGCTTTCTGGCGCCATCTGGTGTTGCATGTTTATAGTGCATTCAAATTGTTGTTTATTTACTAATGTAGCTGAATCCTAAAAGGAAATTAAAATATGTACAGTGGTACCTCGGGTTACATACGCTTCAGGTTACAGACGTTTCAGGTTACAGACTCCGCTAACCCAGAAATAGTGCTTCAGGTTAAGAACTTTGCTTCAGGATAAGAACAGAAATCGTGCTGCAGCAGCAGCAGGAGGCCCCATTAGCTAAAGTGGTGCTTCAGGTTAAGAACAGTTTCAGGTTAAGTACGGACTTCCGGAACGAATTAAGTACTTAACCCGAGGTACCACTGTATTGTATTCTGCTTATCTGCTAACAACTGTGACTGCTTGCATACAGCCCGACAACACTGTGCTGACTTATAGTGTGTGAGAAATACCGCACAAATAAAGAAGGCAGTTTGTGACTGATAAATAAAACAAATCGCTTGAGACGGACAAAGGGATGAAGCAGAACTCAGGGTGAGTGCTTGTGCACTGCACACTTCCAACAATATATGCTACAGGACTAAGTGATATTGGCATGTGTGTAACTTCCCTCGCCACAAAAGCAGGACATACATATTATGACAGATAAGTAAAATGAATCAAGTGATACAGGCTCAGAGATGGAGCTATTCTAGGGCAAAGAGGGAGGGGGAATAACACTGACTACAACTAATTAGAACAATCAACCCATCCATAGGCCAAAAAAAAAAAAAAAGCAAAAGAAAGCAGGCAACTCCAAAACAAAATCATGAGGTAGATTTGAAAAAGGCAATAAGGATTGGAGGGGGCGAGGAAAGGGTGAGTAAATAAGAGACTGGCAGTATAAGTTTGGGAATGAGGTAAACTTGTACTGGCGAAACATAAAATCATTTTTACAAGCCTCCGATTCACTCTACGAGAACTCGCTCAATGTTACAACGCTGAAGCAGTAGCGGTTGGCCGGGTGCGATGGCGGTGCTTGCCTGCAATATCGTTTACTGGGGGAATGTGGTAAATTGGCAGCCAAATTGGTGTGATGCAAACACACCGGCAGGAGTGCTGAATTAGTTCCATCTTGCTGTCCTTTCCCCACCCCTTTGACTCATGTAAACAGCGGAGACAGCAGTAAAGGGTGGCCAGGAAAATGCTGTGGCCTTATTAAATGCTACTGGTCCTAGGAGACCGAAATAACAAATGGCAATAATCACCAGAGAGCAAAACTATTACTTTGACATCAGTATCCCAAAGCGGAGCCATGGTATAATAATTTCCTTTGATTACGGGTTAGACCTGTCAAGCGCAAAGCAACTTCCCCTCCACCCTTAGAGGCATAATTTTGCTTTCAGTAGATACTTCTGTGAAACGTTTTCCGTGTTCAGAGCAGTAAGGTACTGCAAGGAGTTCCAGATTTTCCACCTTCAGTTCATGGCACCCCACCTGTATCCTTCTTCACCTCAGACAAATCCCCAATCCCTTCAAAGTGGTGTGTTTTGCTTCAGAATCCAACCAAATACAACCCCTAACAAATACTAGACAATGTATCGATTGTGCAGTAATGTCATTTATTTCTCTTTAAAGAAATGGCAGTAAAATATTAGCATCATTAAATATAAATAATGAAGTAATTATTTTTAAAACTTGCATCCGAAATGGTCACATCATTAACGCACACATTTTAAAAATGGGTATATTTATTTATCAAGAACTACTGATGGTTAATAATAATTGTTTTTAATTGCATCATAAATCATAATCACAACATAAATTGAAATGTATATTCACTGAAGTATGATACTGGGTTAATTTATTATGTTAATTTAATGGCTTATCTATGACTTGAATTAGTCAGCCATTTTAAAAAAACTATTTCTTATCAATAAAACAAGTAGCAGAAAATGTAATTTTATTTTATTTTTATATACAAAATTAAACATTGATCCACTTTTAATTTTTGGTTTTAAATAATCTCTCTTGTCTTTCCACCACAGGAACAATGTGCAGGTCTTCTGTGCTGCTTTCAAGAATAGCTTCCTTGACCCATTTGTGTAAGTCCTGTTTGGAAAAAAACGAGATGAAAAATTAAGGATGTGGATAACTTAAAACTGCTCAGACAAGAACTTTTCAAGCTGAACTTAAAGTTGCTAAAAGTTAAAGGCATACTTTTTTTAAAAAAAGTTACAAAACAATGCTTTTCCTATGTTAAGTTAGTTGTTGTTCAAAGTTCTGTCAGTAAAATGAAATCTGTTCAAAGCCAAGTTTTGTTCACTATGTGTTCCCCATAGTTAAGTACATGTGATAAAGAAAGCTGCAATTGTGTAAGATTAAACATAAAAATACTCACACTGGTGTTGAGGGAAATCTTTTTGCTTCACCAAGACGTTACTGCAGAAAGGAAAGGACGACTGAAATGAATTTTAAGTAGAAAAATCTGCACAAGTTAAAATGCAAGAATATCAGACAGATCTGATAAGCAGAGTTAGGCAGATATAAGCCCTATAGTTTATCAATAGCCTCAAAACCACCAACTGCATAGCATTATACTGCTTACAGTATAATAAACTGCACTGCAGAACAGCTTTGGCTTACATGATAAGGTATGCGGTGGAGCAGAGTTGGGGGAAATCTGTGGTCACCCACATATTGTGGGCCTACAGCTCTCATCATGCCAGACCACTGGGTATGTTTGCTGGAGCTGATGGGAGTCCAACAAATGCATGGGAGTTTAATGACACAGCCCCAGTCCTGGCAATTGCCGAAGGCCCTATAGCTTTCTAGATGCTCCGCAGCCTCCCTCTAGAATCTGTTGTTGCCGCCAATGCTACTTTGCTATAGATGGGGCTCTCTCAAGGACAGGATACTGAGTCTTAGCTTCTCCTGCTAGTCATCCACAGCCAGGTGGCCAGGTGTGTGCTCACTGATCTCTTCAATCAGGAGAGAGAGTGACACACATGCATGTGCACCAGAACATTTGTGCATCGTATCCTTTCCACTCAAAATTTATAAATGTCCTGGGCTGGGCTGGAGAAGTTCAGGAGGCCTCCAAGTAATTCTTCTTCTTCTGAGAACACACACCAGATACCTTCAAAAACGAGAACCAGGTTTTTGACTCTTACATTCTCTACAACCTAGTGATGTGGCAAAGATATCTGCAGCCAGAACCTCCATGATCTCGACTCCTTCATGTTATCAGGAGCATTCCACTTCTGCTGGATTACCCCATCCCTTACTTTAGAGCAGGCTTCCTCAAACTCGGCCCTCCAAATGTTTTGAGGCTACAAGTCCCATCATCCCTGACCACTGGTACTGCTAGCTAGGGATCATGGGAGTTGTAGGCCAAAAACATCTGGAGGGCCAAGTTTGAGGAAGCCTGCTTTAGAGGCTACCATGAGAGTGGGGTGGGCCCCCATTGTGGACATATGTGCCCATGTGGGGGTGGCAGACTTGGAAGGGGGCACATCATTCCATGAAAAGGCAGGGATCTGGAATGGGTGATGCTGCATCATCATCACTGGCCAAGACATGAATAGTTTGATAGCAGACTATTGTGATTCAGAGTGGCTTGGACTCTGCTGGAAGGTCTGCTCTCCGATTCAGTCCATCACCCCAATCTGATTTGGAAACAGCTGCTCCTTTGTTCTAATAGTGTTTAGGATGCACGTGGTCTTAGGATGGACACAAGCTCAGAAAGGCTGCAAAAACACTGCCTCAATTCCACCCACTCCAGGCTCCTCTAACCACTAAAGGTCACCCCGTCCCCTAAACTCAACCTTCTCTTAGTCCAACCAACTACTGTACTCTCAATTGCCCACTCACCCCATATCCCTGCCCTCCCAGATCCATTCATTCCAACCCACCTCTGGATGCATCCTGCAGGGCTGCTGCCTCTGCCCACACTGCTGCTGCCACGCTGCCAATCTTGCCACTCTTGCTGCTATCAGATGAGCCCTCTGTCATGGCTGCAGGCACCGTGGCTTCTGCGACATGTAATGTCATGCTGTGAGGTATAATGTTATTCTTTGCATTGTTGCCGGAAAGCATCCTGGAAGTGACAGAGAACCCGTCTGTTTTCAGCCCCCACCCTGAGCAAAACAGGGAGGGCTTTTTTTTTTGTAAATGGGTACACATTTTCATGTAACACAGTAGCCTATTTTCAGCTCCATACTATTGCTGACAATTCTGCCTATAAGTATACAATGGCTTCCAAACACTTAAACAAGTGACATTTGCACATTTCCTACACATAATGGTGTAACGGGGCATCTATGTCTCTCCTTCTCCCGCCTTCTCCCATAGATGAAATGTCATGTATGAAATAATTCGGTGGCACATACAAAGTATGTGCATTTGGTTCAGTTAAAGTTGATCTGTCTTGGTAGTAATCCATAACCGTTATCGGTTGCCATACATCCAGAAGTTCCCAGACATATCTGGAATACTGCAGTCAGAAGCAGTGTCCGGGTGGAAATTGCTAAAATGTCCAGGAAAACCCATGTCAGCAGTGTCAGTTTTTGGCTCAACAACTTTTCTGTCCTGCTTTTCACTGTTTGAACCTTACCATAACAAAGCTAAAGGTTGTGTAATGCTTTCACACTCATCAGCCACAATATATACAGAATTGCACATTCATAAAAGAAACTGCAAAACAATTTTCTCAAAACTCTAGATCAGGATTGAATTGTTTACCTCAGAGGAAACACTTGAGGTCCATGGAAGTCCATGGAAGTCTATGGTGGGCTATAATTGTTCGCTGACAAAAAGTACAAGGTACCCAGAAGAATAATTCATCTGTGCAATGGTTTTGGTTTGTACAGAGAAGATGGCAAAACACAGTCTTTGTTTATGGTGCAGCCCCATGGATATCACTGGGACTGTGTTAGCATAACAATCATAGTACGATTGAATTTGAAGGGACTCCCAAATTTCATCTAGTCCAATGCCCTGCAATACTGGAATCTCAGATAATCCTTGAATCATACTGGGAAAGAGTTACCATTTTAGCTATGTTACATTGGCTCTGATCTAGAAGAATGGACAAGGTGGAGTTGCTTTGCAACCCTTGGCTTAGCATGCAAGCAATTCTGAACTGAATACTTTGAAATGTGTGTGAACTCATTGTGTGGCTTGATAATTAAAATAGGAAGATATATATTGGGGAGGGGGAATATAATCATTTGCAGCTGATGAAGACCACAAGAAAGCTAGGATATAGGAAGATTTAAGAAAAAAACACAGAACGCCCTCCCTATGTAAATGGTTGCTTACATTTAAGCAGACTCTGCTTAGCCCCTTAGTGATGATTAAAAGAAGATGTTGAGTTCTAACTGGTAGCAAAGCAATGTAATATGGGACCAGTTTGCTTTCTAACAGTCCCATGAATGAGTTTTCCTGTTTTGTTTTTCAGTTCTGCAATAATCCTTGATTATTGGCGTTTCAATGAGCTGCAGTTTGCATAGGAATCACTCACAAAGAGGAGTTCTCGTGGATATTTTACACCATGTCAAGCGAATAGGCAACGAGAGATTGCTGTAAAGGTGTGGTGGGATATACAAGGTCGCTCATGTTCTTGGGCTTGTACACCATGCAGCAGACTCTCATCCCCTGTGTTCGCTCTTCTGTTTGGTGGAAGTGGCTCAGAAAGAAATCAGACAGCTCTGCCCAAATTAGTGTTATACATACCCTGCACTGTAAACCGGTTTATATGTTGTAGCTCTGTTCAGGTTTATCCAAATGCACCAAAATATCCACATACTAGATGGGAAAGTACCATGGCGGCAGTTTTAATTGGAGTTTTAGCCAAGTGGAGGTCACATTCATGAAAGCCCTCAAAGACATGAAGCATTCTAATCTCCCCATAAATCCCCTCTTGTTTAGAAGCAGTAATCACCTTTCTTCCTATGAATCAATACAAACACAAGCCTAAGTGGAAACTATCTGGGCTGACAGAGATAAAATTTCTCTTGGATTTCACTTACTACCTCTTGCTAAAAAGGCATGGGGAACGTATTGCATTTTCTATGTAACAAGCCTCATTCATCAAAGGCTCATTTGTGCCTTGCCTTCAAATTGTTGTCGCCGTGCAAGGTAGCAGGGAAGTGGGGGCGGCAATATATAGCAAGCATCATTTACAAGACAGCCAGGAGGGCTTGTGTTTCAGTCAGAGAGAACTTCCCCTTCGCCCAAGATTAAGTTGCAGCAATCAGAATTTTCAATTAAATCTCCATTTTTTTTGACAAGTGTGAACAAAAGGTGAGATGAGTCCCTGGAAGAGGTTAATCGTACCTTAGATCTTACACGTAGTTTCTCTGAGTACAAACAGCTACATTTCCTGGATTATATCCATCTGCACAAAAAGCATGGAACCCAACAGAACCATTCATACCTCAGCAAAGATCTGGCCTTAATAGTTGGGGAAACCATTTAAGCAAGCTTATAATTTGGCGTGCTCCAAGGTGAAAAGCGGGGAGATTTTCAGACATTTGCCAACAAATGGGAGGTAAATAGGATTTACCTCACTGATTTATAAACGTCTCATGTTCAGTATAGACATGGAACTCACTCACTCTGATTTATGGCTGTACTTTAGAAAGCAAATTCATTTTTTTTTTTAGTTATGACAGTTTTAGCTGTAAATATGTCATTTTCTAATTAAATAATGACCCCTTTTAAGATTCTTCTATGACGTCCTGTCTCATTTTAGGGAATGTTCTTATACTCCACAGAGACATGTGGTTTGTTGGGTTTTTGGTTTTTTTTAAAGGAAGTCAGAGACATCTTCTTTCACAATCTGCTTGCCTTTTCTTTCCTTTTTTAGGAAAAGGGAAGCAGGAAAAACACAGCTAAGGTTTGCTTAAGTGTACTTGTAAGTGGAACTCTGTCTTCCTCTTGTGTTCTCCTGTGGGACTGTCTAGAACAGTGTGGGAGGATATGGTCCTGGGGGCTGCAGAAGGAAGAGGGAATCAACAAATATCACCTCCCCCATTCCATCCACTGGGACCCTCTGCTGGACCTTGGCTCTTTCCATAAACTGAGGAGCGTGTCTGGCTCAAACCCATATAAATGACAGGAGGACTACAACATGAATTATTCATTTCACTGACAGTCACTCAAAAGCTGTACTTAAGACATTTCTGTCCTCTGTTTTGAAATGTCCACAATGAAATTCTGCAACCTAAATTGTGGAACAAGGGACGCGGGTGGCGCTGTGGGTTAAACCACAGAGCCTAGGGCTTGCTGATCAGAAGGTCACGGTTCGAATCCCTGCGATGGGGTGAGATCCCGTTCCTCGGTCTCTGCTCCTGCCCACCTAGCAGTTTGAAAGCACGTCAAAGTGCAAGTAGATAAATAGGTACCACTCTGGCAGGAAGGTAAACGGCAATTCTGTGCACTGCTCTGGTTCGCCAGAAGCAGCTTAGTCATGCTAGCCACATGACCCGGAAGCTGTATGCCGGCTCCCTTGGCCAATAAAGCGAGATGAGCGCCGCAACCCCAGAGTCGGTCACGACTGGACCTAATGGTCAGGGGTCCCTTTACCTTTACCTTTAAATTGTGGAACACTTTTCACAGGAGATGCAGTTGGCCTCCTCTCTTACGGTGTTTTTACTATATGGCAAAAGCTTTCCTGTTTATGTAGATGTTTGTGTTACCATATAGATACCAGATGCTTATACCAGAAGATTAGATTAATATAATATATAAATGTAAACAAATTTAATTTTATATTATATATATATATTATAAATTAGCGTAGTGTTTCGGTTTCCTGAGCACAGATTTGAACAGTAACAGAGATTTAACACCCCATAATTGGTTATTCATAAATTTCTCACGAGTTTAGGATTACTCAGTCAAATAAAACTCCTAATTGTAATCCATTGCTTCCCATTCTTCTCCTTACATATCTGTCAGGGAACTGCCATCGAAGCTAGAGGCGGAGGCAAGGCTCCAAAGCGATGCTGGAGAAGGGCCCAGCAGGGAGAGAGGCAGCTCATTGGCTGGGGAAGGAAATCAGCGTAACACCAGGGATAAAGGGGGGCAGATGGGGGAATTGGCGAGGGGGCTCCAGGACTCCTCGCCGGAGACCAGCGGGGAGAGCACGGGTCCTCCGCTGCCCACACCCACCCTGCGCAGAAGACTTCCGCGCAGGGAGAGTAGGCGGAGACTTGGCGTCAAAGAACTTCTTTGCTGGAAGAGGTTCAAGAAACGCCCACTGACGGATTCTGCTAGGGACTGAACAGCCACGAAGTGAAGGCTGTCCAGACAGAAAAGGTTTAACCAGGCAACCTAGCCAGGAGTGGCGGCAACTTACGCACGAGAAACCCCTATAGCCATTACAATATCTTTCATGACTTTTACGTTATTCTTTTGCTCTCAGTGGTTAACTCACCATCCATTCACTTATCTTCTGATTCTGCTGCTACATTAAATAATGGTTTAAGAAATGATAACATGTTTGAAGAAAAGCTCAGCTATTTATTCCAAATGGAAATGACCCACAGGGCCCCAACAGATGACTCAGCTTCTCCACGGTGGGCTCCTGATGTTCTTCTTCCCCTGTTTTGTCTGGCTAACTGAGAAGATTTTTGTTCCTTCCACACGCCAGCCTTTTTTAAAAGCAGAGGTGGGAAGGGGTATGTTAATTTTGTTCTCATTTAATTTTGTTATTTGCATAACAGGCCTCTAGAACACATGACTCAGAGCAAGGCTTTCGGCGTGGCTTCCCCTGTTTTGTGAAGCAACATTTCTACTAAGATATGGCAAGCACCCACTATTTGAACTTTCCATTTTCACCAGCTGGCTGGATTGTTTTGTGTGTGTGCATGCCTTGGGTATGCCTTGGTATTGTTTCAAACCTATCTTCAGCTATTTTTTTTCAGTCTTGCTTTTAAACCTATATTAAGTTGTTCTCATTGTACGAACGACAATTACCTTGAAATTTCTATGGAAGGTGATTCATAACAGAACAATACGATGGCGTAAACCATGCGCTATTACCATTTTCCTACAAATTTAATAATTAAGTTAATTGTTAGTGACGTATTAATACTAAGAAATCTAACTTGACCCATTCATATGTGTGTGTGAGAGAGAAACCTGTATCTTGGCAGCTTTTGTATCGAAGAAAAATAGTGGGGCTGCAAGAGATTGTGGGAGCTGTAGGCCTTTGGGAGGAAAAGGGAAATAGGCGAAACCGCACAAAGGAAAGAGTCTAATACAGTGGTACCTCGGGTTACAGATGCTTCAGGTTACAGACGCTTTAGGTTACAGACTCCGCTAACCTGGAAGTAGTACCTCGGGTTAAGAACTTTACCTCAGGATGAGAACAGAAATCGCACAGCGGCAGCGGGAGGCCCCATTAGCTAAAGTGGTACCTCAGGTTAAGAACAGTTTCAGGTTAAGAACGGACCTCCAGAACGAATTAGGTTCTTAACCCAAGCTACCAATGAAATGATGTTGGGTAGGGTTGCCATACCTTAAAGAACAACCCTACCCAACAGCCCGGGCCTTGGAAAGAGGTGAGTGGGTGGCAGCCAATGCCACGCCCATGCACCCCGTTCCCCAGCTCGGACTGGCAGCAGCCATGGAGTGCAAAGCAGCCTGAGCCCAAGCAGCCCAAACCAACTGAACCCAACTCCCCCCTTCCCCACACCCCGGACATTTCCTTTAAAATGTAAAAATCTGTCCGGATGGGCATTTTGGCCCCTCAAAAGTGGTTTTCCCAGATGTATGGCAACCCTAATATTGGGTATTCTTAACAGGAATGGGATAGCCAGGTGAGGCACAAAGAGGAAGCCAAAGAAGGAGCAAGGTCAAAGATGTTCAGAGGATAGGATGAAATTCACATATTCATATGCTCACCAGCCAGATCTTGGAGTAAAAGGTAAAAGGTAAAGGTACCCCTGCCCATATGGGCCAGTCTTGACAGACTCTAGGGTTGTGCGCCCATCTCACTCTAGAGGCCGGGAGCCAGTGCTGTCCGCAGACACTTCCGGGTCACGTGGCCAGCATGACGAAGCTGCTCTGGCAAGCCAGAGCTGCACACAGAAACGCCGTTTACCTTCCCACTAGTAAGCGGTCCCTATTTATCTACTTGCACCCGGGGGTGCTTTCGAACTGCTAGGTTGGCAGGCGCTGGGACGGAGCAACGGGAGCGCACCCCGCCGCAGGGATTTGAACCGCCGACCATTTGATCGGCAAGTCCTAGGCAGTGAGGTTTTACCCACAGCGCCACCTGTGTCTTAACACTGGTTAAATAGGTTAAACTAGCATTGTTTGTTTTTTCTTAAAAGGGTGTTACGATTCTACAAATTTGTAAAATCTGCAAGTCCATCGAAAAGCTGTGCCGCGCATTGCACAAAAATAAACTCCATTTGCCAACACAGGAACACTTAGCGTAAAGGGTAATATTTGCGTATGCAGTTAATGCTGTTGTAAATCAAATAAGATCTCAAGGTTACCCACCTGGATACTTGTATTATAGTGTGTGTGTGTGTATGTGTGTGTGTGTGTGTGTGTGAGAGAGAGAGAGAGAGAGAGAGACAGAGATGTGGTCAACACTAGACTCAAGGTATGTTCAATGGATGACAAAAAAGGCTTCTATTTTAGTTCTGATAATTAACAATAAATTATAGTGCAGCAAGCAGTTAGCATCCTGAAGCGAATTATTGACAGCAGCTTCTTTGTGTCCTCCTACCCCTTTCTCTCTCTAGACAATCCATATTTCTATCTGATAGGAAACAGAATTTAACGTTCTGTGCAGCAAAAGCTGGAACAACCTCAAAATCCATAAACACTGTGTCACACAGGCGTTCTATACTTTTTGCAGAGGATAAAGTGTCAACCTAATTCCTTAGAGTTCCGGCAGCACTAATTAAGCAGAGTCTCAGAGTGAATCATAGCAGTGGAGACCCTGGTGGTATGTATTCATTTTATTGTTATTTTTTTATTATTCCCTTAAAAGCACACATGCAGTGATCACAAGGATGTCAGGAGTTTTAACATCAAATTTCATGTTTTTACAAAACTAAAGCTGTAATGGAATTGCTCGCCCAAATCCACAAAATTCTCCTTTGAGAATATCCACTCACCTGGGACTCTGGGTGGGTGGCCCTTGCTGAATGGCAAAGCTGCAGTGGGTTCAGGGAGGCTGGCATCTTCTGGTGTGGCCGGGGTGTGTGTGTGTGATGGTCACTTGGTGCTGTGTCCACCTCTAGCCGTGTCAGGTTCCCCGGCTAGGGAGGGCAGCGCCTGCTAAGCCAATAAGAGGCAAGGACTTGGGGGCTGCGACCAGCCCTCCTGAACACTTGTCACTTGGATTTCTCTGCCAAGAAATCACTACTTGTCTGTCATGTGTCATTGTACATCACAAAGGATTCTGGAGCACATTCAAGGAGTCCGCTCACTCCATCTTCCCTTATGTCTGGCTGGATGATGAGGAATGGTTCCAGCAGGAGAACCTCCTAAGGAAGCCTCAGAAGAGGAAGGCTCCAAGCCAGGTGTTGAGACAGAGGATGAGGAGGGGGGACAGACGCAGAATAGTTGGATGCTGAACAAGCAATGGGCTTGAGTGAGAGAGAAGAAGAGGCAGAAAACACTGCAGATGTAGGACAGGCAGCTGAGGAGGAAGAGGAAGGGGCTGAGGCTGCAACAGATTCACAGGAGCCTGCCAGTCCTATTGTATTCAGCTCCCATCCCTCCTGGTCTCCAAGGACTCAGACTTTTGCATGTAGCAGAACAACAAGCCCAGAGCTCACAGGAGGCCCCTCCCCAGTGGAGTTTAAGACTGAAGGGAAAACAGCCAGAAGGGGAGGAGCTGTGAGACCCAAGATCATCAGTTCTGGCAACTGCTTTACTGGGGCCAGTCTCACCACAGTTTTCTCTATTTGTATTCTGTTTCCTTGAATAAAGAATCAGTTTTACTGCTCATTCCTGAGCCTCTGTGCTGACCAGCAGCTGAACCAGCCCTGACACCTTATGGCTGCACATGGCAGAAGATCATCATCATCATCAGCAGCAGCAGCAGGCAAGCTGTCTTTGTGGGAAACCTGTCCACAAGGAACCACTGAAAAACATTTGACAGTCGGATGACAGTGAGATCCTACATTTGACGACTGCCAAAAGAAGTGCCAGCAAGTCTAAGGCATTCAAATGTTGGATTTTGAGGTAAAATCTATGAAGGCAGCATCATTTTTCTCAACAGAAGAGGAAGAGGAAAATCATCATGTATACATCTATGAATGTATACAGAATATATTCTCTTAGGCACTCATAATGTTCCAGTGATTAATTGCACCTCCTGTAAAGATATCCTTAAGGTATCGTTAGAATAAGTGTCACTTGTGACAAAGCCACATCCAGCACTGTGGATTTCGAGCGACCTTGAATGAAATATTTGAGGGCCTTGCGATTCCAGCAGTGCCATGTTCCCTCCTGCTGTGTGATCATGCTTCGACTCAACTGGATTTAGAAATGCAGGCAGATATATAATTACATTCATAAAAGTATTTAGTAGCTAAAAGTGTCTGTGTGAATCAAGGCATTTAGAAAGAAAATGTTCCCTGCTATTCACCTACAGTTAGAAGAGTCTGATGCCCCCAAAGCGCTGACCTCATAACAGCTGGTTTTATGGGGTCAGCGAGATGACTGATTGAAATTGATCTGCATAATTCCATGGGGCATAACCTTGCGCAGTTTCCAGGAGGCTATCTAGCTACTGTTCACTTTATCAACCCCAAGAGCAAAAGTTCCCAGCTCTTTCTCAATAACCTTTTAACTGCAAGCCAAGAATGGTCGAGGATGTTTGTTTTACAAACAGCCTTTCAAGTCGTATCCCACTAATGCAGCTGAAATCAGCTGCAACACTCCTGCTATCAGTCCTAGGATCAAAATTGAAGAGGCCAGAAGCTGAGCTTTTTCATTTGGGGCTTTTCCTTCAGGACTCATTCTTCTTGATAGTTTGTCAGGACCTCTTTGACGGTTTTCAAGATGCACTACAAGACTCATTTATTTCCTATAGTACCAAAGAGTGCTCCTTAGATTTCTTGTTGCTTTCGCTTTTTAAGATGGCTAAAATCCCATGTAAGTTTATTAGGAATTAAGAACCATTCCAATTAACAGATAGCTCTTTCCAGTTACGCCAGTTGCTCCTCCGGTTTTCAATAACAACACATTGAGGCTGTATCACATGTATTAAATTCTTGCCCCCTAAATGATGATCTCTGCCAGACCTTTGCTCCCCAAAATTAGTTTTTTCTGGATCCTCTACAATCAACCTCCCCCCCCTCTCTATGATTTAGTTCATTGTGATTTTATTAAGGAATGTTGAGGTTACCTGAAAACTGCCTTGTGGGGTTTGTCTTTATCTTGAAAGGTGGGATTAAAAAAACAAAGGAATCGTGCAGTCCAGCGAGGTCTGTGATATTTCTGAACAGGTAGTTTTCCCCTGCTTAGAAACTTAGGTCAACTAAAAAAGCCAGGGTGGGGGGACATATTAAGGCAGCTGGTTCAAATCCAGGAAACCTTGTCTTTTCAACCCAAAGAAGATAGTTTCAGCTCTCTAGGACTCAGTAACATTAGAAAGTCCCTTTGGAACGTAATGTTTTTCCACTTATTCCCATGGTGCCACAGTGAAAATGATTTAGAAATAATAGTTCCTATCACGAAAACCTTCCAATACTGATAGGCAGATATTTGCCTAATGTGGTCTGTGACGATCACACAGGGTCCCCGGACGTTTGACGGTCTATTGATTCCTGTGCCACCACTTTGATTGCTTCCCCACTGCCACCAACCCGTTTCTCTCGGGTACACACGGAGTCCAGACAGTTGTTAACATTAAAACAAATAAACAAGGTTATTTTATAAGCATTAAAAAGTTTATGGTTTCAGATAATTTTTCTTGTCAGTTTCTTAATCTTAGTTTCTTTACCGGCCTAATAACTTCTAACTGATTATCCCCACTGTCTATCTGACTCCTCTTAACAGATTCTCTCGCTCTCTCACATCCCAACCCACAGACTTATCCTCCCTCTCTCTTCTCTAACACCTGACTGACATCCCAACAACACTAAATCTAACTCTAACTCCTCCCCTTGGGTTCCCACTGGCCAATCACTTCACACTCAGATTGATATCACCCACCCAGGAGGGCAAACACCACATGATCAAATAGAAACCAGTGCCACTGTGAGAAATGGATAAGTGTAAGGCAGTGGCAGGCAATCAGATGTTTCGAACGTCAAAAATGTAACAACAGCAGTTGATGAAGATATCCAGGACACATTTGGCTCCTTGAGCACCAGTATATCCCATAGCTGGTTTGAGATTCCAGCTGGATCTCACGTCCTCCATCACTTGCTCCTGAAAGCAACATGTGTATCTTGATTGGCCTGCACTTATGACACCTGGGAGGTTATGTGACCTTCTCAGGCATGAATCTGTAGCATTTTTGCATGGGTAGAGATCAGCGGTGATGGCAAAACACTCCCCTGCCTCTGGGGACTTGTTTATGCACAATCTGGTTTCTGTGTACAGAAACATGAGACGAGACAGCATGCATTCTGCTTGAACTATCTGTGTGGCTCCCTACGAATGCAGCATGTTGCTATTTCTGGGTAGATTATATATTAAAATATTAGTGCAGTCACATGGGTTACAACTTCAGAATCGGCAAGCGTTATCCTGTTTCACCAAGCAACAATTTTACAGTTCTACGAAACCACTTCTATGATTTGCCATATTAGCAAAAAATGAAAAAAAAATACAATTAAATCTGATGCATTATTAAATTTCCTAAATATTCAAAGGAGCCCATTTGCTACAATTTTTTTAAAAAATTTGTTTCTGACCTTTCTGCCTTTTACACAAAAGACACTCTCTATATCAAATTATTTCTAACACGCTGCACTATATTTAATTTGGTTTGCTTCAGATTAATAAGTAAATGGTCATTTGAAGTGTGAAAAAAATATGCAAAGCAACTGCTGTCCACTGCATTTCAAATGCAGAAATATTAAATGGTTACTCCATCATTTAGAAGCTAATAACTTGTTTTGGAAATTGAAAGTTTCATTTAACACTGTAGTGCATAATAGTTACACTTCTTTTGACATTTGATAAATATTCCATTTGAATATTTTACTCATTCTAGCATTCTCCCAGAAACCAAGAGCTGATTTGTGCAACGTTACAGATAATTCAAGTACCGTAGTTACAAGTTACAGTGCCTGCAAGCCAATCCTGATTTTCAGCCTTCTAAATCTGGTGATGTTTGGAATGATGGTCCCACTCCACCCCCCTACCCCGAGTCATTTTACTTAGCTTAATAAGACAGAAAGATGAAGTATTTGAGCAAGAAATTACCTGATACGTTCAGGAAACGGGAAAAAAAATGTGTATAATGAGAGTTAGGCATTTTCCCAAAGTCAGAGCCACTTTGTTTAAGCAGAAGACAGCTAATCAAGGGATACAATTTTATACAAGGCATAAAACTGAAGCATCAAGACAGAGAAATAAATGGGATTCAAATAAATGAGATTTTGGCTTGGTGTTGCCTTATATAGACTAACAGTGCGTCTCCTATCCCACAGTCCAACCCAAATATTCAAGGGCTATACTTGGGACTGAGTGATATTTGCAGGTAGCAACCTTAGGGATATGGGTCTGTGCATCTTACCACTGCCTCACACATAGTGGCAATCCTTTTCTTCTTTTCTGAAGTTTATTTTCAGTGTTTCTGCCATTGGTGACAAGCAGCAGAGGTCCTGCGAGTGACTGACAGGTTGTTGGTTTTTTGCACAGAATACCTCAAGGACTGCCTGTCTCCATGTGAACCTACCCAGATCCTGAATTCATCATCTGAGGCCCTTCTTTGAGTGCCTCCTCCATGAGAGGTCCAGAAGCTGGCAACATGAGAACGGGCCTTTTCTGCAGTGACTCCCTGTTTGTGGAATGCTTTCCTCAGGAAGGTTCATCTGATGTCTTCATTAATATAATAATAATTTTATTATTTATACATCTCCCATTTGGCTGGGTTTCCCCAGCCACTCTGGGCGGCTTACAACATAATAAAAACACCAAGCATTAAAAACTTCTGGATACAGGGTTGCCTTCAGATGGCTTCTAAAAATCAGATAGTTGTTTATTTCCTTGACATCGGATGGGAGGGCATTCCACAGGGCAGGCGCCACTACCAAGAAGGCCCTCTGCCTGGTTCCTTGTAACCTCACTTCTCGCAGTGAGGGAACCACCAGAAAGCCCTCGGAACTGGACCTAGGTGTCTGGGCTGAATGGTGGGGGTGGAGATGCTCCTTCAGGTATACTGGGCCGAGGCCATTTAGGGTTTTCAAGGTCAGCACCAACACTTTGATTTGTGCTCAGAGACATACACCTTTAGGTCCCAGAAGAAAATGTTCCCCTTTAACCAGGTTTTAGGTAGACTGACATCCAATGCCCTCTTAAATGTGTTGTGGAAGAGCAGGTGTACACACACACACACACACACAGAGAGAGAGAGAGAGAGAGAGAGGGAGAGAGGGAGGGAGAGAGAGAGACCATATGGCACAGGGCAACTTTCTCTTCCTTCCACTCCATGGTATCATTCTCCCCTCCCTTTCAGTGTGGCACCTTATACTATCAGGAATGGGATGAAGACCAGACATACAGTCTGTACTAGAGCAATAAGGCCCACCTAAGTGTCAAGCAGTCAGATCAGCAAGCCCAGGTCTGAGGTGAGGTAACAAAAAATGCCTGACTGTCCACCATGTACACAAATGGATTTATTTTAAATGTGCCTTACAAAACAAATTGCGATCACGTAATTTATCCACAATAGTTACAATAAACCCACACATCAGACAAAAACCAAAGCTGCAGCAGCATAGCAGAGACAACTAAAGACATTTACAGAGTATTACAAGTTAAAGACAAGAACAGGACTTTGCCCGGCTTCTAGAAGCTGGTAAAGAACAACTCAGGCAACAGGTGGATGCCAAATGAGTGGCATAATAATGATAGCTGATGATTTATGACAAATAATGGGAAAATTATGCAGATGGTGCATCTTAGGCAGAATCCTAAGACTTCCTGTGTGCTGCTTAGAGCAGGGATGGTGCTTTTAAAACTCTCCTCTCTCTCCCTGCCCTCTCTCAATCCAAGCCATTTTGGGAATCCGAGGACAATAAAGCAATTGGGGAAGGCTTCAGTCAACTGTGTTTTGGGGCTAAAGGATGGAAAGCTGCAAACCTACACATGCATGTAGGAATCAAAGTTTTGAAATTTATGGTTGCCTTTTTTTCTTTTTCTTTTTTACAAGAAATATATGTTGGAGCAGCATGTGCTGAACTCTCACTATAGCTCTCACTGGTTATACCATCGAGCTCAGGAAGCAGAGCAGGGTTCATAGACAGCTGAGGCTCCTAATTATGAGATGATGCAAAATGTAAGCCAATGTTGGAGCTAAATAAAAGGTGTTATTCAGTCGAGTGCTTTCCCATAGAATGAGTCATGGCTGCAGAGCGTACATTGCCTTCCGTTCACACAAGAGATTTCACATTTCCCAACTTTTCATATGCAAAATGGAAGAACATAGATAATCTTACCTGTTGTTGACCTGATTGTTGAGGTGATATTGGAAGATGCCATTGCAGGGATACATTCGTCGTCTTGTGAGTAGCCCGCCTGAATGGCACGCAAGTAACTGTGGCTTCTTGTTCGGAAACAACCCGGCAGATCGAGGGCATCCATGGCCTGAGCTTCAACTTCACTAAACACTGATTCACAAACAGATTCAAATTGCCCATTGACCTCTGCTTCACTCATCTAGATAAACAACAACATTGCATTGGGTGTGTTTTTTTGGTTGGCTTGCTCTGTCAGGAATGGACTCTGCTGTAGCACTTCAAAAGCAGGCATGACCTGAACATTAATAGAGTCCCCCCCCTCACCCCCCACATCACCTCTTGACACTTTTATCATGCAGCAAAATGCTTCAACATCACTGAACTAAGCATGTTTGCTATCTGTGTGCTAAGTAGACTGTCCAGTTCTGGTGTTATTTTTGGATGACAGCTTAGGACAGCTTTTTAGTTTCAACTCGTTTAGCAATGAAATTTAATAAATAATAAAATAACTGTGTAGGGGCGATATTGTTTTTCTTTGCTGCTATGTTATGGAGTTTCTTTGTGTTTTTATATTGCAAACCACCCTGTAATCTTTGAATGAATGGTGGTATAGAAAATAATAATAATAACAATAATAATAATAAGGAACAGACACATAGTTATTGAACAAACCAGGATCTGAAACTAGTTTGATCAAGGTTTCTTACAGCTAAAAGCAGCTGAACAAACCAGGTTTTTTTCCTATATTTGAGTGTAAAAGGAAACTGTTTTGTTCCAAACATCTATCACAAATTGCTCCTAATACTACTACTACTACTACTACTACTAATATAGTGTTCATTTTATAATTGGAGACAGACTGAAAATACTAGTGAAACTAATGATGCTAGTAAACAATATGATCCTGGCTTGATGGGAAGTTCTTGTGGCTAGGATTGTAAGATAAGGAAGTTTACTGAGTTAAATGGGACTGATGTGGGATAGCTGGAGGCAGAAGGAGAAAAATGGAGCAAAGGAGTTGGGGTTGCGGGTGGAGTAGGGTAGGGTGCACTGGAGTCAAGAGACACAGCAAGAGAGAATGGCATGCCAGAGAGAGAGAGAGAGAGAGAGGAGGTTGGATCCACAAGTTGGATCCAATAAAATAGATGCTCTTGAAACCGCGCAATGTTTCCTTGGGTTCCCTGCCCTGCCAATCATAATCACATCACAGAGTACATCCATCACCACTGATTAAATCAAGGATCCAGTGTGCTTTGAAGTGCACTTGATCCATGGTGAACTTAATCCTTATGGATCCTCATAATTCCCTCACAAGGGATCCCTTCCCAAACCACCGCCGAATCTGTGCACCCAGATGCATTTTGTGATTTTGGCATCCTGTGTAAAAACCACAATTACCCATGATTTGGATCAAAGTTTTTGTGGTGCTACCAAGCACTGAATCTATGAAATTTCCTGAAACCACTGCAAGTTTCAATTTGCTGATTCCCGCCCTCCCCCGCCCCCCCGGAAAATCAAGCAAATTCAAGGGAATCCATTTTAATTTCACTGGAACTGACACCTTAGAAAAGCTAAATGTGTTTGTTTCTTGTGCTTTCCCTCTTTCTGTCTGTGGGTGGGTCCACAGCAGGGTGGACAGAAGGCATGCTGTCCTGGCCTTCTATCAAAATTCCAAAGTGCCAATTTGCCAAAAGAGATTGGCAGTTGACAGAAACTGCATTTGCTCTCCAAAGTGTCTGCCCATAACACTTGTGGCTGTATTGCCTCCAACCCCCCACAAAGCTACCCTGTGAAGTGGCTAAAGAGGGGCAAAAGTCCAGTTGACGAAGTATGTATTTTTAGATTAAACAAATAATTTCTGGCAAATAGCCTCTGATTGCACCGAAAGCCTGATAGTACCATTTCCTATAAATACACTTCCAGAATTAAGTTGTTCTGAAAACAATTAGTTCTGGCCCTTGTAATAATTATTTCATTTCTAATCAAATTACGTTAACTAATGTTCTCTGGAAAGACAAACATTCTCATTCTGAATAGCCTTGTGCAAACAATATTAGGAAAGAAAGATGGGATAATGCAGTTCATACTTATGATTGTCTTATTTCCTACTTGTAAATTCAGCTTGCTGGCAAGGAGCATAGCCCCGTTTTTATGTATACGAATCTCCCTCTGCAGCATAAATGGCTATTTATATGGGCATGAAAAGTTTATGTGGCATGGTTTGCTGAGGTCCACCTGTATCTGATGTCCACCTGAAAAACTTGCATGGCTCTGGGCTCACATTCTCCTTTGTTCTTATGCACTGGCTTAAGTGGGGGAAGAGAATATGCAGCAGGAACCAGGAGCAACGAGGACATAGCATTCTCTTAACACACTTAATTTCCTTGACCAACATGATGCTGTCCAAATAGTCTGGAGCAGATAGGATCTTTAGTCCAAAACATCGGCAGCTCACTTACTTAGGTTGGGGGAAAGCTGTCCTAGAGGAACAGCGCTGCCTGGTGCTATAAGACAAAGTACTGTATGGAAGTGGGACACTTCTGGGCTTTACTGAAGATAAACAGCAGTTCGTGTCTCCTCTTCCTCTCTCTCTGACATGGTTGTGATGAAATGTGTGATGAGATGCTTCTGTTGGTGGCTCATTGCAGAAGAAAATGCTGTTGGTCAAGGAATTTCTCATTTTGGATGTTTAAGGACGGTTAGGTCCAGTCAAAGGCGACTATGGGGATGCGGCATTCATCTCACTTTCAGGAGGAGGGAGCCGGTGTTTGTCCACAGACAGCTTTCCGTGTCATGTAGCCAGCATGACTAAACTGCTTCTGGTGCACAGAGGACTGTGACGGAAGCCAGAGCACACAGAAACGCCGTTTACCTTCCCACCGCAGTGGTACCTATTTATCTACTTGCACTGGCATGCTAGGTTGGCAGGAGCTGGGACCGAGCAACGAGAGCTCACTCTGTCGAGGGGATTCGAATAGCCAACCTTCTGCAAGAGGCTCGGTGGTTTAGACCACAGCACAACCCGCATTTTGTTTGGATGTTTATGCTACCAGGGAGAGGAAGGAATGGGAAAAGTGCACTGGGAAGCAGTTACTTGTCTTTAGTAACTTCAAGTTCTGGCAGAGATGAACTTGTGAACAAGTGCAGCCCTGGAATGTCTATGCCTGTTGTCAGCTAGCCTCAATTTTGTCCTGGTTCTCTTGTTGTATTGGAGCTGTCGGGGCCTGCCACAAGGCAATCAGAACATTTCACAGCTGTTCTTAGCCTTTTTCAAGCCGTGAATCTCTGAGATGACAATCCATGCATGCTAACAGGCCATCTGATTTCCCCTTAGAACTGAATCATAATCAGTAGAAGATTATGCGACATAGGAAGGCTCATTGAATGAAATAGACCAAGAAGTCCTTGCTCCAATTTACATGACTTTCCTGCATTTCTTACCCTAGAATGTGTGTGTGTGTGTGTGGGGGGGTGTTCAGACATTCAAAAACAAGAAGCACACAAATTAACACTCATTAGCTTTATACGCCAAAGGTTTGCCCTATACAACACACACAGCTTCCCCCCTTAAAAAATTCAGTGTAACAAAAACGCAGCTTACTGTTATTCTACTTTCTCCCATCTCACACCCTCAAAAAGGTGGGATGTAAACTGTGCAAGCTAGCTACTCCCAATTAAATTTCATAACTAAGACGCAACACTGGCACTTATTCAATGGGCAGTTTCACAGAGAGTGCCACATCAAACCAGTGTTTGCCACCAAGTGTATACTCATCACAGAGCAGCCAATTTGTGCTCTTTGGTAAGTAACTCCTACATTTGCAAACCATTGTTTACCACTTCCATACTGTGGCCTGGTTTGTACATAATGCTAAACCAAACCACGGTTTAGTATGTGAATACATGAGTATGCATGCCCCCAGAGAGGTGATCATAGCCACTTTGCCTCTCCTTCGGTACTGCTGTCGCACTGTTGTTTCGTTGCGTTGTCCGAACTCAGGCTACTGGTGTGTCTCGCTCCAGACAAACCACCTGTTGTTACTGTTATATGCTTTAAGTTCATATACAGAACATTTCAAATGCACACCTTAGAACCAGGTCTTGCTGAACTACAACTGTCCCTCCCATTGGCCATGGTGGCTGGGCCTGAAATGAACTGGAGTCCAGAACATCTTGAGGACCACATGTTCCTCATCCCTGCCTGAAAAACTGTAGTGTATGAGACAGGTCAAAGAGGCTCGAGACTCTGGTGGTTTCAGCTACAAGATGTGATTCACGTGCACACGAGAAAAGCTCCACACTTAGGCAAATGGTCTCGGCTAAATATTTTTCGTTAGGCCATCTCAAATAGTTAAAGCCCTTCGGAACTGGACATGTTTTCAATTCTCTGGCATGGAACTGCTGACAACAACTGCTGAACAGCTGGTAGCTAGCTTGGGTGATATGACAAACTCCTGTTGCTGATGTTGCTTAGAAAATCAGACTGAAAATAAAATAAAAAATGTTTCCAACCTGGCTGATGCAGCTGGCCTGACTGAGCGTGCTCACTGCTCTCATATAGCTCTGATTCCTTGATCGGAACTTGGGGGAATTGTAGTTTGCTGACGGATCCAAGTTGTGTCCACCGGGCACATCACTTGCCGCTTGCAGGTAGCTCTGACTATTAAGGAAAGATAGAGAGGGAAACAAAGGATGAAAAACTAAGGCTAGAAAGAAGCGAGGGGGTGGAAAGAACACCCCGTGATACAGGAGGCCAATGCCCATTCCCCCAGAAGCTTCCCCCTAGGATTCCATCGAAGTTAGGGGAACACCACAGAAAAATTGGCCTCTGGTTTCTTATTCCTACTACAGGCACAGGCCCTGACCCAGCTGGAAAGGCCTCAGCTGCACACATCTGCTCTCAGCTCTTAACAGACCCAGTCTCCTATATGGAGAAGAGCTTAGACTAGATTTAGGCTCTCCTTCTCCTAAGCATATGGTTGGCGCTGTCAGCACTTAAGAGCTCTAATTGTCTGGTCCAAGTGGGAAGTGCTCAAGATGAGTCCCTGGACTTTGCCATCATTACTGCAGCCTCTAACAGCATGTATGACACTTGGGAGATTTGAAGCACTCGGATCGACCAGACTCCTTTCAAACTCGCTGGCATCCTACTTCGGGGTGTACTTGAGGCTGGTGCCGAGTGCTTCTCAAGCCTTTCCCAATGCTTACAACCAGCCCCATGAACATCTCACTTCACATTATGTTGGTGCTAAACAAATTAAACCGTTAAGTGAACAATGATCGTTACGGCAACCTATATATCCATTTGTTATGCCACGATGGTCCCCCCTCCCCGCTTGCTCTCCATTTCCTATACTATTAACGGTTCTCCCAGCAATGCTATCTGCAAGCCATTACCCTCCTGCTTCATTTTATTGCAATGTGGATCTTTTTCTCTCTCTCCGTTGTATAATACTTTGCATTTGGATCTGTCCAATATTTCTTCTTCTTTTTTTCAGTAAGGCTCTCTAGTATGCTGAGCTCATTTTTTTAATTTGTAGCCTATCATATAAATCATTCACAATGCTTCCCTCGAGATGTGAGCTGCCCACTTCTTCTTCCAAGTCATTAATGAAGATGTTAAACAGCATCAGACCCGGGGCTGATCCTTGTGCAACCCCAGAGGACATCTCATTGCAAACTAATCTAAACTGCATGCATATATTAAATGAGATATATCTTAGGTGAACTTTTAAAAGTTTGGCATTGACTTGTCATTGGTGGCAATCCAGCCACTCAGTTTAATTAATAAACCTCTTTATTGTCCTGCTGCATAGCATGTGGTGAATGATTTACTTACACTTTAAAACTGCGAATTGTTCCTTACTAAACTAAAATATTGCCTAAGGACCTTCCTCATTCAGATTTACCATAATACAGATAGGAATGCTGAAGTCCTAGACATACTTAGAAATAACAACCACTGAACTGAGCACACCTTATTTCCAAGTATAAATGCTTAGGATTAAGATGGCACATAATCACATTGATGGTGAAAGGCCAATCAAAGAAAAGACATTCCATTTGGGGGAAACATTTAGCCAATGAGAAACCATAACCCACATTTAAATTCCACAATGGTCAAAGGGAGGACTTTTCTTCCATTGACTAAAATTGCCAAACTTGTATAGGATTGTCCCTGTACAATTGATAAAATACAGTGGGTCTGGAATTTCTGCCACATTACTGAATATTGTGTTTTCAGCTACTGTAAGGGGGGCGGGAAAAGGCCTTTAGTTTTGCTCGAGCAATGCAAAAGTGTCTTTCAAAATGCACCACAAAAACTGTTGCATTTCAGAAATGGTTAGTAAATAGTGATGAGCGTATGGAAAGTGGAAACCAGGTTAACAAGACTCACTAAATAACTAGCGTGACTAAAAACTGTTATCTGCTTTAGCCTCAACTCAAATTCTTAAAGTGAGAAAATGACACCAAGGGCCTTTTATTTTCTCCTAACATTCCCCTGATTCCATTTGCGACTTCAGCAAATGCTGCCTTGTAAGCGTATGAACAGTATCTCCAACGTTCAGCCCAAATGGAGTCTGTCCTTAAGGCCACTTTTAGAACATGCCATGTCTTTGCAGCTTTATCCAGTTGATGCAGAAGCAGGAACAAATAGCATTATACTTGCACAGTTTCTTGTGCTTCAAAGGGGGACAAAGGAGACCAAATGGAGGTAAAGCAGGTGAATTCCAATGAACATAATACGGTTGAGAAAACTGGCAAGCTCATATCCCAAAGAGGCATATTACAAAAGGAACTGTGAATACCTCTAAAAATACAATTTCCTGTGAACAAAGCTTCCATTGCCTGCACTAAAAACATATCACATACTCACTC
Organism: Podarcis melisellensis; assembly: GCF_964234715.1. Taxonomy (NCBI): domain Eukaryota; kingdom Metazoa; phylum Chordata; class Lepidosauria; order Squamata; family Lacertidae; genus Podarcis; species Podarcis melisellensis. Next base: position 97,611,420 of record NC_138530.1, on the reverse strand, counting down.
TGTAAGCTGAAGGCTTCAATTGTTTTATCAACACATAATTTCTTAATTGAGGTTGCATCGGGTTATATTCATTTTTAGCGCTGCATAACTAACTGCTTCCGCTGAACTCAGCAAGAGCTGCTTGTGTGAAGGCGGCACACAAGAAATGAGCACACCTCTGGTCCATTCTTAACTCCATCACAGCATGCTGGAACTAACAGTTACTATAAATTCTCTGAATCAGATTAAATTTATTCAGTTTACCCACAAAAATGGCTTAGCATTATTAAGGTCAGTTCTAATAATGCTCTCATCATACTAATTGTTTTGGTAGCTCAGGTAAAGCTTCAATTCTACAGGAGTCTTGTATGGAAAATCAGTAAACTTTCTAGCACAGTTTAGCACACTTTGTACAGCGATAGCTGGAATCTGGAAAGTTTCTACAGATGCCAGAATATAAACTACATGTTTATTTATTGGGGCATTTATTTCTTACCATTAAAAAATCAAGGTGGTATACATTTGGGTGTGTGTGTACATACACACACGCACACACACACGCACACACACACACACAGTAAATATTAAAAACAAACCTAAAAATAATTGTTGCCTACCAAAATTCTAGAATAGATTGGTGAACTTGGAGTAGAATCTGCAATCTGGTTAGGACTTCAAAATGATATTGGGATTTCAGCCCACATTCGAATCAAAGCAGAATTCTGCACCATATCTTTTGCTATGACAGTGTTGTCTAATATATCAGAGTGACTGGTGCACCAACCTCAGTTGCCCTTAGCAAGCCTCCACTTGCCCACATTCTTACTTAAAACTCTGCCTATCATTGGCTGTGGCACTCCCTACTGTTGGCCTCCCTGCCTTCTGGCCTACCAGCCCCAAGGAGCATCAGCCACCACTGAGTTGATGATGATGATGATGATGATGATGATGATGATAATAATAATAATAATAATAATAATAATAATAATAATAATAATACTTTTTATTTATACCCCACCCATCCCGGTTTAAAAACCAGGCTCAGGGCGGCTAACAGCAAATATAAAACATTGATTAGAATGTGACTTAAAAACAGCATAAAACAGCACAAAGTACAACATAAAATGCAGCATCAATATCAATAAAATTCAAAAATTCAGGGGTCATTTTGGGAGGGGAAAAACCCCCGGAAAAAAACAACCCCAGTCAGTAGACATCAAATGATCACCAGGGCTAACTGGCCAAGTTGGTCCTACTAGGGCCGGCAAGGAGACCAGGGCCAGCAAGGAGACCAGCAAGAATTTAAATGTGGGGTCCCAGAAAGGGTTTCTTCATAGAAGAGGAAAGTGGAAAAGGGAATAGAAGATCAGGCTAATTCAAATTGAAGGCCAGGAGGAATAGCTCTGTCTTACAGACCCTGTGGAAAGAGATCAAGTCCTGCAGGGCCCTAGTCTTGTGGGACAGAGCATTCCACCAGGTCAGAGCCATCACTGAAAAAACCCTGGCCCCGGTGGAGGATAGTCTGGCTTCCTTAGGGCCGGGACCTTTAAGCTATTATTATTCATGGACCTTAGGGTCCTCTGTTGGACATACCAGGAGAGGCGATCCTGTAAGTACGAGGGTGATGATTACCAGAGTTTCAAAACATAAATGCCATTCGTGTACCACACCAACCAGAAGGAAACATTGACAGAATGCACACTTGCCTGCTCATTCCTCAAGGTTAGTCTCCAAAGACAGACTTAATTCTCAGTGGATCCCTCTTCTAAGGAAAATAACCCATATTGCTTAGAAAATTCTTTTCACCTCCTATTGCTCCCACCGGTCATATAAGTATCAAAGTGAGTGCTTGCTGAGATGGATAATTGACCCAAACTCTAAAACCACAGATTGTGAACTAAGGCACTCAAATTCCCTTTAGCTTAATTTTCTTATTATCATGCCCTTCAGATCAACAAAGTTTGAGGGTGGAACACTTACTGGAACTATATTTTATTGCAACAGATAATTTTTTAAAAAAACAACTAAAACCTCGATCGTTGTGAAACCTAGATTTAATAAATAAGAATTTATCAAAGGTTTGTTTCAATTTAATACAACAATGAAATGTCCCATCTTTAAGAGCAAAGTAAGGGGAGCCTTATTACTTTCCAGTTTTTGTACTTTGGTTTCTCCTTCTTTATTTTGCTTAGAAGCCTTTTCCATTCTTACTTGCTACATGAATGAGAACCTCAATATTAGAGATGGCCTTCGCTTTACAAAAGAAGGTGGTATTTAAATATGAAGGCCGCAAGCTGTTTAGAACTTGGGATGGAATTTTCCAAATTTCAGACGTCAAGCTTACCCACATGGATTTCCCCTGCCCAATAATCATCTCATTGAGGATTTGGTTCCCGCACCCTAGTCCCACTAAAAATCTGAACAATTATTGCCGATTATAAGCACTATTATATGCATATGCACTCCAGGTTTCCTAAAGTAACCAGCACATAAATGGATACATAAAACAATGCATATAACAGTATAAAAATATATGTGTGTTAATTAACCTATAAAATTATGCTGCGGAAATAGAGTACGGCATGGGGTATCATTCTTTTACAGTATTATAAATATAATTTTACATTAAATGTGGGCTTTTAAAGAAACTGACAATGCGTGATAAGCGGGTGCTCAGGTAAAAGAGGTAGGCCGTGAGTAAAGTTTAATTGAGTCAGAATCTCTGAATTCTATGTATAACATATTTAGGGTATCATAACCTGTACTTTGAATTGCACCCAACCAACTGGGGAGCAGATGTCAACCCCGGAGCGCTGCTGCAATATACTCCCAGCTAAAGGTACTTCCCATGGGGAGAGAAGGTGTTGCATTATCCTGCTTCTGAAGCTTCTGAACCATCATCAAGGGCAGAATATGGTACACTAGAATCGCCTCGAGAAAACGAAGCGTTCCAGTTAAGTTTGACAGAAAGGTCTGCAGAATGCGCACCAGATGTAATTGGCAAAACTGACTCCTAGCTACTACTGTAGCCTGGGCTCTAACTTGTGTTCCCAAGTCTAAACCTACATGCCCAGAACAGGCTGGTGCTCAGATAATGAACTCCATAATGATAGCTGCCCTCTCCCTATAATTTTCTTCTGCTGTTATTGGGTTTCGTTAGAAATCATATCATCATAGAGTTGGTTTTATTAGGTTATCTGAACTGCATTTTACTGTGGTTGGTTGCTTTAACACTACTGTTAAAAGGTAAAGGGACCCCTGACCGTTAGGTCCAGTCACGGATGACTCTGGGGTTGCGGCGCTCATCTCACTTTACTGGCCGAGGGAGCCGGCGTACAGCTTCCAGGTCATGTGGCCAGCATGACTAAGCCACTTAGCTCACTTAGGCAAACCAGAGCCGTACGCAGAAACGCCGTTTACCTTCCCGCCGGAGCGGTACCTATTTATCTACTTGCACTTTGGCCTGCTTTTGAACTGCTAAGTGGGCAGGAGCAGGGACCGAGCAACGGGAGCTCACCCTGTCATGGGGATTCGAACCACCGACCTTCTGATTGGCAAGCCCTAGGCTCTGTGGTTTAACCCACAGTGCTACCCACGTCCCAACACTACTGTTACCTGCCCTGGAATCTATATGAAGGGTGGGTTATAAATAGAGTAAAATAAATAAATAAATATAAACAAACTTTTGTAAAATGAATTTGATAATATTTGAATATATTCTACATAGCAGAGGACAGAAAATATACATATAATCCATATTAGGGTGTATGGCAAAGAGAAATCAGGAGCAATGAAAGAAACTCCATACAGTATTTCATTTAGAAGTACCTGCAATTCAAGGTAATTTATATGCAGTCCAAACTTTGGCTAATCCTGCAACTATCGCTTTTGGTCTGACTAGATGAGATCAGGCTTTGTGTCAAATTAAATGAAAGTGTTTTGTACCTAGGAAGGCAGCTGCATGTTTCCCTCTTCTATAAAAAAAGCTGGGTAATAGAAAATTAAGTTAATAAAATGAGATTGCTGTAGGAGAAGAGCAGCTTGTTTTTTCCACCTCATTCTATGAAACTAATCACTGAACCATGGTAGACCTTTTTCTTTTAATTTTTCTCCTTCAAAGACATTTACCATTCTTCATGTTATAATGCTATCCTTACAGAAGCAAACACTCAAGAAAGATTCTATTAGGATAAAACACAGGGCTGGTAATTGTGAAAATTAATTTAGGAAGAATTAGCTTTTCTTTTGCGTCAAATGACACATTAAGCAATCAACATAATCTATATTGTATTTTGTGTATTATTGCAGTGTACAGATTGTCATTAACACAACTACATGTGTTAGTTTATTCAATAATTCTATTTAAAAGCCTTTGCCTTATTCATTCTGCATACAGGGATTATGTTGTAAATCCCTAAATGCTGCTCTCTCAGATAAACAGAGGAGGGTTTGCTCTTCTTAAATTCTAGAAGACAACTTCTTTCCAGGAGTAACCATTTACCAATGAACTCTACCTCTGACATGGGCTAGTATTTATTTCAGTCAATAACCAGTAGAGAAGGAGGAAAAAAACCAAAATACATAAAACACAGTATGACACATTAAGAACAGTATGAAATATAGAAAAGACATTCTAGCATATAAAGCCCATGTGATGTATCATTCGTGCTTAGCAATCTCTCCTTTTGTTGACTATTATTTTGGACTTTTGTAATAATTATAAACTTTATTAAGGGCTGGATTCAACTAAATATTCCTGAGAGCAGGAACCAGCACAAGTCCCGTTTGCACAACAGGACTTTTCTCCCTTTCATTCCATTGCAACCCCCAGTTAGGTTCCAGAGGGACAGAAGAACACCCAGAACAGCACATGTGGGGAAGGAAAAGGGAGATTGTTTTGTTGGGTGAGTGCTTGCTTTGACTGTTGTATTAGCGTGGTGTTGAATTCCACCGTATATAAAATATCTGGTGGAATTGGCCTCTCAGTGATTTAAGTCTCCAAACAAAACTTAGAGAAAGATAGTAGTTCACTTTCTTTCCGAGGAGAGCTATTCATAAAGGGCAGAATTTGTCTTTTCCAAGCAACCAAACCAAGCAAAAAACCCCTCTTCCCCATCTCTTCTGTCACTAACATTTAGTTCATTTGAGATGAAAGAAAAATAAACACTAGGCCCTGAAACTGAAATAAAAACAGTTGTGTCATTAGCTTCTCAACATCGTAGCCTCCTACACAATAACCTTTCTGTTGGTATAATAGGGCTTTTTAAAGTGCTGTGGAATTGGGCAGAAATATAGCACAGGACAGAGACTTTGAAAGGTGGAAATCAAGATATTCTTTATTGGGTTCCCTGGGCTTCAGGATAAGTAAGATGGTATAATGTACACCTTGCAGGACTATGGACAGCTGACTGTATCCAAGGAACTTGCCCCAACAAAGACCAAACTCCAAACAATTCCTAATAACTTTCTGTGCCTTGATTACTCTTCCTTGATTCCATGCCCATGAATGAAGAGTCAAGATTTTTAAAATAGACAGCCATCAGGCCTAAAGCTTAGCATCTTTCAGGGCTTCAGGTTTCATGCTCCCAGTCTCTGGCTTGAGCTCAAAGACTGAATCTCCACTCCTGGGGAATCTCCTCTGGGGGGGATGAGAGAAAGATGGACTCAACAGCTCCCCTCCCTCTGTATCTGAGAACAGACCGCTGCTTGAGAATGTAGAAGTTCTGGGCATACCTTCCCCCTTAAACTTTACATATACTCTGCTTTGCTACATCCCCCTCTTGTTCAATTAGTCTATCCCCTGTATGCAAAGACAGGCTCCAGTGGATTGAGAGAACAAGACCAATAGTGGGCCCAATGGTGAAGAAGGCAATTTCTGCATGTGAGGGAAGGTAGCCCATCTAGAAAAAGGAAAACTCTGATCCTAAACCTCCACTGCTTTGCAGGGGACATCTTCAGGAGAAGAAAAAGCTAAGATGCAAGCAGACACAAATCCGGAGTCCCTGAGATGGTTGGATGGCACCTTGTAAGCCTATACTCTGTCAACACCTGCAGGAAAGCTGGTGCCAAACATATTACTCTGCTTTCCTTTGGACCACATCAGTGAGGCAGAGTAGGGGCACTTGTGGTCTGGGCAGCCTATGACCTCCATACACATTGCCCAGGCTTGAGCCCTGGAGAGGTCACATTTATGTGTTACCACGTTCACAGTCAATTTATAGATACTGAAACAGGAAGAGCTGATGATAGGAAAGTTGAATCCATCCCACACAACACGATGCTAAATATATAAATGAAAAATTAGTTTCCTGTGGGCTTGCCCCTCCCCATCACATCTTGTTCTTCCTAGCTTGAAAATTTAATTTGTATATATTCATATGTTCTTCAGGATATATTTAAGGGATGCACATTAAATAGAAGGCTACTAAAAATGCCATTGTCTTTCCAATTACTGTCAGTTTTATTTCACAGCTGATAGATCTTTTCTGTTAGAAATATAGTAAACTATATAAGATGTTTGCTATTTATTATAGGGCACAGGAATTGGGTTTTTTTTTCTTCTGCTAGAAATAGAACCACCCACTTAAATGGGGAAAGTCAGAATATGTACAGCTAACATTTTCTTTCAGTTGTGGCAGAATATGAAGAAACTGCAGAAGGAAATGTAGTTTGAGTCAATGAAGCTCACATTAATGAAACGTAGGAAAAAGCTTTGAGAGGCTTACTTTTGGTGGTCTCCAAGAGCTCTTTGTCCGATAGATTTTAACAATGACTCCGGATGGACTGCTACCTTTGGTGATGTTTTGGGGCTAGTGTCGGAATCTCCACTCTCCTCATCTCCCATGGCTTTAATATAACTTCCACTTCTCATCCTTCTGCAGGGAATCTCATCATCTTTACCACCAGCAGGGTACCCTCCCCATTCATCTTGAGGCACCTGGTACAGTATATTACAACAAGCACAAAAGAGAAATAAATCTCATCTTGCCATGGAACCCTTTGAAGAACAAACATTTATGATGAAGAAGGAATAAGCATTCGTCATTACATAAAAGAGACAGTTTAATCGGGCCGTTAAGGTATGAAGCCGTTACCATTCTGTTGCATTTGACGTGAGGTGAATGCAGACAAGAAGTATTTAACAAGTGGCAACCTATGCTGTAGTGGCACAGAATGGGGAGACTCTACCACCCAGTGTCACAAAAGATGCTGATGTGTCGTAAAGTTCTCCTCGTCACATCAATTTGCTGCGACAACTTGCTCTGTACATTGTCAACCATGTTAAGTTTTTATTTGGTAAATGGAAATCTTGATTCGCCTTTTAGCAGCTTTCAGAGAAACCAATGAACGCTAAGACCCAGGAAACCTGCATTCTGATATGTCCGTAATGTATAAAAAGTCAGAAACTAGGGTGAAGGCTCAAACATCTGGGAACTACACTTCACGATGCCTTGGTGAATGAATTGCAGTGGTGTGCGATTGTCAATTAATGAGTGGCCAAGTTTTTGATAAATAGGGTTGCCATATGTCCGGATTATCCCGGACATGTCCAGGATTTGGCCATTGGGAATTGTGTTCAGGTGGGAGTCCCTTTTATGTCCGGGAAAATCTGGACATATGGCAACTCATATCAGAAGTGGTGATTTCCGTGGGTAAAAAAGCTCAACAACTTTTCAGTCCAAATTTTCACTTTCTGAAATATGGAATAATATTAATGGAATCGTAGGAAAGAAATACAGTTTGCTTACACCTTAGCTGCCCCCCCCTAGAGTTTTGTTTGGAATAAATTCAGATGAAGGGTGGGGCAAAGAAGGGTTTGTTTCTCGTCCCTTAAACCTTCTTCTCTCCATCCCTTTCTTCTTTGTCCTGAACCAACTAAGGAGATACACTGGAACAGAAGCAGTCTTCCATGCTTGTAGCACTTCTTGGACTGAGCACATGAAACAGATACACACCCAAGAGTAAATAGTACCCAGGGCGGAGGAAGGGGGTGGTTTGCCCTGGGTGTCATCACTGAGGGGAGTGGCATTCGGTGTGCCACCCACCTGCGACTCCCAAGCCTAACCTGAGCTGTTGGGGGAAGGGGCAGAGCTGCACCACCTTGTCGGCGGCCTTCCTCCCCTTCCCCCTTCATTTTGACGGCTCGGGGGAGGCTTGGGAGTTGTGGACAGGTGATGTGCTGTTGTCCCCTGCTCCTGGGGGGGAAGAAGAAGAAGAGTTTGGATTTGATATCCTGCTTTATTACTACCCAAAGGAGTCTCAAAGCGGCTAACATTCTCCTTTCCCTTCCTCCCCCACAACAAACACTCTGTGAGGTGAGTGGGGCTGAGAGACTTCAAAGAAGTGTGACTGGCCCAAGGTCACCCAGCAGCTGCATGTGGAGGAGCGAAGACGTGAACCCGGTTTCCCAGATTACAAGATTATACCGCTCTTAACCACTACACCACACTGGCTCTCTCGGGGGAAGCCTCCCCCGAGCTGTAAAAAGGAAGTGGGAAGGTAGTAAGGCTGCTGGCAAAGCGGTGCGGCTGCCACCCCCACCCAGAAAGTAGCCTGCCATGGGCGGCTCGCTCCATGCCCCCGGTGGCTCGCTCCGCCCCCATGGGATGCTTGCCCCGATCCCATGCCCCTGCCCCTGGGTACTGGAGCAGCTAGTTCCGCCTCTGATAGTACCTCCCAGCCTTGTATTACTTTCAATAAGATATGCATCCAGGTGCATACTGATGTTTCTGGATACCTTGAAGGTGTCACATGTGAAGCCCTCCTTGAGCTAAAAGGAACTACAGAACCTGACTGATACCTTATCCATTCTGGGTAAAAGCCCTGACCCTGATCAATGGTTGCAGTTACTAGGCAAAAAAGTGCATGTCTGTCTCACTTGTACACGGAGAGCACTGGAACCAAGTCACTTAATGTTAACTGATGATAGGTTTTGTGTTATGGGTGGTTATATAAATACAGAAAATAAGTTAGCATCTTGAAGCAGAGTTGCTGGTGGTCTGAAATCTTCTCCCAAAAGGCTAGGACACCACAATTCACAAAAGGGAAGGACACCATGAATAATGACTTTTCTTAAAAAGGGAAGATATATTCATGCAACCTAGGAATCTATTTTGCTGCAAAAAAAGTACCAATTCTAAAACTACCCCATAGAGAGTTTAACACTTTTATGTGTCATTTTTGAAATACCTGCCTGATTAGTAGAATCTCAATTAATTCCCTTGCATTATATTTGGAATCAGCGGATGTCAGCTCAGTACTGAAGAGAACATGAGAGTGATGATGAACTTTGCAAGCTATCAAGCAGTTATGACTGTCTAATTACATGGTGGTCATATAATTCAAAGGACTGTCACATAATTCAGAATGAACTAAGGTCCAGGCAAGATCGAAAATGGCACTGTGCTGCATCTAGACCTGCATTTGCACACGTCCAGTGCTCATTGTAGATATACATAAATGATTCTTTACATAAATGGTTCTTTATCATCCTAGGTTTTTCTTATTTGACCCTAATCAGGGGTAAGCAACTATTTTGTGCCTGAGGGCTGCATGGGTGGCTGTTGGCCACAGGGAGGTGGGAGTTACCACTCACCCACACTTAATGTAACACATATACACTGAGATTCACTCATAATCACATCCACACTTAATTAATGTCCGATTTATAAAGCAGTTAGAACAGCACTTGCATCTATGCTGTTTCTCAGCCGGCAGGCAATGGAGAATATCTAGGCTGATATAGGACTGCAAACATTTTCACAAGTGCAGCAAGGAAGTTTTAAGTCTCTTTTACTTTAAGTGAACAGAAGTGTTGAACTGAATTTGGAAAAGAACAACAGGCATGATTTGTGTTAGGAAGAGCTACTTTAGTCAAGTATTCTGCTGCGCCTCAGCTAATCTACAAGTATTCCTCTCTAGAACGCAGGTAATTTGTATGGCCTTTATCAAAATGGCCTTTGTGAAAATCTATGTCATCTCAACTTGCTTGCTGTGGAACAGCTTCCTGTCAGGGGCCGGAGTCAGGGGCAAGTCCGCAATAAAACACCCAGTGTCAGTTAACACTTTATTCAAAGAAGCCCATACAACACATGCCTAGTGATCACAGCAACTCTTGCCAGTAGGTCTTGCCCCAGTGAGCCAGTTGTGAGGACCAAAGGTCCCTGTCTCCCCACCCGTCTCTAAGGTTCCTTGCCTGGTTCCTTCCCCAGCAGCCTAAGACTCCTTCGTCTTGTTTCTCTTTGTTCTGCCATTTTCATTCCTCTCTGTGTTCTGGGAGAACAGCGGGGAGGGGAGCTGGTCACAGCAGGAGGGAGACACTCCCTGCCTTCTTCAGCACCAGATGTCCACTCTGGGCTCTGGGGAAGGTCACCTCGTGAGCCAGGAGGACTCTCCAGGGTGCTCCCAATATACACAGTTTTAGTTATGCATGTGGAGGCCCAGAACCTAACCCCCACATAAATGAGGAGCTGCTTGTATATTGCTTGATACTGTACATGCTTTATGGGAACCCACATCCGATTCAACTACAGCTTCCGCTGCTTTTAATTGGCATGAATTGTGTCCTAATGCAAGGGAGCAGGTTTGCTTGCTTTGGGCACCTGATAAAGCAGGGGTTGCCCTCTGGACATTGTAGATTACAATTCCCATCAGATTGGCTAGTGTGGCCAATGATCAGGGATGATGGGAATTGGAGTCCAAAATATTTAGAGGGAACCATGTTAGCCACATCTGCAATAAAGTTTGCATTTTCTATACAGTGGTACCTCAGGTTACAGATGCTTCAGGTTACAGACTCTGCTAACCCAGAAATAGTACTTCGGGTTAAGAGCTTTGCTTCAGGATGAGAACAGAAATCACACGGCGGCGCGGCGGCAGCAGGAGACCCCATTAGCTAAAATGGTACCTCAGGTTAAGAACAGTTTCAGTTTAAGAACGGACTTCCAGAACGAATTCTGTTCTTAACCCGAGGTCCCACTGTATTAATATAGTATGAATAGACCTTTACATGAATCATCCATATGCTGTCTTTCCTATTTGGCTTTTGGTATGATGCTCCCACCAGGGACACACATTAGAAACAAGCTACAAACATATGTCAACACACCTACAGAAATTAAATTCATATGCTTGTCCCACAGTTAGATCATGGTCATTTTTATATCTGAAATGCTACTTAAGAATTCAGCCTCTTCAGTATGGCAATTCTTCTCTTACTATACTCTTATTATACTCTTTGAAGTATAATGCAATATACTTCCAAGGGCTATTATAACACATCTCTCTCTCTCTCTCTCTCTCTCTCTCTCTCTCTCTCTCTCTCTCTCTCTCTCTCTCTCTCTTCCTCTCTCCAGATCAGCAGCAAAAATCTGTCTACATGCATTGAAAATCATCAAATGCCTTTTAGCTTGTGTAAATAGTTATTGGTGCCTAAAATTCCCATCTGAAGAGTTTGCATCTGCTAACTGGGAATAATTACTCTAATTACCTACTTGTAACAAGTGTTGATATCTATAATTTCTTTAAAAAGCCATTTCCTGTTCCAGATATTAAATCTTTATATATATACAGTTTAACACACAAAGGACTTTGTATGACATTATAATGCTTGATGTCCAGCATGCGAAACTCATGACAGAATTATGAGTTTCGCCTGGATCATAATAGTTACAAACCACTTCAAAACACATGCAAACTTAAGGCTGAACATCAGTTGTATTCTATAGTGTGTGTTTTTAACCCTTCATGTCATATGCAATATGCATGTACATTGAACCCAGAGATTTCTGCCTGGTATAAAATGTCTTATATTTGGAAAGGTTCAAGACAATCACTATCTGTCTGATTATTATTGAGTGATCATTACTTTAAAAATAGGTTCATTGACTTTATGTTAGGAAATGTGCTCTCAATGTGATCGTTGGATTTCCTACAGAAAGTAATCAATTCAGGCATGATAATATGGGTCCAAGGGTTTCTAAATATTCCTAAATATTATCACTGGCTAGAATTCTCTGCTGTTTTATATGCAGTCATTGCAATTTATGAGCAGTATGGGGCACACTGATCGCCAAAGTTTGTACCAAGTACAAAGACTTCAATAAAGCTATAAGAGAGCACTCACAAATGGATGGCATTGTGGTTCACATGAAGATGCTTCTAACTTCCTTTCTGTCACGAACAGGAAAAAGATGTCAACTGAACAACAACTTAATATGCCATATGCAAGCGATATAAAATAAAATAAACACTCTAAAATATCAACCATTGTGTATTGTGTGTTACAGGACCTTGCTCTTCATGGTAAGTCCAGTTCCAATGGTAACATGGTGGACCTTTTACAGTTTTCATGATGAGGCAGGGGATGGTTGTTTTTGTTTTTATTTTTAAAAAAGCATGAACTTTTGGATACTGGGCCAAGCAATGCTAATTACACATCTGCAAGATGTGGCCAACTTTTGACAGAAGATACTGTTATGAAGGCTAATGCTTGCATGAGGTACTCAGTTTTAGAAGATGAAACAGCAGGTCTTTCTGGTGTGGAACAACTGTCTCTAGGTGTACGATTTGTGAAAGAAAGTGATGGAAATACATCTGTACATGAGGAGTTTATTGAGTTCCTTCCAGTATCAATACTAGTTCTGACTTTGGACTGAATCTCAATGATAATTGGACAAGAATACAACCATGTTCAACCATGGTAGGAAAGGAATATGGGTTCAAGCACAAATCAGGGCAATCTACTGTATACAAAGGCAACTACTCCTCATCTCACAGAATTAATCACACAATAGATTATCCTAGCTGTGTAACTGATGTTTGTACTACAGTTGGTCCAATTAAAGCCATCATAAATTTTCCCGTGAGAACATTCAGTGATGGCATCTAATATCCAACATACCAAAGCTATGTAAAACATAGTGCACTCAAAAGTACAAGAGTATCTGTGTGTTGACAGAAAATTACATAAGCACTGTGTTGCAATTCAAGCAATTAGCACTAGATTAAGCGACATGAAGACAAGACAACTTTCATGTTGTGCACATCACAAACATCAACTTTCATCAATTGTCTTGTGATTATAAGCAAATATTATTTGATCCTGGAATCTGTCACCCAAGCTGTGCAATCTGTGAAGTTGGATATAATGGGAAGGAGAGCACATATACAAGTGTTTCTGGAAATAATGAAACATCCACGGGAAGCTAATGAGGAGACCTTTAGCATAATTATAGAGATATGTCAGTGGATGTAGAACTTAAAGCACCCAGACAATCCATGCAACAGAAAAAATGCTGTCCCTCATCCCAACCAATCCACAGAATAGTTCTATGAGCAGTCCATCTACATGGCTGCCTATATTTGCTTATAACCTTGCTGAGGAATCATTACCAACCTGCTTACCAAAGAAATACATCTATTATTGTGTGCCATAGGCAACATGAGCCTTACTGAATGACTGGACCATGCCAAACTGTTTCCTGTTATGGCTATCCTTATGGCACGTTCCTTCTCAGTTACACTATGCACTGGTAAATGATCCCTTAGCACTTTGGGCAGAATGGAAGACATGTATATGTTCAACAATGAGTGAACAATGAGTTCTGGCTTTTGGTCGAGTGTTGTTGAGTGTCCATAGAGGAAAAGTTGAATACATCTCCCAAGGGGAAATTTACAAATTAAAGTTATGAAGCATTTCACCCCAGACCCTCAAAGATTCCAATCCATTTTGCATTATAATTTCCTTTACGGTATGGGCAGACAAGCATTCGTTTCAGGCCTTATGTCAGGCATTCACCACAACTAAGGCAGATTCGGTGTAAAGGGTCTGAATTTCAGCCTTAAGGATTTTTAATTTGGTTTAGATTCACACTGTAATGCTGTTCAGTGGACAAATTGAAGCAGTACATCTTTCAAGTGCCTCACACTGTTACTGTTAAATGGACAGTGCGCACCGACCCCTCTCGCTCTCCAGGCTTTAGGGATAGCTGTCTGAAGCCTTCGGAGAGCAGTGTGAGTTCCCGCTACACTCCGGAAGCTTCAGGTTCCTTTCGCTGAAGCCGGGAGAGTCTTGCTCTCCCGGCTTCAGCAAAAGGAACCTGAAGTCTGCGAGTTCCTGCCTCGCTCCACAGGCTTTGGGTTCCTTTTGCTGAAGCCGGGAGAGCAAGACTCTCCTGGCTTCAGCAGAGAGGGAGAGCTGCGCAGCGCCCCTTCAGCCAAGCGGGAGGAGAAATGGAAGGGGCTCTGTTTTTCCTGCAGCTTCACTGAAGGGGCGCTGAGCAGAGAGGGGGAGATTTTTTCCCCCTTGTTCTCCCCCTCTAAAACAAGGTGCATCCTATGGTCCGGTGTGTCCTATAGAGTAAAAATTATGGTATATGACTTTTAGAAGACACCTGAAGGCAGCCCTGTTTCAGGAATTTTTTTATGTCTAATGTTTTACAATTTTTTATGTGCTGAAAGCTACCCAGAGTAGCTGGGGAAACCCAGCCAGATGGGCAGGGTATAAAAAAATAAAATTATTAATATTATTGTTTAAAATATATGTTCAAAATTCTGTGAATTATTCTTAGCTAGCCAGGATACATTTCCAGGTATTTCTTGTAGCAACCTGGCAAATGTTGCTGTTCCTATTATTTTGGAACCCTGAGCTCCCATCGTTCATCCAGCAGCCTTAGAAGTTCTCCGCATCCGATTATTTATTCAAGCCTTATACATTTTCTGAATAAATTAGACAAACATTATTGGCAAATATCATTGCAGACCAAATGACTCAAACAGTGACAGGTTAATCTAAGCAGTGTGAACACAATGATGAATGATAACAACTGAGCAACATAACTCTCTAACATCTCTAACATAAGATCTAACAACTAAATCATATGCATGTTTATGCAGGGCCGCACTCAATATACTATGGGAGATCCATGGCCAGGATACCATATGTGCTTGATGCTATCTTCCTTCCTTTCCTTTGCAGTGACTATATTGTATAATAAATGCTTTTTTTTTTTAAAAAAAAAAAGAATACTAATTAGCAGCACAACATAACTGCGTTGAAATAAAGTAGTACAGGGAAAAGGTGTTCAAACCTCATTATTTCCCTAATCTGAATGCCCTCCTCAAAGCTTCTATTACCCCCTCAGTGAAAAATATAGAGGCACTCATACGTTTTGTCCCACAAAGCCCATAACAGATTTAGGCAGCAACTGAAATAGAACAATAGTATGTGTAAGCTGGTGGGACGGCTAAAGTTTCACTCTCCAGTGTCTCTTTCTGATCTTCAAGCAGTGGCGTAGCGTGGGGCAGTTGGCCCAGGAACAAAATTGTTAGGGGCGCAAATTTCAACACCCGGTGCTGCCTCAATATAGCTGTGTGTTTCCGTCTCTGGACTCTGTTGGAAACAGCTTCTCCATGCAAACAAGGGACCTCTCCCAATAACAGAACAGCTCTTCTTTTCTTATCTCTGCAGCTGCCATTTCCTGGGTGACATGGATGCTGTTGGGCAGTTGAATACGCACACATACCCTGTCCGTTTCCCTCGCTCCCGCCCTGCTCTACGTGTCCCCAGGTACTGGCAACCCACACTATGCTACTTTCTTGAAATAAGAACATGGAGTTGCTAATTACTGAAAAACAACAACAGGAAATCCATCTAGATCAGGAGTCGCAAACTCTATTTCCGGTGCTCCTTCTGGCGCAGAGGAGGTGTGTGCAGCTTCCCATTGGCTGCAGGAGCTTCCTGCAGCCAATGGGAAGCCGGCCAGCATCATGGAAGGTGGTCCCCGCTCGATCGGCTCCGTGCTGGTTTAGCGCGGTGCATGGGAGCCGATCGAGCGGGCAGGGGGTCCATGGGGCGGTTAAACAACCCCCATGGGCCACTTGCAGCCCATGGGCCTTAGGTTGCTGAACCCTGATCTAGATTCAGGTAGGTAGTTGTGTTGGTCTGACGCAGTCAAAATAAATAAATTAAAAAATTGTCCAGTAGGACCTTAGAGACCAACTAAGTTTGTTCTGGGTATAAGCTTTCATGTACATGCACACTTCTTCAGATAGGAGATCCTCCTGATTATGAATCACTTGAGTCATGTCAGTTTATCTCTCAGGACTATATTGGGAAGTGGGGACAGACATGTCCACGGGACTTGCAATGAAGTATGCATAGAATTGTTCCTATAATTTCCTTTTCCTCAGAAACGTCTGATATCAGAACAAAATAGATGTAACGAAGGGCTTGACTACGCATTGCACTTAAGTGCGTGTAACAAAGCCTGAATGACATCTTTAAAAGCAGCTTCAGGAAAGGCGAAATTAGTTGAAGAATCAAGGCAGGAGGACAGGGGCATTCAGAAAATCCTGCAGGGGCCGTTTGTAGCAAAGGAGAGGCATGTGGGGAAAAGGTTAAGCACCCTTTCTCTGCTCTGAGCTCCCCAAGCTACCTGCCCACTTCCAGCTGCATTTAAGAGATGGTATTGGGATTCTGTACAGGGTGAGCTGAACGCAGTAGGCATTGTTTGTACTTATCCCTTATTGAGCAAGGCAGAATTTAGATGCATGCAGCATGCACACTGTTCAAAGACAGCAGCAATGGAAGATCCCAGACCCCACAGACTCCACTCAGGGAAGCCAATAAGGAGCTTAGTGATTAACAGCTCGTGAAAAGGCAGGAAGTGGATTTGTGCCGCTCATCATCACTAGTCTATGCTTGTGGGTTGTAAAAATAAATAAATACAACAAGATATCAGCTGAAGATACCATGAACTTAAAGAAATAAGAAATAGAATAGTAAATAGAAATAGAAAAGAAGAAGCTTTTTTGTGAAATTACTAAAGCAGTGATATGATAATAGGATTATGTTTAAATGATGATCTATTACATGACCAGTTTGATTACTCTTTCCTTTTTGATTATTCTGAACATCTTGTTCTTATGTTTTATTCCAAGGTGCAAAACTAGAGAACTTGACAGCAAATAACTCATGTAAGGCTAAGGCATGCACATAAAAAACATCAATCCTCCAGTGGTCTTATAACAATGAGTTCCCATATATATATATATATATATATGACATTTAGCTCCTACCTGAAGGTAATGGCATGGCCTCAGGGAAGGTTTGATTTCCTGATGAACTAGAGGCTTATCTAGGTTAAGAGATGACTTGCGATAAGCTTCTTTAGCCTGGCTTACTGTAAGCGTAGACCAAGAACTCCTTTTCATGTATTTGCCATCAGGGGCCATCGCAAGCCCTTCACAGGCCGAGCACTTCACATCGTTGTTACTTTTAGAAGTCTTTAATGAGAGGTCCCCAAAATGTCCCTGAAGAGCTTCAGGGTAGCAATGAGAAATATGGTCCGGGTGATGCCTGTTTACAACACTAGGTGTTCGGTAAGTGCTATCACTATCCAAATTGTCGTCGGAGCTCCACCAACTGCTCATCCCAGTTTTATGCTTGCCCTCAGGTTTCCGCTCTTTGCTTTTACTTCTTTTGCTATGTTTAGAATGATGTCCGTGGTGGTGGTCATCTCCTCGGCCATCTCCCTTTGTCCCGTTGACATTGCTCTTGGAAGAGCCTTCCAAAGAATGAGATTTCGTGAAAAGTTTTTGGACTGAATGAACAAGGTGACGTATTCTCCCTGGGCTTTCACTGCGTTGTTCGGCAGCCGTTGAGGTCCTCTGGTACTGCAGAGTATGAAAGCCATCCCTGTGAAGAGGAAGCTGCTTCTCAAACTGATCCAGCAGATTTGCAGGGATCCGGTTAATCTTAGTGTTAGCATGAGACATGGTGCAATCGTCCCTGGTATCGTAATGTGAGGTGTAGTGCATTCTGGGGAAAGTGCTACTGGACATATGATCGCCCATAACCATGGGCATCATCATGCATTCTGAATGGATGGAGCTTCGCGGCGAGCAGCGATGGTGGTCCATCGGGCAGCTCTCCGTGGGGCTGAGAAGATATGATTGCCTTGACTCCTGGCCATGGTGAAGATGGTCGTGGGGGTGTTCACAATCTTCAGGGGATGCTAAACCACAAGTATGAGCAGAACATAGCTGTGGCTGGTTGTGACTGCCAGATAATTCTTTCATGTTCCTTGAAACAGGAGAATATGATTCCTCATCGAAGTGCTGAGGAGACCATGAGTATGGCTGGTCTGTTGACAGAACACAAAGAACACGTATCAGTCAGATAGGAGAAATGCAACAATAGTCTTAAAGTACTACAAAGAAAAAATGGCGCTGCAATTATTACTTAATTACTTAAATTACAGTCACTTAGCAAACAGTTTACAAAGAGTCTATATAATATACGACATCAACTACAGGACAGGTGAGCATGGCTGTTGTGGGCCAAATGGGGAGGCCTGGCAGATTCAGGGCTGGAGATTTTTCACCACTGGCTTGTAGACGAGAAGAAGAAGAGTTTGGATTTGATATCCTGCTTTATCACTACCCAAAGGAGTCTCAAAGTGGCTCACATTCTCCTTTCCCTTCCTCCCCCACAACAAACACTCTGTGAGGTGAGTGGGGCTGAGAGACTTCAAAGAAGTGTGACTAGCCCAAGGTCACCCAGCAGCTGCATGTGGAGGAGCGGAGACATGAACCCGGTTCCCCAGATTATGAGTCTACTGCTCTTAATCACTACACCACACTGGCTCTCAGTGTGGTGTAGTGGTTACACCGTACTGAACTAATTATTGGAGGCAGAGTAGTACCTTTGGTGAGGGACACATCATGCTCCTTCTGGGTTAGTTGGTCCACCTTTGGTCCCCACCCTACACTCAGTTTCCACCTGGCTAGCTAAACCAGGGGAGGGCAGCAGATGGGTCTCAAACCCTCAGTGAGTTAGGGACTTGCATGCAAAGACAGACTCTGGCAGATGGAGCGGACGAGACTAACAGTGGGTCCAACTGTCAAGAAGGCAGTTTCTGCATGTGCTTTAGAGGGAAATGAGGGACAGATGGGCCTCGTCAACCTAAGAAGGTAGCCTATCTAGGAGAAGGAAAACTCTGATCCTAAACCTCTGCTGGCTTATTTGTGAGAAAGGCTTTGGGAGTAAACTCTGAGGAAAAATCCATACCCACGGCCTTGGTGGGGACATCTTCAGGAGAAGAAAAGGCTAAGGAGTAAACTCTACACAAATGCAGATATAACCCTAAGATATCTTGTATGCCTCATTCCAGCAACTCTTGTCACCAAGCTAGTGCCAAATGTATTACTTTACTTTCATTTGGCTCACATCAGCGAGGGGGATCTTGTCTTCTGGGCAGCCCAGGACTTCCATAGACACTGCACACTGCTTGTGCCCCAGAGAGATCACTTTGGTGATGCTACGGCACTAAAAACAGCATGGGAGGTAGCAATTACGAGTTTCTGGTCTCTGCAGTCACAGCAGACACTGACATTCTCCAGCAATTTGACTTCACCCCCAGAGATTGTCTGTTGAAACATATGGATGCCAGCATTTTGACCAATAAGGTTATCCAAATGTTTAGCAGGCTACTTGATTGTGTCACAGATATAATTTTTAGGGCTCAGTCTAGCTAATGTGACACAGATTGCACTGTAAATTTAAGTCATTCTCAGTAACTAAATCCTACTAAAGAATGCATGAGTAAATTATGAGAATTGAGCTGTACAGGTATGATTCAGTTCAACATGTGCTTAACTCTCTTTCATAGAAATCAACATGACTTAAAAAGTTAAAGTGCAAAATATAAATTTCCTGCCTTCTCACCAGCAAAAGTTGACATATGCTACAGAAGCATTCGATTCTTCTACATTTAATAACTTTCCTCATTAGTTTTCAGGGAAATCTAATGCCCAATAAACACCAAAAAAAAAAAAGACTTCTAATTAAGTGTGTTTCTATTGTGTTCAGAGTTTGATTAATTCTTTTGCTCAATGTTATACAAGATCTTGCAGCTGTGAAATTCTGCAAACAAATCAGAATGATTGAAATATTCTAAAATTCTAAAATTTTCAGTTTATTAAACTTTTCAAAAGGAAATTAGCATCTGAGCTGGGAGAGCAATCTTCACAAGAGCAGCCATACATTTCCGTGATTATACTTTATGTTGGCTTCTCCACAGCCTTTTGACATATTTGCTTGAGAAAACATAGTTATTGAAAACTATTGCAAACACGCAATACAAATAAGTAGTGGATTCTGACAGAAATTGAAGCCAGAGAATACAGTCTTGCCACATTATAACTTCAGTGGATTGACTTTGAAGTATCATTTTATGGGACTCACAAGATCTGATCTAATGGATGATGACGTCAGTTTCTTGGCTATCGTGTGAATAGCAACCGTCTCTAATCTAGGGTGCCATTCAGACTCTAGAGGATTCATTGAAAGTGTAATTGGACCCTCTTTTTTCCTGAGCAAAACAAAAGTGCAGCCTTGCGTGTTACACAAAATAAAGGAACTGACACCCCAATAGGTTTTTAAAAGAAAAAAGTACATCTAGATTCCCCTGAAATAATTCAAAAAAACAAACAAACCAGTACCAACCCTGAAAAATAAATCTCTCAATGTCCTTTGCTTCTCTCCCACATTTCTTAAGCAGCAGAGCAGCTGGGTTAAAGGGAGAGCCTATCCCCCTTCTTTGCCCTCCAACTTGCATCCCCTGCCAAGTCCCCAATGCACAAAGGTACCTAAATGGGACAGGGATAGCGGGATTAGAGATGAGAAAGGACTTGTCAGCCGAGGAGCAGCAGCAATGGCATCTGTGTCTGTGCTGGCGTGCTCAAGGAAAGATAAATGCATTTTAATGTTTGTGTAACTGGTGTGTGTGTGTGTGTGTGTAGCAAACAACTTAGAAGCCCGTTTTCAGCTTTAAATGGTATATAGGAATGAATGAATAATATTGTCCTTTTTTCTGTCCACTCATCCCACTGCTCTGACCTTTTCTGGTCACCACTTGCTGCTGATTCGTTCGGTTGCTGCTTCAGATGTCTCTGTTTACAGCTTCCAGCAGGCAGGAAGAAAGAGACTTGAGTGGCCACCGTGGCTGTCAAGTGACTTCACTTGCTGTGATCACGGTGGATGTATCTCTGTTCTCCAAGACGGAAGGCAAACAAAGGGATTGTAGGAGGGAAGTGAGCTCTAAGGCTGTACTTACTGTAATTGCCCCCTTCTTCCCGACCCCAGCCAACCTGGCCTCATGTGTTGCTAAGGCACCCTCTTTGACCTAAGAGTAATCTGAATCACTATAACTTGGCTGTTGGAGACAGCCTTGGACCCTTTCCAAAACTTCCTAAAGATGTCAAGTTGTGGGTTTAGTCAGAGTAGAGTATATATGGGGAAAGGGGGGAAATGGTAGGCGAGGCTGAAACTTTGGGCTCTTCTGAACTCCCAATGCATTGCTAACATGAAGGCTGGGAAGTGTTCCTCCTGTATATTGAGCAGGGAGAATAAGAAACTACAGCTCCCCAAACTGGTAATCTAAATGTGCTCAGAAGACTTTGCTGCAAGGAGTGGAGTTTTATGAAGAGCTTTTCTCCAAAGGTCAAGAGAGACCCGAGCCATGCTAAACCAAGGCAGGCAGGTGTATATGAGTATGTCTGTGTCCGGGTGCATGCAGAAGTTCGTCCCTCTCTACTGGGAGTATGAACCTTCTTCATCTCATATATTATACTGATAAGATATATAGAAATAGAGGGACCACTAGGGGCGCATCAGAAGATGGCTGACAATAACATCTCTCTGACCCACATGAGGTAAATTGGAGGCTGTGATGGGAGTAAATAGCCTCCCTACCCCCCCAGGATTGTGGTGGGGGACTGCCCTTGCCTGCTGTGCCCGATACCACCCCTGAATTTGTGGGGATGGGGGCACTAGGCAGAATGCCCTCCTGTGGGATTTCGGCGCTCCTGGACGCCGTCTCTGATCCGTGCCACTAGCTGCAAGAACTTCAAAACAAACAATTTGGATGAAGCAAATGCACATATTTCAAGGAAGAAGGGGGAGTAAAGACTGCTAACAGAAGAGATCTCTGATAAAACAAGTATAAATCATGAGAAGATACGCCAAGACTCGGTATGGCAAAGGGACTGATGGGGGAGGGGAAAAAAACCTTTCCTTTCTTTCCCTTATGTGATTAAACAAGAATCCCCCCCCCTCACAAGTCAGAAATGTCATTTTAAGGACTTAAGCTGTGGATTTAAGGCTGTGTGGAGATAAACTTTCGAACCAAAGCATGTTTTAAGAAGAGCGTGGAATGTATAAGGGCTTTGGAATGATGCAGTTAAAAATTCCGTCGCCATATTGGGAAGTTCTGTCAGAGGACTTAAGTCTGAGAGGAGAAATAGAGAAATAGAGCTGTTTTTATATTGTGGGTGAAACTCCTCAGTGGGACTTAAGAACGACAGTTCTGTAATTAATGATGGAAAGAGTGCTGTTATCTATGAAGGCGATGATATATGGAAACCATCTCGATTTGAGGATTGGAAGAACGGAAAAATTCACACAGGAGTATTATTGGTGTTTATCAGCTTAAGGAGACTATCAGAAGAGGCCATAAAGAAAAAAGAGAAAATATATGAACAAGATGTGATGTGGAAACAGCAAGATAAGACTGGATAGAATTATGAACTTTGTTTGGACTGATTTGGACATTAATGCAGTGGCAAGAAGATGATCAGAATCCCCCTTCGGATCTTGAAATATGGGTTCCCTCAATAAAATTTAAAATTCGGCTTTGTAATTCGGAATTTATGTGATGTGATTTGATTGGCCGGTTAATAAAAATTATTTTTTAAAAAAGATAAGATATATAGAAATAAATGTCCACTCACCTATTCACAATGACTAACCTAGATGAGAGTGAGTTGCCTACTAACATTTGTGAATATCTGCATGACACTGAATTACTTTAACTGTACTAGGTTAATTCAAAACATTAGGGCTTCCCCATTCAAACACTTTACCCTCTAAAACTTATTTCCTTTTCTTAGAGCCCTGAAACACCCATGCATATACGGCTGCATAAAATAAATAATTGCTGAGCCTTAGTGACATAATTTTCATCAATGAAAACTGCACATGAAAGAAACACTCTGGAATTAGCCAGGTAATAAGTACTTGAATTAAGAATAGTTAACTCCAATTATAAAGAAATCATTATACTTTGTTTTGTGCATTAAAAAATGGCTATATTTGGAGACAGAAAGCATTACAGAATGAATACACCCCTACACACACACACACACACACACACACACGCACAGACCCTTCTCGCGTTTCTGTGACCTGCTGGTGAATACTATTAAAGAAGCCCTGTCTGCCTTTACTTAGCATCACAAGTTTGGCAAAGACCTATTATAATCTGCTGTTCACCACCTGAGGAGACACAAAGGTATTCTCTGCAGCATCTAATTCGGATGGTGAAGGATTTCAGGCTGATACACATTCTGGAGCAAACCAACATTTAGAGGACCTCAGGTTCTCTAACTCTGACTTACACTTTGCTATCATGGCTAAGTAGCTATTGGAAGGCATATCCTCTATGAATTTGTCTAGTCTTTTTTAACACCACATTATAAACTAGGCTTATTAAGCCCCTGAGGCAGAGGTCCTCATTAGCCCAATCAACCCTTTACAGCAAAGAAAGGGCATTAACTGTCCTCCATCACCCAGCTGTTTTGCGCTGCACAAATGCCTCAGGTTCAAAATTGTCCTCTGAATCTGTGATCTCTCCACATTAGTCACCTCCTTGCCACGACGGAAAGAGGGAACAAATGTTTCACAGGCGCAGCTGCGTTCAGAATTCACTTCTGAGGCACAGCTGAAAATTCATGTGAAGATATTGGATAAAGCAACAGTTTGAAAAGTGTGGCTCTGCCTCCATCGCAAACCTTTTACAAGTGTCTTCATGTAAAGGCATGTAGCTTCACCACAAATCACAGGTTTACAGTGGCCATTTCTGTGACAACATTTTCATGCAGGCCAGAAACCAATTACTTAAGCCAGCTTCACTGAGCCCTGTCAAATAACTAGTTGTATGTACACACACATAATGAAACGAAGGGTGGAGTCCAATATACCTTCAAGTCACTTATTCTATCAGTGCAAGTATTTCTTTTTTATATATATAGAATATTTATTAAGTTTTTTAGTAATAGTACAATAGAATTAAGAAGAAAAAAAGTAACAAAAATACAAAGACAAAAAATAAAAATAAAAATAATTAAGAACATACAAATTTTCCATTGCTTATTTTCCTTAAGCTTGTTTCCTGGACCTCCTCATACCTCCCTTTTTTGTATTCCAATTCAAATTATTAGTTCAGCAAATCCTTACCATTAAGTTTTTACCTGTTTCTAACCCTTTTTTTCATATTCTCTTAGAGCATTACAGCTGGAAACCACTTAATTTCTATTCAACATCATTCTAACATTCACTATCAGTGCAAGTATTTCTGCCTGTACAACCTTCTCCCTCTCTGCTCCCCATGTACACACTCTATATCTGTTCTAGGAGATACCCCAACCCTCTGGAGCAGATCTGGGGACAACATGGCGGAGGGGAAAGTTCGATTGCAGGTGTAGAGATTGGGAAAAGGATCCTTGCACCTTTCTCCCATTCAAGGTCTATGCTTGGAGCGTCTTAGGGCCTTCAGCCTGGTGTCTGGAA
The DNA here is from genome assembly GCF_964234715.1 of Podarcis melisellensis. Lineage (NCBI taxonomy): Eukaryota > Metazoa > Chordata > Lepidosauria > Squamata > Lacertidae > Podarcis > Podarcis melisellensis. The sequence continues at coordinate 97,586,810 of NC_138530.1, read as the reverse complement.
ACTTGCCTATTTTCCATCTTAGCTTCATTGGCTCCTTCTTGCTAGGTTAGGGGACTGAGGTTCTTAAAAAAAGAAAGAAATCAAATTCCTCTGCTGGCTTTAAATTTTAAATTTATTACACTACTCTATTTGCTCATTACATTGTTGAAATTCATGAAGCAATGCTATGCTTCTGGTGCCATGTTTGAGCAGCAGGAAATGTTTTCAGAAGGGCAGCTGCTGCCTTCTCTCATCACCTTGAGATATCTCATCAAATACCAATACCTCAACACTCGATGGTTTCTTTTAGGATCTGGATAAGTATTTTGCTCCTTCCTTTCCCCAGGAAAGAGAAAGCTACAATACATACAGGGGTTATTTCCAATCCATTAAAATTTGGCTGACTCTTGTTACTGTTCTGTGTGATATTTCAAAGGTAATTGACCAGCCTAGTAAAAAGTTCATCTATTGCAGGGGTGGGGAATTTGCAGCCTTAAATATGTTGTTGGATTACAGCTCCCATCATCCCTGACCAATGTCTGTGCTGGCTGGAGTTGATGGGAATTAGAGTACAACAATTGACTGCTTATGTCTGTTTCTTTTTCAAATGAATGGTCAGAATACTACCTCTTCCCACATGTTATACCTTCCCCAGAGAGTTACCTGTCCTGTGTCCCTCTTACTTCCTTTATATCCTCACCCTAACAACTCACAAAAGTTCAATTAAGATATGTCTTTCATTGTTTTTTTCAGTTACTCTTGTCTTCCTCTGGAGAACATTTCTTATGTAGTGTCAATAGGAAGGGATGTTAAGATGAGCTTTAAACACACTGAAAGCATGATTTGAAAATGGTGATATAATTCAACTAACAGCACAGAAATAATTTCAATACTATGGAGGACTTCAAAACTGTGTTTTTTATTCTTAGCAACAAAGTCATGGAGCCTATCTTGCAGCTAACTGAAATATTGTGAAAGCAAGTGAAAACGTTGAAGACATTCAAAACAAGCACACTGAATGCTAAAATCAACCTCTTTCCTACTGAATGAAAAACCAATTTCATAAGCCAATTGTAGCATCTAGGTATGAATAAACCATTCTTACATGACATATTTTCAGAACAATTCTAATCTTGATTACAAAACTTATTGGATGCCAGTGTAACCTACAAGGTGGAAACATCAAAACTCTTCCTTTTTAGTATAGTTCTTACTATTTTCAGCTCTTTTTGGATCTGCAATGTAATTCATGACTTTCATAGATCATTGTTTGGTTACTGAAGCCACTGTGGACCTTGAGAAATTTGTAATAGCAGTGAGAGTGTTTGACTAGGACCAGGGAGACCTGGGTTCAGATTAGAAATGGGCTGAGCAGCCTCATTCTGCCCCCCTTCAGTATTTCTGGTGTTCAGTACCATCACATTTTTGCAGACTTTTTTGAAAGAATGTATGAGAAGTCAGCATACAATTAAAATATGCACTTTTTGATGCAAAATACACTTTTCAGTGCTTTTATCTGCAAAATGTGTTTCGTAGATATGTTTTAGGCAGGGCATCCCCAACCTGCGGCCCTCCAGATGTTTTGGCCTACAACTCCCATGATTCCTAGCTAACAGGACCAGTGGTCAGGGATGATGGGAATTGTAGTCCAAAACATCTGGAGGGCCAAAGGTTGGAGATGCCTGTTTTAGGCAAAATGAAGAGACACCTATTTGCCCTGGCCTTTGACGCTTGAAATATAATGGCATACCATACAACTAAATGGTCCCAGTAGCACAAACACTTTAGGCTGCACAATAAAACTTCCTCTACCTGCATCCCCCCTTAAATCTGTTTTGGAAGATTGAGGAAAGGGGAACCCAGAATATAATTAGGGAGCACATGGGGAGAGGAGAGAGGGCCCAACAAATCCCTCCCACATTCCTAGTTTACACCCCTGCTTGGCCATGAGCTCACTGGGTAACTTCGGACCGGAGATATCTCTCAGCCTAATCTGTCTCACAGGCTTGTTAGGAGGATAAAATGGAGAAAAGGGGAGAACCGTGTATGCTGCTGCCTTAAGCTCCTTGTGGGGAAAGGCAAGATATATGTGTAGTTAGTAAAAAAAAACCAAAAACATACACAGTCACTGGGCCTTTTTATCTTGTATTCTGTTTCCATTCTTCACCACCCCTCATATAACTCTGGTTCCCTGCTTATCATGACCTCTTTTTGCACCCATCATGAGGGCTCTGAGGGCATCTTCCTCCTCACATGCTCACCAGAATACTGAACTGAATTGTGTGTTGGTCACACCATAGACAAGGCCCCACCCTAGGAACCAACCAGACAGAGTCTCTGGATGTTCTTAGGAGGCTTGGCCTGAGACTTCAGTACTGCTGTCCCTTTTCTGTGTGTGGATCCGAAATGAATTACATGATCTTCATGTACCATCCATGTAGAGTTTAGGACACCCTAACCCTTGTGAAGTTCTCCTTTTCTATATACACAGAGCCTCTATCTAACAACAACAACAACTGAGGGAGTGTCTCCACCCCCATCGTTCTGCCCGGACACTGAGATCCAGAGCGAGGGCCTTCTGGCGGTTCCCTCATTAAGAGAAGTGAGATTACAGGGAACCAGGCAGAGGGCCTTCTCAGTAGTGGCGCCCGCCCTGTGGAATCCCCTCCCTTCAGAAGTCAAGGCAATAGCAACTATCTTACTTTTGGAAGACATCTGAAGGCTTTTAATGTTTAATGCTATATTGTGTTTTTAATATTCGGTTAGGAGCTGCTCAGAGTGGCTGGGAAGACCCAGCCAGATGGGTGGGATATATATATATATATATATATATATATATATATATATATATATATGCAGGTTTTGGTGTCCTCGGGTGTCTTCCCGTGTAAAAGTTGGGGTGTCTAGGCGACGTTTCGACGAGGTCTCACTCGTCATCTTCAGGCTGGTGCTTTCGGCTTCTTGTTATATATGCTTTCGTAGATTTTCACGGGTACAGGAATGCAGGTTTTGGTGTCCTCGGGTGTCTTCCCGTGTAAAAGTTGGGGTGTCTAGGCGACGTTTCGACGAGGTCTCACTCGTCATCTTCAGGCTGGTGCTTTCGGCTTCTTGTTACTGGAACAGAGCAGGATCTCAGTGTTTGAGTTCCTATAAATACTGTTGAGGGGGTGTGGTGTATAGCCTCCAATGTTCTGGGCAGAGAGGAAGTTCCCAGGCTAGTGTGCCTTTTCTTCTTTTGTTCCTTAATTACTTGAGGGATATCTTGAGTGATTTCTTGAGTGATATCCTGAGTACCACTTAGGTGGGTCATTAGGTGTGGATTAGTTGCTAAAGTCTTTGTGTCTTGACCTCTTGAACTTTGTGAAGAGTTTTTCTGGGAAGATGGCTGTACTGCACTTAGTTGTGCTCTGGCTTGGCTTCGTGTATAGGGGCGAGCTGTGGTTTTGTGGCCTGTGTCAGCCAGATCTGTGTAGGGATTGCAGGGGGGTGCAGCATCCGGAGGTGCCACCATGGTTTGGCTACTGGATGGTGTCTGTAATTTATCTGTGGAGAGGGTCTGGGTTTGGGTCTGGTGTGGTTGATTGGTGATGGCGTTCTGTGTGCCTCTGGATCTGGTGTCAGTTTTTGTGGGGAGGGCTAATTTCCAGATGTCTGGCAAGCGGGATGTGTCGTCACGCTTGTTCATGTTGTGAGGGTGTTTCTCTATCTCGATGGCTTCCATGATTATTCTCTTGTGGTGATGTTCCATGTTAAAGAGCAATTTGGAATCTGCAAAATTAATTTCGTGTCCTGTTTCTTTCATGTGTTGGAAAAGAGAGGAAGTTTTTTCTTCTTTTTTGACGGCATTCTTGTGTTCTGCGATACGTGCATTTATTCGTCTGTTTGTTTGTCCAATGTACGTGGCTGGGCAGACTTTGCAGGGTATTTCATAGACCCCTTGGTTTTCCAACTGGATTTTATCCTTGGGGTTTCTGAGGATATTGGCTATTTTTTGGTTGGTGCAAAAGGCTGTTTTGATATTGTGTTTATGGAGGATTTTGCTAATTTTATCTGTAGTGCCCTTGATATAAGGAAGGAGGGCCATGCCATTGTTTTCTTCTGTGTCTTGGTTTTTGGGGGGTGTTTCTTTTTGGATTAGCTTCGTAACCCTGTTTTGCTGGTATCCATTGGCAATTAACACATTTGAGAGATTCTGTAACTCAGTTGTCAAGTGGTCTTTGTCAGCCAGGCGTTTGGTTCTGGAGATGAGAGTCTTGGCTACGGAGTTTATTTGTGCAGGGTGGTGGTGTGATTGTGCATGTAAGTAGCGGTTGGTGTGTGTTTTTTTTCCGGTAGATAGTGTGTCCTAGGGAGCCATCAGGTTTTTTGTAGATTAGGACGTCAAGGAAGGGAAGTTGGGATCACCCCTATGGGATCACCCCTCTCACCGGTCATCGCAAACCTGTACATGGAACACTTTGAAACCAATGCTTTAGACAAGTCAGAACACAAACCCAAACTTTGGCTCAGATATGTTGACGACACCTTTGTAATTTGGCCACACGGGAAGGAAAAACTGGATAGCTTCCTCACACATCTCAACAGCCTACACCCCAAAATACAATTCACTATGGAAATAGAAGCCAACAACCAACTTCCCTTCCTTGACGTCCTAATCTACAAAAAACCTGATGGCTCCCTAGGACACACTATCTACCGGAAAAAAAACACACACCAACCGCTACTTACATGCACAATCACACCACCACCCTGCACAAATAAACTCCGTAGCCAAGACTCTCATCTCCAGAACCAAACGCCTGGCTGACAAAGACCACTTGACAACTGAGTTACAGAATCTCTCAAATGTGTTAATTGCCAATGGATACCAGCAAAACAGGGTTACGAAGCTAATCCAAAAAGAAACACCCCCCAAAAACCAAGACACAGAAGAAAACAATGGCATGGCCCTCCTTCCTTATATCAAGGGCACTACAGATAAAATTAGCAAAATCCTCCATAAACACAATATCAAAACAGCCTTTTGCACCAACCAAAAAATAGCCAATATCCTCAGAAACCCCAAGGATAAAATCCAGTTGGAAAACCAAGGGGTCTATGAAATACCCTGCAAAGTCTGCCCAGCCACGTACATTGGACAAACAAACAGACGAATAAATGCACGTATCGCAGAACACAAGAATGCCGTCAAAAAAGAAGAAAAAACTTCCTCTCTTTTCCAACACATGAAAGAAACAGGACACGAAATTAATTTTGCAGATTCCAAATTGCTCTTTAACATGGAACATCACCACAAGAGAATAATCATGGAAGCCATCGAGATAGAGAAACACCCTCACAACATGAACAAGCGTGACGACACATCCCGCTTGCCAGACATCTGGAAATTAGCCCTCCCCACAAAAACTGACACCAGATCCAGAGGCACACAGAACGCCATCACCAATCAACCACACCAGACCCAAACCCAGACCCTCTCCACAGATAAATTACAGACACCATCCAGTAGCCAAACCATGGTGGCACCTCCGGATGCTGCACCCCCCTGCAATCCCTACACAGATCTGGCTGACACAGGCCACAAAACCACAGCTCGCCCCTATACACGAAGCCAAGCCAGAGCACAACTAAGTGCAGTACAGCCATCTTCCCAGAAAAACTCTTCACAAAGTTCAAGAGGTCAAGACACAAAGACTTTAGCAACTAATCCACACCTAATGACCCACCTAAGTGGTACTCAGGATATCACTCAAGAAATCACTCAAGATATCCCTCAAGTAATTAAGGAACAAAAGAAGAAAAGGCACACTAGCCTGGGAACTTCCTCTCTGTCCAGAACATTGGAGGCTATACACCACACCCCCTCAACAGTATTTATAGGAACTCAAACACTGAGATCCTGCTCTGTTCCAGTAACAAGAAGCCGAAAGCACCAGCCTGAAGATGACGAGTGAGACCTCGTCGAAACGTCGCCTAGACACCCCAACTTTTACACGGGAAGACACCCGAGGACACCAAAACCTGCATATATATATATATATATATATATATATATATATATATATATATATATATAAAATACCCCACCCATATATTCTGTTCCCACCCATGTCCTTACAACCTACCCCAAGAAATAAACTTTATCAATGGGATTCAGTACTGGTGCTGTGGAATGACTCATATGGTTTATGTAGCATGCCACAGCACCATCTCATCAGTGAGTGCCAGTCCTAAACAAAAGTAAACAAAACACTTTTTATTTGTTTGTATACCTGCCAGGCACAATTTCAGAACTGGGGGGGGGGAGCAAAACAAATGGGAAGTATTGCAAATAATGCATGTTGAGATATGTTCCCCATCCCTCAACAAGCTGTGTATAAATTTCATGAAATAAAGAAATAAATACCAACTTTGTAACACCTAGAAATAATCTAACTTTGCTAAGTGTGGAGCAACAGTCCTTCACATGGGAAGCACAGGGTTTAAAGGATTTGTGTGTCAAGCTATTATTTTCTCTGAGCTGCAGAGGAATTATGGCAAGAGATGGAAATTCCTGCAGATGTCTTCACATTATTACAAAAGTCAGCTTTCACTGAGATGTTCTAGTGATGCAGTATGCCTTTTGTTTATGAAGATGCTAGTTATTTAACAAGAGCATTTCTTGCATTGTTGCATTGCCTGTAAACACTTGCATAAATAATGGCCTTCCGGGGGGCGGGGGGAATAAATCAAAATTGTGGTTTCCAGTATCAAAGGAATCCCAAAGCAATTAAACAGAGTCTTCACAAACAGACAGCAGTCAAGACACTTGAGAAGAAAGCATACTGTGTGCAGATTCCTATGTTACCCAAGCTGTATGATTATCTATTTTACATGTCTATTTCCTGCTCCCCTCCAGTAACACATGCAATGGGAGGGGTGTGTGATATAATGATATTTCTTGCACATCACTGCTCTTCCCCTTGGCTTAGTGGCAATGGTGTGGAATGTAGCCGTGCCAAATGTCCCACCCATGTGGTTTCCCTAATACAGGCATAGGCAAACTCAGCCCTCCAGATGTTTTGGGGACTGCAACTCCCTTCATTCCTGACCTCTGGTCCTGTTAGCTAGGGATGATGGGAGTTGTAGTCCCAAAACATCTGGAGGGCCGAGTTTGCCTAGGCCTGCCCTAATGTCTATGTTACTACAGTGATGTAGAGAGCAGAGGGTCAGCTATACTGTTTAGTTAACATAAGAATCAGCCCACAAAGATTGCAGTGTAGGCATTCAAATGTGAACGAGTTACCAAACAAGAAATTGGAATTCACATTTTTTGTTGGTCCTCCATGGCCCTGCCGATTGAGAGCTTCAATGAATATTCCTAATCCTTTACATATTTTATGCACATGCGACTGTCGAAGCACCTAAACTATCAACCAACCCAGCAGGACTCCTGGTGTGAAGTTTATGAATTTGCACTGCAAACTACAGGAAGAAAGGCACATGGAAGAATGCAAGATAATGCCTACTGCTTGCAAATTTAAAATACATTTGTCTGCAAAGCTAACTGCACTTAAGGCTACGGTACATTTAACTACAGAAGAAATGTTACCTTTTCAAAGAGGTGGCCCCCAAACTCCATTTTTATATGAAAAATTGGATTCCATAGAATACAACAAAATCTGTGAAAGTAATAATAATACTTAATGCTTAGCGCTTTGGATAGTGACTAACAATTTTCAACACGCTAAATGTAAACATTTTGTCAACCTATATTTCAACACTGCGAAAGAAGCAGAAAAGCAAACCCATAAATACTATTGACATTCCATATCATGGCCTGGTTTGGATAGAATGCTAGAACCATAATTTTGTGTTTCATACCTGAGCTATGGCAAGCCCCAGGCTCCACCAGAGGAGGAAATCAGATACTTTTGCTTTTAAACTAACCAGAGTTCCCAGACGTGAAGTCTGAAGTATGGTTAGTTCAAAGTAGCCAATATCAACTTGCTTATAATCCTGCCTTGTTTACTAACCGGAGTTTAAACTAACCAAAGTTCCTGTACTTCGAATGTAACATGGAAATCTGGTTAGCTTAAATCCAAATATGAAAGCTTCTCCTGTCCTCCTCTGGCTTGTGTCAGAGGAGAAAAAGCCAGGAAGGAAGAGGCTCACAAGTCCAAGCATTGCACAGTTATGGTTTAGCATTATGTCTGCACCAGCAGATCAAAATGGTGATATTAGTTTCAGTAGCAATATTATACAAGGCTTTGGGTGATTTTTATAATAAATAATTTGCTTTTGTTCACTTAATCATCCTATGCAAGTGTTCCTATAGTCTTATGTATCTGAGCTACTTTACTATCCTAATAATGGGAAAATAATAATATAATGACAAAATATATATCATTCTGCAACTGCATCCTAAAGTAACTTCAGTGTTCTATTTTTTTATTTTTATTTTTTGCATTTCTGAATGCAAGAAAGAAAAAGTGGAGCTGTTTAAGGGATATATTTGCCCAAGGGGGAGGGGTTGAGATAGTTTGGAGCTGCTAAAGACATCCAGACTTTCACATTAGGGTTCCTCTATCAAACAGTTGCAAATGTGACCAGATGAAACTTTTTGCATTGTTTGATCCTGCAAAAGTGGGAAGTATAGTGTGGAAAAATAAAAGTATAGCCCTTATGCCAGGCATAGGCAAACTTGGCCCTCCCGATGTTTTGGGACTAAAATTCCCATCATCCCTGACTACTGGTCCTGTTAGCTAGGGATGATGGGAGTTGTAGTCCCAAAACATTGAGAGGGCCCAGTTTGCCTATGCCTGCCTTACGCTGAAAGGTTGAGAGTCATCTTCATGGAATATATAAATAATTTGATTTCTGCAAACCACACGCATCATGGGATGCTCTGTCCAAATGCAGAGACACAGAAGCTCTCATTATGTAGCTTACATGAGTCTTACTCTTTTGCAGTTATATTAAGTGACCAAGCAGAACCCTGAAATAATCACCTGCAACCTTACATGACGAATTCGAACTATTTGGCTTATTATTTTCACCGTGAATCTTTGCAAAAATAAGAAAGAAGCAAGTGAATTGTAACAAAATGTAGGACTCTACTCTAAATATTCACTAAGGAGAATGTCAGCTGCCTTCCTTGAAGAACCTAATTATGATAACAAAACAACCCACTCTAGGTAAGGATTGAATGCACATAAACTACCATGTGCTCTTGATCGAAAGACGTATGATAGCCGACAGGTCAAATGGTATGATGGACATACATTGCAACAAACCAGACAATTACACGGGTCAATCAATGGCCAACTTAGATGAGTATGTTTTAGATGGTGACAGAATATTTAGATATTTTGTCTGAAAGCAGTCATATAAGGCATTCATGCTCCACAAAAAAGTGCAATAATCATGTTAGAAAAATTATGACGGTCTCTTCCAGATGCAAAAAATAGATGGTTTCTCCATATTCAAAACTAGCATGCCTGGCGAAAGGTTAGGCTAGAACTGGAGCAGCCAATGTGGTGGTCTGAACTGCAACTCCCATTTTCCCTGACCACTGCACATACAGATTTCTTTTGATGGGAGTTGCAGCCCAAAACCTCTGGAGGGCAGCACACTGGCTAACCCTGGGCTGCAGCCTCCTCCCTGACATGCTTACCTTACATGTGTGCATAATGCGCACCACCCAGCTCGACGTTTACCGTATTTTTTGCTGTATAAGATGCACCAGACCACAAGACGCACCTAGTTTTTGGAGGAGGAAAACAAGAAAAAATATATTCTGAATCTCAGAAGCCAGAACAGCAAGAGGGATCGCTGCACAGTGAAAGCAGCAATCCCTCTTGCTCTTCTGGCTTCTGGGATAGCTGCAAAGCCTAAAATTCACTCCATAAGATGCACACACATTTCCCCTTACTTTTTAGGAGGGAAAAAGTGAGTCTTTTAGAGCAAAAAATACGGTAAATACGCTTAAGTTGAAATAAATGAACAGGCTAAAGCACACTTAACTTCGTGTTGGATTGTGACGAAAACATGTTTTTTCTTGTGTCATATAATCCCCAGCCCCACTCCAAGAGTTATTCCACTGCTGTTGCCACACGGAGGAAGTAATGAATGAACTGGTAGGGCCCTGCAACTTCCCAAAAGGAATTTGCAAAGATGTGACAGTGCATTTTTGACCTGTTGCACACATGCTTATTACCGCCGAGAAGTCACATGGTCCTCCCTGCTTATGTACTAATTTCTCTGAGAGGCTATGGACACGGGATTTCTCTGCACTGGGATTTTAGCATGAATGAGTTGTGCCCCATGTAGCTGGATGAATGGATAAGAAAACGGTGGTTTTGTTGATAATAAACCGCACATTTAACAGCATGAACAGAGGCTCATATTAGTGGCATGGTACTATGAGCAAGAGTAGATGTGAAGAAGGATCTAAAATGGCATGAGTGAAGATCATTGGTACAAACCGGACAGTGATGGTATGGTATGGTATGGTATGGGGTAAAGGTAAAGGGTAAAGGGAACCCTGACCATTAGGTCCAGTCGTGACCGACTCTGGGGGTGCGACGCTCATCTCGCTTTATTGGCCGAAGGAGCCGGCATAAAGCTTCCGCGTCATGTGGCCAGCATGACTAAGCCACTTCTGGCAAACCAGAGCAGCACACAGAAACGCTGTTTACCTTCCCGCCGGAGCGGTACCTATTTATCTATTTGCACTTTGACGTGCTTTCAAACTGCTAGGTTGGCAGGAGCAGGGACCGAGCAATGAGAGCTCACCCCGTCACGGGGATTCGTACCACCGACCTTCTGATCGGCAAGTCCTAGGCTCTGTGGTTTAACCCACAGCGCCACCCACGTCCCATGGTATGGGGTACCCAGGCCAAAATCTGGTGGAGGCACTCAGTGTGAGTGGAGCTTCCCTGGATGCTTCAGTCTGTTTTCCGGCATGTCTCCCCTCCCACTGAAGCTGCACAGAGCAAACTCCTCCACAGAATCACTGTGTGTCTTTGGCTTTGTCCACATTTCAGCTTGCCCTGTGCTTTTCTAGGCATGAGTCAGAGTGGTCTTCCGTTTGCCCCATCACTTTCCCTGGGAAAACTCACTGTTTAACTGCTGAATCAGAGCAAAAGCCAATCTGCAGAAAACCTGCTTGATATTTGTTCTGATTCAGTGCGGATGAGCCCTCGGTCAAGACAGATGCTGCCTTCCACTTGTAGCTCTCGATGGTCAAATTAGATGTTACTTTAATGGCGTAAATGCCCTTAGCATGCGCTTTATTTGGGTTATGCAAAGAGAAGCCATGGGGAAATGCCATTGGTTCCAATGGAGATTGTCCTTCAAATGCAGAGAAGGCGCTATAGTCAGTAAACACGTTATTGCATACACTAATTGTGCTCATGCAGTTCACACCACATATCCTGCCCTCTCGCCCCCAATCAAGCTGTATGATCCTTGAGGCTGGAATCTGTCTGTGTTGCACAGGCCACTGAATAAAGCGCCATATTAATGAATGGTGCTGTATACAATTAAATCAATTGTCCTTCCTGCCCTTTTGGTTTTGAAGGCTATGATTTCAAAATATACTTATGGGGCAAGTTTTGCAGCCAACAGTGATGGCAACATGGACATCATTGGCAGCCATCATTGGTCCATCTAACTCAATCTTGTCTACATTAACTTGCATCAGCTCTTTGGGGTTTCAGAAAGGGAGTTTATGCCAGCCCTACCTAAAGACAGTGCAGGGCTTTGATGATGGAAATCAGGGACCTCTGCGCCCCTTCTCTTTTGTTCATTTGCAGCTACAAAATTGCTCTGAGGGCAAATTTGAGGTGGCTGGCATAGCCTCCCACTGCATCTGCCACAGAGCCCTCTTGCAATGGAGCTTGCAAAGTAACATGCATGGCAGCTAATAGTTTCTCAAAAGCCCCCCTTCCAGGAAACGGCTGTTGCAAGGTCAGCAGCAGGGTAAGGGATGGACAAAGCCCCCTCTGCTCCCCCCCTTCACCCTCAGAGATGCTAGAAGCCAGGTTGCCTGAGACAAAGGATAAAACGGCACACCCAAGCACACCCATTCACATATAGTAGGACTGGATGCTGAAACCTATTTCACAACAAGTAGTAAGTTACAGCCCTGTCCCTGAGGGAGGTCAGCAGGGTAGTTGCTCATGATGAACAAGGTATGCCAACATTTCTCCAACAGAACTGAGAGCTGCCATATCTCAGCATATGCTACCCGAGGCAGTTGCTTCACTTTACCTAAAGGTAGGGCTAGCCCTGGATTAGGCAGAAGTCGAGTCCTGTACATGGCTGGACATGCACACAAATAGTGTGTCATGAGAGCAGACTCCATACCCACCGAATTTTCTCTGAGTCTGGTCAGAAGGTTGCACAAACATAGCTTATTTATAGAAGGTCAAAATTAACCTCCCCCACACTATATATATATTTCTCCTCAATGCATGGTTCTTTACAGACCCAAATAATTCAAAACTTCATTCAGATAAGCATTATATGTTTATGAGATCCATTCAAAACTTCTAAAAATTACCATAAAGCCAATCCCGACAAATCCTCAAATAAATACCTATTATTTAATTACTACATTTTTAAGATTAGCTAGACTGGTGATCAGATTACATCACAGCTGCATGTTGAGAGCTTTTGTGATAGCAAAGGAACAATAAATAAAAGTCATTTAAAGCAGGCTACTACTGAGTGTGGGGTATGTATATATGTGCCTGGCCTAGTATTGCTCCTATTTCCACTGCAGCAAAACTAGTCAAATAGATTGATCAAAAGTCTGCAGTCCTTTGAGCATCTTCTGAAAAGGAATTGCAGTAAGGAGTGAAACTAAGGATGGGGAATTTTTTTTTGTTCACTCCAAAAACTGGATCATGTTTGGATTAGAAAGCAGATATACAGATCAGGTCATGTGTCTATGAATCTTTCCATGCATGGTTCACTCAAACTCACTCCTTTTAATGAGGTGGTCTAAGGTCTGCTATCTGTTAAGTATGTAGTACCTCCAGCAACGCCTTGTGATTCCTTCTAGTAAGGATGCACGATCCCTTTCTGCATTCAGTACCACTTTCTGGCAGAAAACTTCCAGTTCTATGGCTGGGATCCAAGGATGCTTTGCGCTAATAGAAAAGCACTTCCACTTACACAAAGCAATTCTGCTTCCTACTACAACACCTACGCCCTATCCCACGCAGTCCAGAGATCTGTTGATTTGTGGGTGGGGGCTGTAATGAGAGTGTCAGGGATGGGCTGCATGACAAGGAGTGGTGGGAGGCTTCAGACGAGGAACTCCCTAGTGAAGGCACAGAGCAGAAACTCCCAGGGGAGTTGGTGGTGGGATACAGTGCTGAGAAGAAGAAGAGTTTGGATTTGATATCCCACCTTTCACTCCCCTTCAGGAGTCTCAAAACAGCTAACAATCTCCTTTCCCTTCCTCCCCCACAACAAACACTCTGTGAGGTGAGTGGGGCTGAGAGACTTCAAAGAAGTATGACTGGCCCAAGGTCACTCAGCAGCTGCATGTGGAGGAGCGGAGACACGAACCCGGTTCCCCAGATTACGAGACTACTGCTCTTAACCACTACACCACACTGAGCCCTCACTGATTTCAGTTTTCTCATGACTTGTTGTGGTTTCATACCACAAGTCCGGCCATGCAGTGGGAAGAAGGAAAACACCTATTTATCATTTAAATTTCTTTTAGAACACCACCGTTCTCATTGAAAATAACTTCAGCATCTTCAAAAAAAAAAATCTCACTGGTGTCTGAAACCTTAGGGGTAGGAGGGGCAATAGGCAGCTTCTGAACTGATTATTCAGAAGTTTATACAAGCAGATTGGATGGGAGCCCAGAAATACAGCACTCAAAAGCTTATTCTTCTCAAAACTTTGCAAAAACCAGATGAAACGAGCATAGGACCCTTTATAAAATCTGTTGCAAAAGTCTTATCACTGCAGTTAACACATCCCTATTGTTCTGAAAAGGAACAAACAAATGTTAAGAGTGTAATTATAATGATTTTCCTTTTAAGAAATCCTTTCAGTAGCACAATGTGTGAGTGTCAGGAGAATGACAGCAGAAACGGTTTCATTAATAGCCAGATATTGCTAATCTTGAAGATTATTCATTTGGAGGTATTGGGTTCAGTTTGAGAATGAACTTCATGCTCTCAAGTTGTTACTTTAGTCAAATTGATGACCCTTTTCACCTGATATTTTGTTTTTAAAATAATACTATTACTGCCTTGCTATTGTAAAGGAAGAATTACATTACACAAAACAATTTTAAATCCAGTATATTCGGAAAACCTGTTATGGATGCTGAGACTAATGGGACTCTCCCAGTAAAAATCTGTGGAAGGCAACAGCTTACAGATTATCCAAGATAATATGTGGGTTAGATTCCTATGAAAGTAGTTTCTTCATCTTCTTTATTTCTAGCATGACAGCAGCCCACACACAGTTCTTCAAAACTGCTCCACAACAGAATGGAAACAAGGTCTACTGCATAATCCTTTTGTGGATATGTAAATGGACTTGTTGGCTTAAGGCCTAAGCACTGAAGCACTGAACACAACAATACATTAAAAAAAATTGAGCAGCGGCTTTCAACCCAAGGACATTTTCAATGTGTAAAAAATTAAGATTCCTCATATAAATTGATAGAATCTGCCAACCTAATTCAGTTCTGCATTTACTAATTAGAAACGAACTGTCTGGGTGATACCCAGGATTGGTCATACTCATGCAAAGGCACCACCTTCCGAAGAAGAATGAGGGACCGGCAGCATGTGATGCCATGTGCCATGTGTCAGGATGTCAGAGGAGCTGGGGACAGAGCTGAGTGCAGTGACAGCCCGGTTCCAATGGCTGTTCCAATGGCTGTTCCTGTTCCAATGGTAGTTCCTCCAATGGCTGCTGCCACCAGCTTGCGGTTGCTTTCTGCCTCCTTCCCCTCCCATCATCCCTGACCACTGGTCCTGTTAGCTAGGGATGAAGGGAGTTGTAGTCCTAAAACATCTGGAGGGCTGGGCTTGGGGATGCCTGCTCTAATAGGACTGCCCTCCGAGAAAGCTGTGTGAGATGAGCTGTCCAAGGTCCTGAAGCCTGGCTGGCCATCTGCAAGACTGACAGTGTAACCATATCGAAGTCCTTTCAGAAGTAAATACTATTGAATCCACACTCCTAGTTATGTGGGGTTAGGATTGCAGCCTAAGTCACCACCAGATGTTCTTCATGCCCCATAGACTCCAACTTTTGGTCAGGAGAGGACATCTTCGCAAGTGTAGAATTGAGCCCATCTTTGTAACAACTGCAGCTATGAATTGACACAGTTGCTTTTACTCAGAAAAGCAGCTCTTTGCTGGTGTGTGTGTGTGTGTGTGTAGCTCATTGTGGGGAAAATACTCCACTTGCTCCCTTAGTTGCAAATTCATATGCCTGTGTAAGAAATGCTGGGCCAAGATGAATTCCCAAAAGTGCATTCCATATTGCTACCCAATGTATAAACAATATCTTTAGGGAAAAGGTATGAAATAGTACTCTGGAGAATAAAGTCAATGTGAAAGCTTTTTGTAAGCTCCTTTAAAGAAATCCAATACAGTCTCTGCTGTCTAAACTAATAAGCTATTTGGTGGAATCAATTCTGCAACAAAAAGTTGATCTCCTTTTATAATTCTTTCCCCTGGTTGCTGTTCTTGGTTCGGTAACACATTTGTATGGTGTTCTATCACTTTCACCCATTATTTAAAATGGGCTACCTACTTGATAATTGTGACCATATGGAAGAGATATGGTCTATGTTAATTCACACAGTGGAAAGTGTTGATAATCTTCCTAGGATGCTAACTTCAAAAGTTTTCGTTCAGTAATTGCCTTGCTGTCAGCTGGGAACAAAGCACCTATAAGCATTTGTGTTTGGCTTTAATGAAATGTTTACAAAATAATCCTACAAATGTTCAAAAATCAACATTAGAATGCTGTAGTTTTGATCTATTCAACACAATTTCCAAACTGTAATTTCCCCTAAAACTACATGGAGTATCTAATTTTTAGAAAAATGAAAATCAGCTATGCAGAGCTTGTAGGAACAGAAAGGAGAAAGGCAAAGATATGTATAATTTTAATTTGCTGTAAAACAAAATATATCTCTGGAGTTAATATTTAAGAAGGGAAATATACAAATGCTTTAAATCAATGCATTCATGTGTGGATTTAATCACCATGCTATTTAATATGAGAAATTCAACAAATATTTTGTTTTAAATATATTTTTGCCTATTTGTAACATGCAGATAAAATGACAGTATTTGCCATAATTATTATGGCAATTTCATACAATCGCACGATGTTTTCTAACAATATGTTTTAGAGAAAGTGTAGGGAAAAATCAAGTGCAGAATCCTGTGCAATGCGATAAAATCCATGAATCATGGTGATTTCAGTGGGGCTCAAGTATACAAAAAATAGTGTGCAAGATTGCTCCATTATAGTTATATCAAACTATGATATTTAGAGTACGGGTGGAGAAATGCAGAGGATCCCCACACCGATTTCTTACAGTTTCACACTGGAAAAGAGTAAGGGATAATAGGAGCGAAACAGAAACATAGCTTACAGAGACATGATATTGTCACCAAATACTTAGTGGGCCACTAAAGGAAAAGACATACATCTTGACACTTTTTCAAAAATTCAAAACCTCTTGAAATTAAAATTTCCCACAGCAATTTCAGGGGACAAAGTATAGTTTTTTAACCAAGTTCCAGCTTGATTTCTCTCTTTAAAAATAGGAATGCTATTTTGGGCAGTCCAAGTTAAACTCTTTTAAATGTTATTTATTTCAGTGGGAATAACATTTCTCCTACTGAAAACAAGAAACACAAAAAATGCCTGGTTGGATTATAGTTTGTGTTTTGAATGATTATTCATCACCCTTGGTTTTTCTTCTCATATAAGAGGCACATCTGCTTATCATTTGTTTGTTTTAAACAAGAAGTATAGTTAGCTTTGTTTTCAAAAACCCTATTGAATTCAGAAGAGCAGATGAAGCCATATAGTTGCCCTCTCAATTTTCCAAAGACACGCTCTGCTCTGCTCTGCTCTACTATAGCCTATGTTATCTCCAGTATGAAGACTATTATTTTGACCATCAGTTATAACTAAAGGGGGAAAGCCAGGTATATAAAACAAGAAAAATAGAAGAGTTGCATATTTGTAAAAAAGAGAGGCACATTTCAAAACTAATAATTCTTACAGTATATATTCATATAATGTTGTATTGATATCTCTGCTGCCAATGCAAATTAGACTATTTCTTTTATAACATTTATTTCTTTGTTGAAAACTAAAAAAAAAAAAAACCCACCCCATTCTATTTTCTGTGGACAACACCAAAAGTCAAAGTAAAAGGAGACCAAAGGGAAAATCCTTGTATTTTGCCCTTCTTGTACACAGGCTGATGAAATAGATAAGGAAGAGTATTCTGTGCTCGCCCAATGCTGCAAATACACATGGCATACCTTTCTGAAAGGTAAGAACGAAGGGGGAGAGCATTTACTGGAAGCTACAATAAGTGAGCACTCTGTGAGCATTGTGTTCAAAGAGTGACATTATTTCAAACAAAACTTAAACTACTGTAAGAATTATTCAGCCAAGGTTAAGCACTTTTACATTTCAAAGATTTCTTTCTTTTTGTTAAAGTGGAGTGTGCGCTTACTGCTTAACTCTCTCACATTAATGCCAACCAGAGGAATGCAGTCAAAGATTTTCAGATCGATCTGTGACTTCTCATCTTTGCCCAGCCTCTCTCCCACTTTTTTTTTTAACCCTCCCACTTGGCTGACCAAAGAAGCAACATGCCCCTCCAGAATTCCACATACAGAAGGCAATCAGACTGGTAGATGGATCTTGCTTCAACCCTGTCCGAAGGAGAGCATCTTTCACTGCACCTGAAGGCAGGCCACTTTTTCCTCTTGAGTGCTCCCCATCTCCCAGGATCTGCTGCCTGGGGCATCTGCTGCATAATACCTAATGGTACAGGCAGTCTTGGAGCCACCTAGACCTCTGTTCTCCTATTCCTCTGGGTCAATACCTGCTCCAACCAGGGCTTTTCTACTCCTACTTTCCTAGGCCCTTCTGCCAACCTTCCCCTTCCTGCTGCAGTCAATAAGAACTAGAACAAGCATAGGCAAACTCAGCTGCTCTGCTTCTTAGAGTTTCTAGTTCAGGCATAGGGAAACTCAGCCCTCCAGATGTTTTGCGACTACAACTCCCACCAGCCCTAGCTAACAGGACCAGTAGTCAGGGATGGTGGGAACCGTAGTCTCAAAACATCTGGAGGGCCGAGTTTGCCTATGCCTGAACTAGAAACTCTAAGAAGCAGAGCAGCTTAGCTAACATCAACCGGAGTCAAAGTCAGTCAATCAACTGCAGCCACAGCCCCTGTTCAGTCGTGGACACACAGTCAACAGAGGTAATCGCTGCCAGAGATTTTATCATGGTCACGATCACTACACTACTGACTAAAAATGTTTAACTTTGCCTTAATTGTGCCCTTACAGATTTTGCTCTAAACACAATGTGCAAGAAAATAATTGATAACAAAGACAGAGGTAGCCAATGTGGTTAACCCTTTCCCCGCCAATGTTGTCAGGCTAAAACTCATTCCTGAGCATATTAAACTATGGTGGTAAGGGATGAAAGGAGGGCATTATTTTGGCCACCCCTGAATCGCAATTTAATCACAATTTAATTATGTCACAGTCAGTAATCTAGACAACTTCCCTTGTGCCCATGTGGGATATTCATCTTGCATGAAATGCCCCAAATCATGAACTAATCATTTATTTGTCCCATCTGCAAATATGCAACTGACTTATAAGCTATTTGAATATACTTAATGAAGGGAATAGCGACTTGAGTGAAAAATGCTGTGTACTTAAAATCTGTAGAAATTCTATGGTGCTCCCCTTCATCACATTTTAAGTGACAATAACCAACTGACAGAAATATTACGTAGCGACATGTACATGCATATGACTGACAAACAGTGTATGTCTTCGTTATACTTCAGTGAATATTACATACATTTAATGGTTCTTTTTAAATAAATAAAAAAAGAGTGCTTTGTCTACTAAGGTTCACTGTGCTCCACTGACTGAACCAAGTTTGGCAAAGGGCTACTTCATACATCTGAAATTTCCGTTGTGGGAAAACTGGATACTATACTATGCCTGCACAAAACCATCGGTTATAAATCACATTAGTAACCTCTGACTGCTAGCATGTTGTGAACATTTGATACAGTGGACATTCAAGAAGTATATCACAAGTGATGGTATACACATGGAGTTTCGACCATTTTCCTTAAGCCCATGAGGGAAATTCATCAAGAGGCCCTGAATTCTGAGCTGAATAAGTACTCCAAACATTCTAAATGTGCTCTTAGGAAATGCAGTTAGGAAATGACACTATTTAGTTAGTATCCCACAAATGATTCAGTACTGAACAGTCTTGTAGTATAGGCCACATTAATTCAATCTACCTAGGCAGAATAACTCTCTTATTTTGGCCTGATATTTATGGTTCAGCTTTTCTCTGTTCAGTACATCTGGAGAGGGAGTCAGCTGAATAACTTTTGTAAAGTGTGGAGACTGCAAAAGCTAACTACTAAGTTTGTAATTAACTCCTTGCACAAGCTGATTCCGGATTACAATAAAAAAAAAGGTACATGCAAACACACACTTTGTTTTAAGCAGTTTCAGGAGTGGGTGATACCTAGCTTTGGTTTACATTGAGTTTTGTTCAGAAAAGAATTGAGATCTGTACCTAGTTCTTCCTCTGGCGTTCCTGGAAAACTGATCCCCGTCTTGAGGAGGTCACCACCGTCTTCCTCTAGAAAGGCAGAAACAAAGTAAACCACATAGATGTTATCAGGAGCACAGATGTTTACTATTCGTTTAACTTTCACAAAACTCAATGTCCCTTAAAGGAGCACAGTGCAGTACAATATATATATATATATATATATATATATATATATATATATATATATATATATATATATATGTATATATTGTACATTTATACACACACACACATTTTTAAACTAAATTTTTAACATATCATTTCCAATAGTCATTTAACATAACTTCTTATCTTATGCATTGTTTTAGACTTCCGTCAACAACCTCTGAAGATTTTCTTTATCACTTATTCTGCATTTCTTAATTTCTCTATTACTTTTAATTATCATTAACTAACATTTCTCTTCATAATATTCTTTGCAATATTTCACATAATCCTCCTTACAGAACTTCTTGCAGTCCTACTAGCATAATCTCCTTATTACAATTGCTTTTCAAATAGTTCAAATATTTACTCCAGTCTTCTAAGAATCTCTGGTCCTGCAGGTTTCGAATCCTTCCTGTTAATTTATCTAATTCTGCATAGTCCATTAATTTCATTTGCTATTCTTCTTTTGTCAGTAATTCTTCTTGCTTCCATTTTTGTGCCAATAGTATACAATTCCCCCCTCCCCATGTTGACATACAATTGTCTATTAGTAGTTTTTTTTTTAATGTTGAACTAAGGAACACCCATCATAATACTATGTTCAGAATTCCAAAAAACTCTGGACGTAGGAGGAGAAATGCAAACATAAAAAGGGGGAGCATATAAGCAGTGGCTTTCATAGACTGCTGCTACCTCAATGCCCTCAATTAGTCCAAGACATAACCCTTCCCAGGAAGTGACCTGCAGACCACTTCTCAATTCGTAAAGCATGTTTACAACTCTTTATGATCTGAAAATGTCCACAGTGCTCTGTATTGCCTACTCCTACCTGGAACAGCCAGCATGACCACTGATCAAATAAAGATTGGACTACAAGGAGAGCTTTATTTCTCTGTATGGAGGTGTAAATAAGCACACAGAAGCAGCTTCCATACAGCTGACTTTTCGCAATGAGATTCAACTGCATCCTGACAAATTCCAGGCGCACAATTAAACTGTATATTGTGTTCTTACACAACAAACACACACATATACATACAGTATTTTTTTTAAAAAAAATGCAGTAAGGAAATTGATGGGTAAAATGCACGGGAAAAGTATGAGATTAATAATTGTTTGAGTCAGCACCACAGAACCTCCCTGTAAACAAACCAGGATGAGTGCTTCATATGCAGGTCATCTAGGAGAGGCCTAAGATTCCATTAGGGACACGGGTGGCACTATAGGTTAAACCACAGAGCCTAGGACCTGCTGATCGGAAGGTCGGAGGTTCGAATCCCCGTGATGGGGTGAACTCCCATTGCTCGGACCCTGCTCCTGCCAACCTAGCAGTTCGAAAGCTCGTCAAAGTGCAAGTAGATAAATAGGTACCGCTCCGGCAGAAGGTAAATGGCATTTCCGTGCGTTGCTCTGGTTTGCCAGAAGTGGCTTCGTCATGCTGGCCACATGACCCGGAAGCTGTACGCCAGCTCCCTCGGCCAATAAAGCGAGATGAGCGCCGCAACCCCTGAGTCGGTCACGACTGGACCTAATGGTCAGGGGTCACTTTACCTAAGATTCCATTGTGTGAAACCTTTTAAATGCTGCCTTAGCCCTCTATTCCACAAGGAAGCATAAATACTCTGTTACCAGTCTGCCGCTGTCAGAATACCATGTCTGGACCAGAGTGCCATGGCCCACTGTCAGGGGCTCAGGAGCAGAGGCACAGGAGAGGGAGGAAATGGAGAGCGAGGGGGAGGAATCCGAGGGAAGCGTAGGCGATGACAGTGGTCCGAGGGATTCCCTGAGTCTCTCCAGCGAATCGGAAGATTCACAGAAGGGGGCGCCGATGGCCAGGGCAAGGGGGGTGCCAAGGGGGAGACCCCAGAAGGAAGGGGCCAGCGGGGACTCCCAGAGCAGCAGTTGGAAACCAGGTCCTAAAGCCCGCCGGAAGGAGGGACAAGAATCAGGGGGGTCAGCGTCAGAAGAGTCCAGAAAGGATGAAACCCCAGGGGGCAGACGGACCCACAGGAGGAAAGAACAACGGAAGAGGTGGAGTAAGGCTAGAGTCTTAAACTGGTGTCTAGGGGGCAGACGGACCCACAGGAGGAAAGAACAACGGAAGAGGTGGAGTAAGGCTAGAGTCTTAAACTGGTGTCTAGGGGGCGGAGACTCAGACGGAGCTTCGCCGATCTAGGTTCTAAGACGTAGAGCTGCACGCTGCGGCTTGGAAATGGAAACTGAACTTCAATAAAGACTTTTGTACATTATTACTGACTAGCGTTGGTCCTCTGTGAGCTGGAACCTAGAGGCAGCTCTGACACCCACTATATGCCAAATGCATATCCCTTAAATGCAATTCTCAGCATTTTCAGGTAGGGCTAGAAGAGAACCTTATCTAAACCTATGGAAAGCTGCTACAAGTCAGCATAGATAATACTGAATTGTATTAGAGTGGTCTCTCCCCCCACCCCCAATTTTTGTTTTATTTATTTATTTTTAATGGTTGTATTGCCATTTTAACTTCTCACGAAATTTAGTCCCGAGAGCCTGTCTAAAGGGAAGATACAAACCCCTTAGCTAAATATAAATAACCTCCACAAAGGTCTGTGCAAGGTGCCCATATTTTATATCAATAAACAATATGCCCCAGCATGTCTGTAAATGGTAACTTCTGCTTTCTAGCTGAAGTTAACCAGTTTTAAATGACACGGTTGCAAATGCTAATTCATACAGTTTTGCTTCTGGCTGTGACATACCCTGAAGGTCAGCTAATATGATTTAAAATTATAACAATGGGAAAGATTGCACAGACCTTTGCGGAAGGGGGGGGAGGCGGGGACTAGCCAAATTCACAAATCTTTTGGAGAAAAGGAACATTTACCTTTTCTATTTGAAACTGTTAAATACGCCGTGCATATAATATGCAATCTCCTGCAAATCTCGTCAATCAACTTGCAGATTAGGTATAATGAATCTTTTAAAATGTGACAGGCCCATGTATTCAAATTAAATTCTATTTGGAGAGGTAATGGACAACTCTAATTAAATACAAACATAAATCAGGCAGAGTTACCATGGAGATGGCTCATGTGATCTGTCTACAAGTTAAAACTCAGAAGTGGAGACTCAAATCTGGCTTCACAATAAAAAAGGCGAACAATAGGAGGAACTTTTGCTGGAGCCAACTAGAAAATGTATCAAGGAATTTAACAAAAAATGTAGCTTTATTTAAAAAAACAAAACGAAAAACAGAGGTAAGAAGAGCCAAAAATGTCCATTACTATGGAAAGGAGTTAAGCCTCCTTCTATAAATGAAAATAGCGGCCAACCAAACAGGGGTATTCTGTGGGCAAATGTAACCAAGATTTTAAAGTTCCACATGAATTTCAAAACAAATAGGAACATGTGGTGAAATGGCTCTTTAGTGGTGCATTTCAAAGCACAAAGGTGCTGCAATCTGAAGGATTCCTGAGCAAGGAATTTCCATGCTCACAGAACCGTCACCATTCTCTCTCATGCTGGAGAAAGTTCTTCATGTACATCACTATTGGCCATGCCACTGAGTTATTCCAACCACAGAAATTAATAGGAGATCCTGTGAGTTCTGTGCGTGGAACATCATCATCACTACTACTACTAGTAGTATCAATATTAATTGCCCACCCTTTACTCTAAGGTCCAAGGGCAAGTTACAACAATGAAAGCATAGTGTTACAAACAGTTTAAAACAATGTACAAAGAAATAAGGTGAAATAGAACAGAACATACAGAATCCCATGAAAGCCCACTGCCAGTCTGGCCAAGCGTTGAATAGATTGCTTTTGCCCTTAAGTAAAGGTGAAGGGACCCCTGACCATTAGGTCCAGTCGTGACCAACTCTGGGGTTGCGGCACTCATCTCGCTTTATTGGCCGAGGCTGCTGGCGTACTGCTGGTCGTGTGGCCAGCATGACTAAGCCGCTTCTGGCAAACCAGAGCAGCGCATGGAAATGCCGTTTACCTTCCCGCCGGAGTGGTGCCTATTTATCTATTTGCACTTTGACCTGCTTTCGAACTGCTAGGTTGGCAGGAGCAGGGACCGAGCAACGGGAGCTCACCCCGTCGTGGGGATTTGAACCACCAACCTTCTGATCGGCAAGTCCTAGGTTCTGTGGTTTAACCCACAGCACCACCTGCGTCCCTTCCTTTTGCCCTTACACAGCATGAATTATGTCTTCTTCTGGCAGGCCCCACATTTAATTTTCTGAGATGTTTGCTGCCTTTCATTTCTCACAGCTGTCATATGGACTCTAGAATGGCTATGCATCCAACACCACCTTAATCTAGAGGGCTTTTCTGATGCTTTTTTTAAAAAAATGTGGTTCTATCAGCTTACAAGCTATGACTTGCAAAAGCACAGCTGGAGAAACCTTTGGACCGCCAGATGTTGCTGGACTCCAACTCGCATCAGCCCCTGCTGGAGTGGGCAATGAAGCACAGTAACATCTGGAACATCTGAACCCTGCATAAAGGGTTAGAGTAGATAGGCAGATGTATGAAGATCTGGCTTCACATAATCAGCATTGACCATACTGGAAATAAATTCTTTCCAACTAATGAATTCCAATTGATTTTAGCTTTTTTCTTTCTTTTTTAAGATGCAAAATCCCATGACAAAATGAGATCATTTAAAAGCATTTTTATTTTATCGTTAAAAACATTGCTTAGCTTTCTTGTGCAGATACCAAATCACGTTCTCTTCTCACTTAATGATCACTCAATTAGTACAAGTCAAATTCCAAAAACGTGCCTCAGGCTCTCATTCATGCCACCAGGAGCTGTTGCCAGGTTAAAGAGAGAAAGAGAGATAGAGACCAGGCTGAAATGAAATCTATGGATGTTTGTTCACTTTGGTTAAATGTGAAGATTTAGATAAAATGATTTTGTGATACTGAACTTTTCAATACTGTGCTTTTTATAGAACTTTGCCCTCCAGGACTTCATGCTTTGATTCACATCTGCTCATTACACCAATTATTTTCATTGCTTATCCACAGTAAACCAATGGGATTCTGGTGATTTCTCTCTCTCCAAGAAAAACATATATTGTATGATGAATTATTAAACCCCTGCAAAAGTTAATACAATTTTTTGTCACCACTGCAAGAGACCGACAAAACAGATAAGCCAGTGCTAAATTAAACAGTTTGGTTTTTTCCCTTTGAGTCTTCTGAGAAAAGTCAAATGACTTGAAAGAAAAACAAGTGTGATTTATCTGTTCTTTATGGCACCATCTCTTCTGAAATCTGAACAATGCTGAGCTTACAATTGCCAGGATTTTCTTGGTGTTGGCAGCTAGAAATCCTTATTCCACTTGTGAGGTCTAGGTGAAGATGCTCAACTGAGAGGATGCAGTGGTGCCATTCTCAAGGCAAAACACACTCCTCTGAATGCACTGTGTGTACA